>NC_082678.1:39331201-39637517 GCF_025265405.1 Mesoplodon densirostris | reverse complement strand
TAATACCCGTGGAACAGGCCAGTCAGCTGCCACTGTGGTGTGAAAGTGGGGTTGACCTGTTTCTGGTGTCCTGTTGCTGTGACAGAATCGCCCTCCTAATGACACCACAGCCCCGCCCACTCCAGAGCAGGTGTCTGGCCTCTGCCCTCCTCCCTCACCTGCTGCCCCAGCACCCATTCACCTGGGCCGTGTGACCTGTGTAGGGGAAGTTTTTTTTCAAATAGCCCAGGCAAGACAGAAAGAGACCTTAGAGGGGGAAATAATAAGAACCAAACATTTGAATGATAATAGTTTACTGATACAATCACTGACAACGGCTGGTTCCTTTTTCTCAAATATTTCGATGGCTGGTGAATATGAATCCTGGTGGGACTTCATCGATTCGTGCTCAACCAATGGCTTTTCCTGTTAATTTCCCAGCATCCAGGAGCAGGACAAGAGGCTCCAGGCTCTGTGGAATGCTTGTGAAAAATTGCCCAAGGCCAATTACAACAACATCCGGTGAGTGGACCCTGGAGACCCTGGGTCAAGGTTATTTAAGCCTCAGACACGTGTTTCCGGGCCAAAAGGCATGGTCACTGGCAGGCATGGTGTTATATGGTGTCCAAAGCATGGTTAACATGCAGGGTCTCTTTTCAACCTCAAGCAGCCCTGGGAGGCTGTGAATTACCGTTTTGCACATGAGGAAACAGACTAAATGGGGCTGTGAGACTTTGCAGGCTACCTGACCAGCTGTTGGCTAATGCAGTTAAGTTCTTTGATTTGCAAGGAGCAAAGATGAATGCAGGCTGTTTCCAGATACCGGGGGTTTATTGTAAAGATGGGTGCCCGTGGACACTGCGGAGAGGCTGACCAGACCCCGAGCTGGACTTGGCAGGTGTGTCCTGGAGCTAGGCTGCAGGAAGAAGAGGCTGGGAGAATATTCTGTGGTTTCCACCTTTCAGCAGCAATTTCCCACGAGTCTGTCTCTTACTTTTCTTGCCACCACCAGGATTTCACTTCCTGCTTCCTCATCACGTTGTCTGTGCCGGCATTGCCCCTGGGCCTCCCCCTCTCCTGGGTACTTCCTTAGAGGCAGATTTTCAGCTTCAGCTCCTGCTGCCATCTGCCTGATTATTTCTGTTTTCCTGTTAAAAATCCCAGGAGCGACTTTTCATGACTTAAACATAGAATTACTGCGTACGACCCAGCAGTTCCACTCCTGGATGTATTCCCAAAAGATTTTGAGAGTAAGGACTTGATTTTGTACACCTATGTTAATGGCAGCGTGATTCACAATAGCCAAGAGGTTGGAACAGCCCATGTCCAGTGATGGATAAATGCGTAAACAAAGTACACATACAATGCAATATTCAGCCTTCAAAAGGAAGGACATTCCAATTCTTGCTACAGTGTGGATGAACCTTGAAGGCTTTACGCTGAGGGAAGCCAAACACAAAAGGACAAATACTGAACAGTTCTACTCATAAGAGGTACATAGAGTAGTCAATTCATGGAGACAGGAAATAGAATGGTGGTTGCCAGGGGCTTTGAGGGGGTGAAGCAGCAGGTGGTCTGTCATTTAATGGGTGCAGAGTTTTAGTTTGGGCTGATGAACAATTCTGGAGATGGATAGTGGTGATGGTTGCATCACAGTGTGAAAGTATTTAACGCTACTGAATTATACACTTTAAAATGCTTAAATTGGTCAATTTATATATATAGAATTGAAAAACAAAATCCCAAGAGCAAGAATCAGATCGGTATGTCTCTTCAAGTGTTGCTAGGCCACTGGCCAGCCCGTGGATTGACTCAGCTCAGGTCCCATGTCCTGGTCCAGGCATGTGTGGCCTCTTGGAGGGTATGACATGGCAGGAGAGGCTGTGGGTAGAGGTGGCCCACTGACAGCTTTAGGGGCCTCTGTGGTCTTTCTGCTCCATGGGCAGAAGGTAAGTCAGCCATTCCTGAAGGAGCCACTTCACTGTTGTCCAGGCAGAATGGGACTGGACCCGCCACCTGTGTAACTGAGTCTGGGGCCTCTGTGCAGCCTGGCAGGTTTGGTGTGGTCTGTGAGAGTTCTTTTTGTGCTTCATTTGTGCACATCTCACTTACTGATTTTTTTAAAATAATAGCTTTATTGAAATACAATTCATATACCACTGTACCCTTTTAAAGTGTACGATCGAGTGGCTTTTTGTAAATCTGTAGAGCTGTGCAGCTATCACCACTGTCTAATTTTAGAACATTCTCAGCACCCCAAAGAGAAACTCTGTGCCCAGTAGCAGTCATTCCCCGTTTCTGCCCAGGCAGTCCTTGGCAAACATTCATCTACATTCTGTGTCTGTTTGCCTGTGCTGGGCATTTCATAGAGATGGAACCATTCAACACGGGGTCTTCGAGTCTGGCTTCTTTCACTTGGCATCATGCTTCTGAGGTTCATCCGTGTGGTAGCATGTGTCAGTATTTCATTCCTTATTAGGGCTGAATAGTATTCTATTGTCTGGATGGACTGCATTTGATTCATCTGTTCATCCCTTAATGGACATGTGGGTGGTCTCCCCTTTTTGGCTGTGATGAATAATGCTTCTGGGAACATTTGTGTCCACATTTGCGTGTGGACATATTTCTCTAGGAGTGGAATTGCTGGGCCACATGCTAAGTCTAGGTTTAACTTTTTCTTCATTGGCTCTCAGAGCCCCACTGAGGTTAACCCCCGGGGACGCCACCCCTAGCATGTAAATGTCCCCACCAATGACACCTACAGACTGCTTCTCACCTCTGCACACAGGGAGGATGGCAGGTGACAGAGGTTTGAAAAGAAGGAAGGACTTTCAGTCATCGTGCAGTGGGTCAAAAGGAAAGATGGAGAATTTTTCTGGCCAGGGTTAATCAAAGCAAATGTTGACAGCTAGCCGAGTGAGAGCTGAGTCCGTCTGTTTTTGGAGCATTCTCGTGTCCTGACACGTGACACGTCTTAATTATATTGTAGGATGTATGAATCTTGTTATCAGTAAGAGAAGTTTCCACCCAGTGCTGGGGGACCATGGCTGGTTTTGAGCCCTTGTTAAACCTGGCCCTTCTCACTTCCTTTCAGATACTTGATCAAGTTTTTATCCAAACTCTCAGAATATCAAGATGTCAACAAGATGACTCCCAGTAACATGGCAATTGTATTAGGACCCAACTTGCTGTGGCCACAAGCAGAAGGGTGAGTCCAGGGAGGAAGGGGTGTGTGGGTCCCATTGGGGCCAGGATGCTGCTGGGGCCTGGGCGGGATGGCCAGGGCCCCAGATAACCACCAGCCTCATGTATGTGTCAGGTCATATGTCTGTCTTGGCCTGCTCCTTCTTTAGACCAGGAGGAGACCCGGCATTCTTCAGATCTTTCCCGTTGGGAGTCTCAGAGCTAGGCCTGCAGTCAGGGTCTTCTCTGAGCTCATCTGAGTCAGCAGTAGGCACGGCAAGCTCTTCCAGGCCTCCCTGGCCCCCTGTGAACAGCACACATCCCAGCATCTGTGGGACGGAGGGCTGTCTCAAAAGGGAGAACAGAGCTGGGAAAAGGGTGAATCTGGCAGTTATGAGAATCATACCTCACACCGAAAGGTGCCTCATACTTGGCGATTTTGAGTATGTCACTTGCTCGTCTCCTGTAGGGAGGACTTCTGGGGTATCTGCATTCCGTAGAGGCAGGGAGAGGTTCAGGAAGGTGAAGTGTCCTTCCCGAGAGGATGCTTTGCTCTCAGACTTCTGGTCCAGGGCCCCTTCCCTGCCTTGGCCGCTCACCTCGCCTTGCCCCGCTCTGTCCTGTGCTCACAGGAACATCACGGAAATGATGACCACGGTCTCACTGCAGATCGTCGGGATCATCGAGCCCATCATCCAGCACGCAGACTGGTTCTTCCCCGGGGGTACGTGGCAGCATCCGGGTGTGGGAGTGGGCTTCTGTGGAACATGGGGGTGTCGCCGTGAGTTCCGAATCTGTGAAACCTTTGAGTACCACTGGCCAGAGGTGTGTGTATATTTGGTTTGTTTTTAATCCTCCTACACACAAGCACACGTGCACACATGCGCACACACGCACACACATACACCACTCAGGAATGGGGTCAAGTCATGGCAGCTTCTTACTCTCATCCCCGGTCAAGGGAAATTCTGGCCTGAAGGTGCTGTGCTAACCATGCCCTCAGATTTTTATTGGTCTGACATCTACACCATAGTTTCTTTAAATCTGTCAATCATGAAATGCTAAAGCAGAAAAAAAAAAAAAAGATGTTATGCTCTGTAGACGCAGAGGATCAACGTGGATTTGAGGTGAACATGAACTTTTTTTTTTTTTTGGCAATAGTCATGCCTCCTTTCCATATTTTTTTTAAATATCTTTATTGGAGTATAATTGCTTTACAATGGTGTGTTAGTTTCTGCTTTATAACAAAGTGAATCAGTTATACATATACACATATCCCCATATCTCCTCTTGCGTCTCCCTCCCACCCTCCCTATCCCACCCCTCTAGGTGGTCACAAAGCACCGAGCTGATCTCCCTGTGCTATGTGGCTGCTTCCCACTAGCTATCTATTTTACATTTGGTAGTACTAGAGAATGGACTTGAGGACATGGGGAGGGGGAAGGGTAAGCTGGGACAAAGTGAGAGAGTGGCTTGGAGATGAACATGAACTTTTATTCCGGGCTTAGGGATCACCCGGGTGCCATCCATTCATTGCACTAGGTTGTGTCCTTGGAGTTGCCCTTGGCATGTAAAGATGGGGCTCAGAGGCAACAAGATTCTTTTTTGTACCTCGTTCAAAATGAAGCTCTCAAGACAGCTCCCTAAGATGGAGTTTCATAAATGTTCTTAGCATGGAAACACCACTGGATAAGGGAATGACTCTCAGTGGTGACAGCTTTGAAGAGACAGGCAGCAGTTGTTACATTAAATTCAGTGTTTGCTTTTTTAAAAAGTACTGTGCCTTATGTTTAGTAAATATTAAGGGTATGCTTTCGGCTGTGCAACAACAAACTATTAATTCATGTGGGGATATAATATTAATAATTCTCTGCTCTGTTCATCAGAAGTAATCACTTAGTGCGGATCTAACATTAAAGAAGTTTGATTGTCTTTTGGCTTCATGTGTTTTGACCGTGACAGCTCTGAAATAAGAGTTCAGTTGATGACACAGTCGGGTGAGGATAGGAAATCAGGATAAAGAAATATAGGAGGTAGGAGTTAAAGGCATAATTCTGTAAGTTCTGTGCTCATTCATTGTCATTACACATAAATAGGCTGTGACCAGGAAAGGATGAGACTAGAATCCATTTGATAGCCCACAATCTTAGATCTCTTTCTATTTCTAATCCTTTAAAATTTATTTTTCTCTTTGGTTTTCCAGAAAGACAACATCATTATCTACAGATAATAATATTGCCTGTTATTTTCTTTTCTTGACTAATTCCACTGGCTAGCACTTCTTCAGTAGTGTCAAATAACAGTGTTGAGAGTGGGCATTGCTCTTTTTCCTGATATGATTTAGACTGCTCTGGCATTTCACTTTTAAACATAAGGTTTGAGATAGATTATTTTGCCTTTTTCAAAAAGAAAGTACCCATCTGTTCCTATCTGGCTAAATTTGTTTTGTGAATCACAAATGAAAAATGCTTTATTAAATGCCCATTGTATTACACGCTAGGTGAGCACATGTGTTCACCTGGTAATAGGATGAATTATATTAAGATGAATTAATATCAATAGATGATCTAACACTGAACCACGGGACAAGATTCTCAGGGGTGACCCATAAAGAAGTGGCCATCTCTGCTATCTCCCTCCTGCCCAGGAAGGGTATGGCCGACCCACAGACCATGTGCACCCGTTCTGTCTTCCCCGCAGAGTTAGAGTTCAACATCACGGGCAATTACGGGAGTCCGGTGCACGTGAACCACAACGCCAACTACAGCTCAATGCCCTCCCCAGACATGGACCCTGCCGACCGGCGCCAGCCCGAGCAGGCCCGCCGGCCCCTCAGCGTTGCCACGGATAACATGATGCTGGAGTTTTACAAAAAGGATGGGTATGAACTAGCATCCCTTTCTCAGTGTTGGGGGTTGTGGGATGGAGGGGTTGATTCAGATGAGATGACAGGAAGGCTGCACTTACCAGCAGCCGTTTGAGTGGGTTGTGTCTGTTAGCACGTCAGTTCATTCTTGATGCTTCCATCTGTGCTATTTGGGGTGCTAGGCTTGCTTCCCACCCTTCAGGCCGGAAGTAAGTGCATGCAGCCTTCCAAGCTGACAGTTGTGATCAGTATTGATTAGTTCTCATCAGAAGAAAAAAAAGTGGGTCAAAGGGGAAACTGAAAAAAGAAAAGATGCTAAACACTTTATTTTGACCCAGAATGTACAAATGTACATCAATTCTCAAATCTTCAGCGGTTTTATTCTGATGATGGGTCTGCTCATCTGGACCCCTCAGCAACATTCTTGCATCAGTAACACCTGCAGTGTGTAGTTTAACATTCCCAGTTTCAGTCTCTTTAAAACAGATTGAAAACCTAAACCTTGAAGCAGTCTGAGTGTAAAATCCTTGTAAGTTTCTAAGAGTTGTTTTCCCGTCTTTTATGATCGACACCTACACCTACTTTGATGCAGTTGTTATGAGACTCATAAATGCGCCCAGCTTAATTCGCGTAGGAATGACCCTCTTGCACCCATATTAAATCAGTTCACATAATATGTAATTGCATGATGCGATTCCCATAAGAAGTCAAATGGGCATAAACAGGTTTCCTAACGAGCACAGCTGATTCATGGGAGGTGTCAGCTCAGCCCTGGCACCCACATACGTGGGCTTGAGTCATCGGCTAATGTATCCTACAGAGGAAAGGTTGAAAATCCCAGAACTGTGGAGGTACGTGAGCCTTACTTTCCACCCCTCTTCTCTTCTGAGTGGGAGTCGACCTTGGAGACCCACACCTGTGTCCTGTGATGATGGGGAGTGTTCGCAAGGCCCAGTGTCCCTGCTCGTCCCCTTTCCCACCAGAGACCCTTCCCGGGAGAGGCGGGTGTGGGGTGTTGCTCTGCTCTGCGCTGTTCATTGTATTCTGTCTGGTGGGGAAAGAAAAGCTGGAAATTCTTAGAAGTTAAAGGGAGTAGGGGGAGATTTCACCAATCTATAAAAAAAAAAAAAAAGAGCATACTTAGAATCTGATCTTTGCCTCATGGGGGAGAGAGACAGAGATGCAGAGAGGGAGCGAGAGAGCTAGCAAATGCATTGGAATTTGTTGCTAAAATTCAGTTTTAAACGACTGAGTTCCTGTGTGAAGTGTCTCTTGCGGGGGTGGGGGTGGGGGCGGCGGGGGATGCCCTGGACGGGCAGTTCTGGTCCTTTGGTCCCAAGTGTTTCTGCCTCAGAGGTGGGCTCCACCCTGCCAGACCTCGTCTGATTCCCAGTCCCCTCTGAAAAGCCATCCAGATGACCCCTATGAGAAAGTTAGCACTGTGGAATCTCAGGGCGTTCGACATCCACTGGCCCCTACAGTATGGTCTTCTGAGTATAAAGAACCAAGGTCATTGGGATTTCCGTGGACAGACTGCCATCGCACTGGGACCCCAGGGGCTGCAGGCAGCTTTACAGATGCTGCTGGGGCCTTAGCACCAGAGGGATCTTAGGGGTATACAGAGGCTAGAACTACACAAGTCAAACCGCCTCAGCTAGTGCTGTGTGGACGAGTCAACCTGTCCCTGCCAAACTCTCCCCAAATTGTGGACTTGTGGCCCGGATCGATAAGCTACTAAACTTCAAAGGTGGTTTGTTATGCAACTAAAGAGAATCAGAACAAACTTAAAAAAAAAAAAAAAAAAAGGATACCAGTGTTCTGCCCCCGTGCAGCTCGGTGCAGCTGCGCTTTCCCGTCTGAAACCTGATGTGCCAGTAGCCAATTCATTTGCGTTCTGATCCTTAGGGGGCCTCCACCAGGGCCGGCCGACAGCAGCCCCCGAATCCACGAGGATATTTACACCAGGGCTAGCGGCCTCCCTCAGAGCTCAGTTTCGTGCGTGACTACTCATCCTCAGCCTGTGCTTGAAACTGCTCTGCAGGGGTCTTGTCTCACCAGCTCCCCTGCCCCCGGACCTTAGCCTGGACGTTCTGTAATTTGGAAGAAGCACATGTAATTGAGAAGTTCGGGAGCGATCTGAACAGTGCTCTATGGAACGCTGGTTCCACTAATGCTAGGTTATGTTGGGGCAGGAGGCAAGGAGAGGGAAATCTGGGGTCTCATGTGTTCCTGAAACACAGGATTCAACACGTCGAAAGCCCTTTCTTGGGTGTATGACTTCTTAGGGTCTTTTACACGCTGTGACGTGC
Source organism: Mesoplodon densirostris (assembly GCF_025265405.1). Classification (NCBI taxonomy): domain Eukaryota; kingdom Metazoa; phylum Chordata; class Mammalia; order Artiodactyla; family Ziphiidae; genus Mesoplodon; species Mesoplodon densirostris. The sequence continues at coordinate 39,629,180 of NC_082678.1, read as the reverse complement.
CATGCATCTTCACAAGGGGCTGTGGCATCATTTCCCAAATTTATTAGATCACAAAGCCTGTTGTCATGAGACAGAACTCGTGTTCCAAGGGACTTGTTTTTTTCAGTTGTGGATACTGAGGTCCTCTGCAGACCTAGTGGAAGGATGGAGAGCCTCCAAAAGATAGCCACCCTGAAAGGGGTTTATGTCGTGGATAGGGGGTGCAGGAATGTTACTTCAGAGAGAGCCCGAACCTGGGGTAAAACAAGCTTACCTAGAAAGTTCTGGGTACCAGGGGAAACTTTGACTCATACTTGGGGGTTGGATTGGTCAGCTGGGCCTTTGGGAGGTGCATTCTTGGCCCAGGCCCTGCCTCTGCTTCCACATTTCCAGGATTTACACCTCTGTGGATGCTGAGACTAGGTCTGTGAAATGTTGCCAGGTGACTCCAGGTTTTATGTGTACTGGGGAGGTGAAGAAACTTTGTTGTTATGCATTTAGGAGAGGAATTATCCCTAGAGGAGCTGGAAATACCGGATTTTGGCCTTCCTGGGGGACTGCAGACAAGGCTAAGCCAGGATTTTTAGGATCCTTCTTATTCATCATTCACCTTGGCACCCGTCCTGCCACTGCTCCCCGACCTCCAAGTTCACCTTAAACGGTGCGGGGACTCCCAAAGCTTCTGTGGGTTTTGGGGGAGATACCAGGTTTTCTTTCCTCCTTTCTCTTGGTGAGTCTTTCCCAAGCGTAACTGATCTCTAGAACAAAAATCTCAACCTTTCTGATCTCTGCAGACTTGAATACCTCAAAGCCATATGTTGGCTGACATCTCTGGTTAGGACTGTTCCTGACCAGGATTCAAAAAACAGCATGACAGGGGGCTTCCCTGGCGGTCCAGTGGTTAGGACTCCGTGCTTCCACTGCAGGGGGCACGGGTTCAATCCCTGGTCAGGGAACTAAGATCCCATGTGCCGCACAGCACAGCCAAAACTGAATAAAATAAAAACAGCATGACAGATGTCTACCCTACAGAGGCCAAAAGAAAAACAAAAAACAACCACTAACCCCTGACAGCTCATCACCTGGAATGGTCCACAGCAAACTTCTGTTCTCAGTAATACATGTGTTCTCTCTGTAGATACCTGTTCTTATGCTGGAGTCTCCAACTTTCAGATTTTTTTTTTTTCCTGGGGCAGACCTTTGTCTCCTAATTTTTAAGGTCCTAGATCTTATCTTTTCCCTGTGTGGCCTGCCAGGTTACAGACTTTAAAACAGGAATGCCACTCCATTTCCTGAATCAAGGAGACCTGTTCCATGATACAGTCTCTCATGGAAAATACAAAGTGTAGCTTAGGGTAAGTTCTCTGCAAACATGAGGTCCCTGTAGACTGGGAGGAGTGAAGCAGGGTGAAGTAGACTTCAGCGGGGCTGCCTTGCCAAGGTGAGAGTTTGCCAGCTGCCCTGCGTTAATCCTGAGGGCGAGCAGGTGTGAGAAGCCTGAATTCCCTGCCCCTTGTCACCCTACCCTAAAGGAGGAACGGGAGCCACGTGTCTCAGGGTCAGCTCCCCACATGCTGCAGGCCCTCGCCTCCCATCACCTTGCTCCCTCTTTAGAAGACCCAGGAAGTCCAGAAGGGAGGCTCTGCCCAGGTGCCCTCCTGGACTCTGCCACATGCCCCTGCCTTCTGCTTATTGATTTCCAAACCCTTTGTTTCTCGGAGGTTCTTCCTGGCCTCTGGTTTCTCGCTTCTCCCTTGATTCAGCCATAAAGGGATCCGAAAACCAAGTTCCTCTCGTTTTCACCAGAAGCAGTGGCCATGGGAAATCTTGGACATCCATACGAGACGTGGGTATCTGTGCAGTGACTTCTAAGGGAGTTGGTTGTTTCTGACTGATTGAACCTGGTCATTTTAATTTTATTTTATTATTTATTTATTTATTTAGGCTGCGTTGGGTCTTTGTTGCTGTGCGCGGGCTTTCTCTAGTTGTGGCGAGCGGAGGATACTCTTCGTTGCAGTGCACGGGCTTCTCACTGCGGTGGCTTCTCTTGTTGTGGAGCATGGGCTCTAGGTGTGCGGGCTCAGTAGTTGTGGCTCGTGGGCTCACTAGTTGTGGCGCACCGGCTTAGTTGCTCCGTGGCATGTAGGATCTTCCCGGACCAGGGCTCTAACCCGTGTCCCCTGCATTGGCAGGCGGATTCTTAACCACTGCGCCACCAGGGAAGTCCCGGTTATTTTTAAATAACACGTAAGTTCTTCGATTCTGGCGGCTGTTGCTTCTTTATGTGATAAAACAATGAGCAGAAACTTGTGACCTGCTTACATAACCTGGTTGTATTCTTCCACCTCTGAATAGCTCCCCGCCTCTCAGCAGCATGCCAAGCAATTTTGTAATTTTTGTCTTTGGGTGGGGTTCTAGCTAGACGTTCAGACACTTAAATCTACCAATCTTCCAAGCAAATCTTCATTTGCTTCTGAAGGCAATATGCTTTGAGGCCTCTGAGAGTCTTGCTGTTGCCACTGTGATTGATTCACTCTGTAAAGATTTTTAGTGCCTTTTTTTTTTTTTTTTTTTTTTTGCGATACGCGGGCCTCTCACTGTTGTGGCCTCTCCCGTTGCGGAGCACAGGCTCCGGACGCGCAGGCTCAGCAGCCATGGCTCACGGGCCCAGCCGCTCCACGGCATGTGGGATCTTCCCGGACCGGGGCACGAACCCGTGTCCCCTGCATCGGCAGGCGGACTCTAAACCTCTGCGCCACCAGGGAAGCCCCTTTAGTGCCTTTTATATGAAGGAACTAGAACGCTCATAGAATACTGGCGGGAGTGTAAAATAGAACAACCACTTTGGAAAACAGTTTGGCAGTTTCTGCAAAAGTTAAATATTTACCCACCATGTGATCCAGCCATTCTATCCCTAAATATTTACCCAAGTGAAATAAAAGTGTATGTCTATACAAAGACTTGAAAAAGAAAAAAAAGATTTTTATTGCCTTTTGAAGATGTCAGTGAACCTTTGATGTGTGTTTCCTGGACACAGAGGACGCGGCTTCCCATATGAAAGTCACTTCAGCTGGGAGAGTGGTGATTACAGTCGGCACAGCTGTCTCTTTATAAAAGCAGGGGTGTGCGTTCCTCCTCTCGACTCTGGGTTGCTGATGCTTTGCCGATGGATGATTTTTAGCGGGTCTCGTTGGTCTTCCCCCCGATCGTGCCCTCCCCTGGGTCAACCAAGAGAAGATCACCAGGGAGCCTGGTGTCTGGGGTCAACAGTGCTGGAAGGTGTGTCTGGAAATAGAAGGTGTCCCCCACCAGCCCTGATCCCAAAGCCCACGCCTCTCATCCCAAATGGGGAAGGTCTTTCCAAGCGAGAGAGAATAGGGTAAGGAAGAGAGCACAGCGCGAGACCTCCATCCTCTGGGGCTTCTGTTGATCACCACGGGAAAAATCCCGCCCTGCTTGCCAACACTGCAACTAAGTGGTATCGGTTTGCTTCCCCAAGTGGAATATTAAGCTTTTTGCTCTTTTTCAGCCTGATAAACTTGGAAGCCCAAGGGGCATAGTTTGATATCCCCCTGCAGCCCACTTTAAATACCGGGGGACGCAATCGGACCCTGTCCCAGAGTTTTGAGTGGCCTCCAGGGGTGATTGGATCTCGTATAGAAGGTGCTTGTTTATTGGTGGAGGGTCCTCAGAGGCAAGATGACTTGCGAGGTGGGTCCTGGAGAGAGACTGACCGCCCCCAAGATGCCTTGGAGATGAGAAATATTAACAGTGGCACTCGACAGGAAGGGGTCTCCGGGTCCCCGCCCCCAGGGGAAAGTGCGTCAGAAGCCGTCCGTCCCCTGTGCACGCAGCTGTAGCATCGTTCTCCTCTGTGCGCCTCACGGAGGGTCCATCCCCGCACATTTCCTTAAAGGACCCACATCCCACCTGCTACGACCGATCCCCATACGTGGACCTTTTCTTTGAATCTTGCTGCTCCTCTGTGAGGTGGCTAGAATGTCATGTTGTAATAGCTCTTTGCTTCTGACCAGCGTGGGTGTGAGTACGACCCTCTGTGCACCTACGCAGGGGAGACCCGTGCTGGCTGGTGTTCTCCCTGCGTGAATGTCCGTGTCTCCCTTAATACTGGAAGGGTTGGCTCTGGCCTTAGTCAATGAAGGCCTCGACTGCGTACTGTGGAACCAGGCACCTCCTAGACCAGAGGAGGGCATTAACCACCTTCTAAATCATTAACTGAGAAGAGAGCAGACTGCTGCTCCCACGGATTTTTTTTCCTCCCTTATTCCTGACCTGTGTCAGCTCTTTGGCATCTCTCTTTATTCCCCTGCAAGCTTGGTAGGATGATTTTCACCTGTACAAACAGAAAAGTCACTTTAACTAGAGAGACCAGCTAAACTGGAACAATTTCATGGCACAGTAAAAGCCCCAGGCTTAGCCTTGACAGACACAAGAGACAAGACAGACCTTGACAGGGACAAGCTGTGTGTCCCAAGGAGGGCGCAGTTTTTTCGACACTAATATCTGTATGTTTCTGTCCCTGCAGCCTTAGGAAAATCCAAAGGTACGGTATCCTTGGGTAGCTACGAGGCCACGCTCAGTCTCTGACCACTAAGCGAGCTATGCCTTAGGGAGCTCTGCAAGGGGGTGAATGTGTGTGGCTGGTTGCTTTGGCCGATTTACTCAAAGCTGACTGTCTTCCTTCCCCTCGTTAAAATGGAGTCGGGCTGGGGACTGACCAGAGGCATGATCAGCCCTTCCCTGCTGTGTAGACCCTGCAGAGGTTGTAGCTCAGCCAGCACCCTGGGGCTGGCGCAGGAATCCTGAGTTTGTCCCGTGCACTCTATCCCCAGGTGGCAAAAAGAAGGAAGATGGATGTTTAGGTGTCCCCTACTGGCTGGTGCCCTGTTGTAGTCTGATGCCCCCCCCCCTCGCTGTCCCGCCCGCCTCCACCTCCCACTTGGGAGGAGTGGGTGCCCCCCAGTGAGGCCGCTCTCTGCTCTGAGGAAAGCTTGGATTCTGGGGAGCTTGTTAGGCGGGCAGTGGTCCTAAGGCCAGCGGTGCCCGGGCCGCTGGTGGGAGCCCCGCCCGGAGCTGCCGGGATGCTCAAGCACCTCTGTCCGTGGAGCACGGCTGGCAGCTGCCTCGCTTCCCTGGTCCAGGAGATGCTCGGGCTGCGCTGCGGGGCGCTTGGTGGGGGAGGGAACCCCGGCGCCCGGCGCGCGCGGCTAAGCCTGAGTGTCTCTGTCCCTGGCCAGCATGGGCGTGAGGGTCATGGACACGTCGTGGGTGGCTCGAAGAGGCTCCTCGGCCGGCCGGAAGGCGTCCTGCGCCCCGCCCACCATGCAGCCCCCAGCACCGTCCGCGGAGCTCGCCCCGCCCTTGCCGTCGCCCCTCCCGGAGCAGCCCCCCGACGGCCCCGCGGTGCCCGCGCTCTCTCCATCCGGCCTCGGCCTCCAGCCCGGGGCTGAGCGGATCAGGTAAGCAGGGCGCTGTCGTCCTCCCCCCACCAACCCCCCCAGCCTGGGTCAGTCTGGCCTGCGGTGCACTGACCGCAGTGCTGGTCTGGGTTTGCTGCATCCACTCAAAGCCTCTTGGAGTTGGTCATTTCCCTCCTTTTCTAAGCATCCTGGTTTGGCTTCTGCAGCAGGTAAGGCATTCACAGACGCCTGGATTATCAGATGGAGCCCAGGCTTTCCAAGAACAGCATCCCAGGCACACGTGTAAGGTGGCAGCTTGCTAAGCTAAGGCCAGGCGAGGAATCTGAGTCCCCAGCTCCCTGTGTCCCCCTCCTATGCTATTACAGCTTCCCTATTGTGAAATTTAGAATTTCAGTGTTTCTCCCTTCCTCTCCTCTACCTTTAGACGCATAGAGACCATTTTACTGCTAAAATGGGTGCAAATCAGGTAAAGATGGAGGTGCCGTGGCCATGCTGGGCCTGGTGACCTTTGCAGCCTGTGGTGTGACTGCATCTCGTTCTTGCAGAGGAAGAAAAAAGACGGGGAGCACGCTCATTCCAGCGCTAGTTCCATGAACTGTTATGCAGGGCAGCTCTTGTCGCTCCAAAGATGAAAAACGCAATCTGAGCCGTCAAGGCACACGTCACGGCATGTGGTCGTTCATACCCAGGGTCGCAGGGGAAGGAGGGCATCCCTGGCCCTTCCTTGAAAGGGACGTGGTCAGAGGAGATTCTAGGAGTGGGGATTGCACAGGAGACTGCTTTGCCGTTTGTTTCTGTCTGTCCTAAAGCAGCAGTTCAGAGAAGCAGGAAAGCTCCTTCACTCAGAGGCACTGTGCTTTCTGTTAGGGTGCGCAGTATTCCTCCACGGCCACCGCTGGAAAAACTTTGGAGACTCTGGGAAGCCGAACCTCTCAACCCAGTCTTCGCATGTACGCGTGCGCGCGCACAGACACACAGACACATACACACAAAAACCAACCCCCTAAGTGAAGGGATTGCAGGGGGTTTTTGTTTGTTTGTTTGTTTTTTAATGAGTAGAAGGTATTTTCCCTGAGAAATGGGGAAGTGACAATCAGAGTTGGGGGGTGGGGGGGAGGGTAGTGACCCTGGATGGCGTGGTTGCTGATGGCTCCACTGGAGAGGACGAGGGGTCGCCAGCTCTGGCCGTGGACTCATGGGCTTCAGTTTCGTCTGAGGGATGTGGGAGGGGAGAGGGAGTCCTCAGGAAGCAGCGGCTGATGGCCGGCAGAGGAAATGGACAAATAGGAGACTTGCTGGGATGGTCACCTGCTGGAGAGAGGGCAGAGGCCCAGAGAGGGAGCTGGCCACGGGTGCCACACGGGGATGAGGGTGGAACCCAGGCCCTCAGAGCCCCAGGAGAGGATGGTCACCTCCGTGGGCATCTTTGAAGGCTTTCAGAAGGGCTGAGAGGACCATACCTGCCTAGAGGAACACGTATTCAGTTCACTGTGCTGCTGCTGAAGTTACCTGAGTCCAGGGGCTTTCTTTTGTCCTGTGTGCTTGTGTTTCAGCACTTCTAAAAGCAAGGAACTTTCTCCAGGATCTGGGCAGAAAGGAAGTCCAGGTTCCAGCCAGGGGACGCCCAGTGCAGGGATGCAGCCCGGGATGCAGCCGGGTGCCAGCCCCAGCCAGCTGCCCGCAGACCAGAGTCCTCACACCCTCCGGAAAGGTATGTCACGGCCTCCGGGCTCGGGGGGCTTGGGGGGCTCGGGCCAGAGAGCTGTCACACCGTCTGGAAACATTTCCCTCCATTCTCACGGAGATTTAGAAACTGGTTTCATGGAAGAATTACTGCGCATGAGAGCTTTGGGAAGTTAGCCAACCCCAAGAGGGGTCGTTGCATCGTTATTCCTCGGTTTACTCAGTTGAACAGTGGGCTCGGGGGTGTGGCGGGGGCAGCCACGGGGCACTGCTTCCCGTCCACCAGGACCTTTCTGCAGAATCATCGCCCGGGATGACATGTCTTCATCGACTCTGCCAGGCTTCCCACCACCATTTAAAATGCAGTGTGGAGTCTTCCCCAGGAGCCCCCTGCCCCAGCTGGGGTCCAGCCCAGCTGCCTACCCCTGGATTATTTGTAGAAGGGGACACAGAGGCGGAATTGAGACTGTTTCTGCAGGAGGCCTGCCCTGTGATATTTCTTTAGTGGAGGCCTGAACATTTGTCCACTGGCCCATGAGCTGCCCACCCCAGATTTCTGCCACTGAAACCCACTGCAAAAGGCCCCGTTATTCTCCCTGAAATGATTCCCCAAAGCCAAGACATGCTCCATGGCGATATCTCATAAATGGGGGCTGCATGGGATGTGTGTTCATCAGAGCCACCTTTTTTTTCACCTTCTGTCATCACAAAGTCTGTGAGGTGCTTAAAACAGCACATTGTCTAATTTGTTCTCAGTTCAGGCCTGTCCGGCTTCTAGGTTGTGCCTTTAGCTCTGGGACGTGGGACCGGGCTGGTTCTCCTTATCCTCACACAGGGCCCCTCCCGGCCATCCTGGCTGCGGGCTGCTGTGTGAGCCCATCATCCGAGCCTGACCTCACCCAGCCCTTCCATCCTGCTCATCCCCGTTCATCCCTTATACGCCCTACAAAGGTTTGTTGAGCCTCTGCTATGTGTAGAGAGCCCCGAGGCTCTAACAGAGCAGCAGACGTGGCCTCTGCAGACGGGTGAATGTGGAACCGTAGTACAAGGGTGTTGCTGCTGGGCCACCTGTGGTGAGCTCAGGACACCGAGGGTCATGTGAGGGCACCTTGCAGCACAGGAGGTTGGCCAAAGTGGCAGTGGAGGAATTTGAGCGTGCCAGGGCTTTATGCAGCAATAACACGTTTCCCTTGCGGTCCTGATAGAATTCTCTGGCTGTCTTAGTTTACACGGCTTTTAACCCTCCCCCAGCTGCGCAGGGCAGGGTGATGGCTAAGCTGTTCTTCTGTCCAGTGGGGTCGGGGCTCCTGTTCCAGGCCACGCGGCTTCCCAAAGCCAGTGGGACGTTGGCCCTCTCATTCTTCACAGCCCATTGGACCCAGGCAGGGGTTTCCCAGGTGACATTCAGCAGCTCAGCGCCATCATTTGAAAGGCACACCACGGCCCACAAATGGCACGCTGAGTTTTGTTTTGTACCCCCTCAGTCTTTTGACGATGTGCCTACAGTCTTACATCATGACCTAGGCCTGTCCCTACCTGGGGTGGTAAATGCCACCACAGACATTCCGGCTCCCTCGGGGGAAGACGTGTTCAAGTGCTGACCCCTCGAGTCTCCACTGGATGAGAAGCACGTAATGCCTGCATCAGCCAATAGGGCTGAAAAGTGGTTTTAAGTCATGACTGTGTGGTGCTTGACATACATGATCCCATGTAATTATTACAGTACTGTGGAGGAAATGTGATTCTTTCCAGTGCATACAAAAGGTTTATTTTATTTATTTATTTTTTTTTAAAAAAAAATTTATTTTGGCTGTGTTGGGTCTTTGCTGCATGCGAGCTTTCTCTAGTTGCAGCGAGCAGGGGTACTCTTCTTTGCAGTGTGCGGGCTTCTCATGGCGGTGGCTTCTCTTATTGTGGAGCACAGGCTCTAGGCATGTGGGCTTCAGTAGTTGTGGCGTGTGGGCTCAGTAGTTGTGGCTTGTGGGCTCTAGAGCACAGGCTCAGTAGTTGTGGTGCACGGACTGAGTTGCTCCACAGCATGTGGGATCTTCCCGGACCAGGGCTCGAGCCTGTGTCCCCTGCATCGGCAGACAGATTCTCAACCACTGTGCCACCAGGGAAGCCCCATACAAGAGGTTTAAATAAAATCCCCCAGCTTGCAGCAGGTGAGACGGGATAGGAATTTGAACCCAAGTTGATGGGACTCAGGAGAGTGGCACCCTTACTTTTCTGCACCGTGCACCAAGGATCCAGGGAGGTGCACGCGGCATCGCTGGAATAGATTCTGTTCCGTCGGGGGTGGGTGGGGAGTAGGGGGAAGGACGATGCCTCCTTGAGGGCTTCAAAAGACAGTTTCCTCGAGAGTAAGTGCTGCCCACGGCCAGCCCTCAGTCTGATAGATGAGTGGTCGCTTTCTCGAGACGTTTGTCCACCAAGGGATCTTCTAAATATTAGAACTCCTCATCTTTGCCAGTTCCTTTCCATTTAAAGGCATGATGAACACATCATGACTAAGCGTGACTAAGCAGATAAGAAGAGGGGAATGAAGGCAGTGCAGCGGGGCTGGGGCAGTGATGCACTTTGAACAAACGATGCAGGTCTGTGCACGTCTACACCCAGGGTTCTGGAAGGGAAAACACCTCGGAGGCGAGTCCACAGGACTGAGGGGAAGCACAGGGAAAGACAGGCAGCGTGCTGGAGGCTCTGGGCCTCCGTGGCCAGAGGCCTTGGTCATAGGTCACTGTTACGGGATCCCAGAGCCATTGGGCAGGTTCAGCCAAAAGTCAGAGCTTCCCGCCCCGGGGACGGTTGCTCTGTCCAGGGTCCACTGCCGCAAGCCGGTCTCTAGTTGTCCCGTCCTGGACGCTGCGTCCAGACTCCTCCCTCCTCGGAGGCCCCCTGACAGGTGCACTACTTGGAAGTGTTGGGAGGACCCTGGGAACTCAGCCACGGCCTGGGCATGGGAAATGTGTTCTCCCGTTTGGCTGGGGGGGTGTGTGCTGATCATAGCAGGAATCCAGGGGAGAGGAGGAGAAATTAGTGAACAGATGGGCAGATACGCAGTTCTAGGTGAATTTTAAGAAACGGTGTTGGCTGCTCTCAGCAGGAGCTGGGGGTGGAGGCGATGGGGGGGGCTTGCTGACAGCCACAGGGATGATGGGTGTCACTGAACCCCGTGTTCTATGCTTCCTCTTTCAGTTTCCAAGAAGCTGGCACCCATTCCACCCAAGGTCCCCTTTGGCCAGCCGGGGCCCCTGCCTGAGCCACCTGCCGGCCAGCCGTCCCCACTCAGCCTGTCCCCCACGCCCCCCAGCACCCCATCACCCTACGGACTGAGCTGCCCCCCGGGGTACTCCCTGGCCTCGGGCCAGCTCTCCCCGGCGGCCGCGGCGCCCCCACTGGCCTCCCCCTCCGGCTTCATGGGCACTCTCAGCAAGTCGCGGCCCACCCCGAAGCCCCGGCAGAGGCCCACCCTGCCACCCCCCGAGCCGCCCGCCGTCAGCCTCGCAGCCTCCAGCCCACAATCCGCTGAGCATCCCGCGCTGGACGGTGTGTCCCCCGGGGAGAGCATGTCCACAGGTAACTGCCGCGCGTGCAGCGTCTCCGTGAGTTTTAGTGCGGTGGCCGTGCAGAGCGACCTCCGGGGACTCTGCAGGGGATGGACCCTACTTGCCAGGGATGGCCCTGACCACGCGCGTGGCATCTGGGCTGGTCTCCTTAGAAGCCCCCGTGAGACCGTGGATAGCCCTGGTGGCCGGTTGTCCTGCGGGGAGGGGGCTCCCTGGGGGATTTCTCTCAATTGAACGCCTGCCAGCCCAGGGTTCTGATCCTGCTCTTCAGCTGGGGGCTGAGCGGCCTGCGCCTTTGGAGGGGCTGCTGCAGGAGGGGCTGGATTGTGATGGCAGAGCAGAGGCTGTTTTTTCCCTCTTCGCTAAAGAAGCCTTATTAGAAAACTGTTTTTCTAGCAATACGTATTTAGAAAGGGGTCAGTTTCAGAAAAGGTGCGTGCCCCCTGGTTAGAGAAGCCCACGAAGACTAAATTTAGTTTTGCTTTAAATTTAAAGTGAAAGATGAGCTATTTTCCTCCAGGAAACTGTGTAAGCATAACACACACACACACACACACACACACACACACACATATACACACACCAGATACACACACACACCAGACACACACACACACACACACACACACACACACACACACACACACGAGAGAGAGCAGTTTGGCCCTGGGTCCCGGGTGCCCTGGGACTTGTAACGGGTCGTGCTTTTGCCGCCACGTCCCTCTCCAGGCGTGCCGTTTTCCCCTCCATCAGGTGGAGGTGAGCCTGCGGGCTTAGCGCCTCACTGCGCAGGAAGGGCCAGCCTGGCGCGCGTGCGCGGCTGCTTTATCTTTGCTGTGATGAACGGTGCCAGGTCCAGCTGCTCCACCCACCCTGAGGCTTATAAAAAGCTAAGGAAAAGTTCTAACCAGTGAGCACCACTTCCCGCTGGTGGTTCTAGAGGAGCCCTTGCTGGATGGGAGGGTCCCTGGGGAGGTGTGGCGGCCCCCTTCCCTCTTGCCCGGCTCAGAGCTGCTGCCCTTTAGCAGTCGTCTCATGCCTGTCCTGTCCTGATGTCCTCCAGCAGCGGCAGCCTGGCCCGTCGTCCCGCAGGGCGGGCGGGGGTCTGAGCCGCATGGTCGGTGATGGTTTTCTGTGGTCCGTCTGACCGTGATGCTGGGCGTGGTCCGTGTTCCATTCGTCTCATCGTATTTATTCCTTTTTCCGAATCCTGTCGCTGTGTCCTCGCAGCTGTGTGACACGGGGGCCGCAGCTGTGGATACGTGAGGGGGATTCCAGGGTAAGCGGCCCCGGCCTCGCCCCTCCGCTCGCAGCCAGGCCGCAGCCCCGCGCTCTGCATGCGCCCCGACCTGCACGGCAGCCTCTGCGGCCTTGGGGCTCACTGGCTTCCTCCTTTTCTGAGGAGGAGATGGGGGAGAAACAGGCCTCCCTCCCCTTCTCTGGCCAGTCACCTCATCCCAGCTGCTCCCCGCCCATTTCGGTTTAGATTGAGGGGGTGACAGCCCTGTCCCTTGTGTCACTGGCTGACCTGCTACAGACAGGTGCCCAGTGTCGGGGAGATGCATGTGCACCCCTGGTTCAGGGAAGGGCCCCGGGGAGAGGACCTGCCCGCTGCCATGGCCACATCCTCCACCGCGGGGCCTGGAGCCTGAGCTCCAGCTAGGACGGTTGGCAAATCCTGAAGAGTCCATAGTGTTCGTTCTAGAATTTATCCCCAGTGTATAGAGCCAGCCAGGGCCTTTCTGTCCAACTCAGTGAAGTACTCTGAGAGCCTTTGTTACCAGCTTCTGCCTGGTCTCCTCCTCCTGTAGGAGTAGATGCTCCAAAGGAAAACTAAGGCAAGAACAGGAAGGAAGCCGGAGGAGGCAAGGGTCTTGGCCTCAGTCAGAAAGGGGCAGCCAGAGTAAAGAAGGGGAGGGTGCCCCCCCACCCAGTTCCCCCAGGGAAGCTGCTGAGCTGCAGGCTGCAAACCCCTGACAGAAACAGCTCCAGGGCATCCAGCGCCCACACGGGCCCCGGGACAGGCCCTTCTGGGGCCTCTGACACAGAGACAGGCCTCCCCTTTCCCGGCGGCCAGTGGACCTTCTCCCCGCCCCAAGCTTAGGCTACCTGAGTCACCTTCTGGCTCAGGTGTCCAAGGGAGCAGCCAGGATGGCAGCTGGGCAGCTCACCTCGGGGCTGCACGTCCTTCACCTGCAGGCACCTTCCCTCCTGTATCCGCCCAGCGGCTGCTGAGGCCCAGGCAGGGTAGGAAACCGCCCGGGGTTCCGCTCCCCTGGTGACAGGGACGGCACTTTCAATCCAGAATCCCAGCCCCAGGGCTCGTGCTGCCCCTCACAGTCCAGGCCGGCCGTGAGGCACCGGCAGACCCCCAGGCTCTGCTCGGTCAGGCGGGGGCCCTGTTTGGGGGCTGGGTGGAGAGAGAAGGACCTTCGTCCCAGAGCTTCCATGTTTGTGTGTCTTTGAGGACAGTGTCTGAACGTATGTCTGTCCGCTTGCGTTGGTCCTCCTTGGGCGGAATGTTCGCTTTACAGAAACACGGGGTGCTCCACCCCGTCTGGCCCAGGGCTGCTCCCCGTCCAGCTGCATGTCCTCGGTCCGGGGACAGCACGCTGCCCAGGGACAGCGAGGCTGTGTGGAGGCCAGAGGCCGAGCAGCCCTGGGAGGAAGGAACAGGCCTGAGCAAAAGATGCCAGGGTCCCCTTAGCCCCCTGCGGCCCCCAAGGAGTCAGGGAGCGGCTGTCCGGTGCCCACCTGGGGGCAGCCGCCCCTCCAGGCCCCGCAGTCCCGTGGCCGGGCCTGCACTGAGCTGCCAGCTGAGGTCTGGACAGACGCCGAGCCTGTTGCCTCAGGGACCTTCCTCCTGAGCATCTCCCAGGAAGTGACCCTTAAGTGCCCCCAGTAGGGGTGGAACTGGAGGTGAGTGGTTTCCCTAGTGCCGGGGTGATGAGGTGCCCACAGTCAGGGAGCAGTCTGCTCCCCTTATTTCTGGGGTCCTAAGGGGGACCCCGCCCTGCCTCCACCAGCCACCCCAAGGGTACCATTCGTGGTCTTGAGCGAGGGCTCCCCCCACTCATTCACACACTTGGGGGAAGTCTGTCTCCCCAGCCTGTAACCCTAGCCCCGCAGACTTTAGGGAACTAAAGGCAGCCCTGAAATTCCCCGGAAGGTGTCACCGAGACCCGGCCAGAAGCATCCTTTTATGGGTGTGTCACGTGGCCCGGCTTGGCAAGCTGGCCCACGGGCAGGATCTGGACGTCTGGGTCCACAGGCAAAGCAGGCCGGCCCTGCCCTGGCCCTGCGATGTGGTGGGTGCCGCGGCGGCCCCCAGACACACTGGCCCTTCCGTGACCAAAGTCCTGCCCGCCCGCTGCGCCTCGGGAGCGGGCAGCCCCCTCAGCACCTCTCTCTGCCGCCTTCCAGATCTGGTCCACTTGGACGTCCCCTCCATCCACGTGGAGCTGGGCTCAGCGCTGCGCCTCGGTCCCCGGGAGCACCTGCGGCGGTGCTCAGTGGCGGAGAAGAGGGACCCAGAGGAGTCGGAGCGCACGGCCCTCTGAGCGGCACCGCCACACGCGTGTTCCCGCGGCTCCGCGCTGTCACGGCCGCCTCGAGGCTGGAGCGTGGCGGACACCCACGTGGCAGGTGTTGGCCGCCCAGGTTTTGTGCGTTCCCTCCGGGTGGGGACTCTGGCCTTTTGTTTGATCTTTGCCTTTCGACTTTTCGTGCCTATTTTGACCCCCTTTCAGCCTCCACGCCAAGTTGACAGCCCCGTCCACCCAGGGGCCTGTGTCTCAGAAACATCCTCTGCGGGGTGGGGCATGGAGGGCCCAGCGGCCGGTCCGCCCTGGCTGCCTGTTGCCTGAGCTGACGGCCACAGCGAGTCCTGCGCGACCAGCCTGATGGTACAGAGCGGGGATGGGGTGGGGGGCTCGCTTACAGAAGCTGAGAAGCCCGGGTCCCTGACCGGCCTGCTGCTTCGCAGGGGAGGGCCGGCCAGGGCAAACCTTCCTCCGTGGGCTCTACAGGAAATGGCTAAAAACATCATCTGACAAAGAGTTTTACTTCTCCACGCCGTGGACTGAAGCTCCCTTTCCTATCTTACGGTTTTCTATCTCTGAATTTAAAAAATGACCTTGAGCGTGTCTGGAGGGCCCAAAGGTAGCTCCCCAGGCCACCCCTCTTCCCCCCACCAACACTAGGTGTCGCTAAGTGCAGCCGCCCAGGAGCATCGGGGCATCCAGGGCACGAAGATGTGGGGTCGCCTCTTTCTGGAGGTCCCAGGTGAATAGCAATAATCCTGTTACCCAAAGCTCAGACAGGAAGGAGAAACCAGCCCGCGGAGACCCCAGGCCTGCACCCTCGGCCCTGCGGCGTGGAGAGCTTTGCTCACCCTCCCCATGAAGCCCCCCCCCCCCCGCCCTCGGGGAGGAGACCCGGGGAGCCTGGTCACAGCTGGGATGAAGGGAGTAAGAAATAGATTCGGGTCATGCATGCAAAGCCCAACTCTTACAGTTTTATCCTTTTAAAATAGACATACCTATACAGGATATAATATTTGTACATATGAAATCTATATTTGTTTAATTTGAGCCATTCAATCCAAACCCATGTACAGGTGTACAATGAAAAACTTAAATGCTATTATTTTTCCCAACAAAAAGTGTAAAATAACCCTCCTCCGACATTGGGACTTGCAAACTTTTGACGTGAACAGCTTTGCTCGCTTGCTGGCAGGGCAGTTCAGTACCCAATTTGTAATGAGGCCCGGGGGGGTTGAAAGTTAGTAACCTTTAACATGTACACATAGTCGTCAATGGTAATGTTATTAAAATAGATTTATTATCCCTGAGTGTGGCCTATCTTGTTTTAATAACAAGCTCAAGGGGCCACGGGAATTGATGCCAGGCGCTGCCTCGGGAGGGAGCCCAAGGTCACGGCAAGTCTGGTCCTTGGTCTGCGGGTCTGCGCCTCCCAGCACCTGAAACTTGAAAGCTCCTCCTCTAGTCTCCCCGGAGGGAAGAATATGCAAATACTAGAGGCATCTTTCTTTGAAGATTCTCTCACTTTTCAAACACTAACCTCAATGCTGTTCATCCTCAAAAAGGCAGGCCACCGGAGCCACCCCATGCAGTATTTCTCAGCACTCTGTAGGGCGGTGAGTGGTTCTGGTCACGGGGCAAGCAAGCAGCTGCCTCTTTCGCCGGAACAACGGGAAGGCTTACCATCAAGCTGTCTCCGGGCACCCTGGGTCCCCAGCGACGGCACAGGGACAAAGCGCTCGGGTTCCAAACGCCACCTTCACTGTGTTCCGTCCTTGGAGACGCTTTTCCTGGAGGCTTCGCATCCACAGCCCCGCGCTCCTGGAGCCTGGCTGCCTCTGGGTACAGAGGGGATGGCTGGGCCGCAGCGGGGTGGGGGTGCACCCTGACTGCACCTGACAGACCGAAGACACGGCGTGCACGGCATCGATGTGGGCCTCCCCTCCTCCAGCGCGCAGCGGCTCCGCAGCCCGTCGCTACTGGGCCCTGACCTTCTTGCTCTGCGGGCTCGGGGGCTGTGTGGCGGAGGCCCGTTTCCGCGGGGGCTCCGCATCCTCGCCGGCGAGCAGGGCCGCCCGCACCTGCCGCAGCTCCCGCCGCTCCCGGCGCTCCTCCATCTCCTCCAGGTCCTCGGCGAACAGGGCCTTCAGCGGCACCATCAGCTTGGGCACCGTCGGAAGGTCCCCCAGGCTGACCTATGAAGCGAGACGAAGCAGAGGCTGGGGTGAGGCCGTCACGGCTCCCAGGCACCAGCCATACCCCCGTCGGCAGACGGACCCGTCATGTCAGGCCCAGCAGGGCAGAACCCAGGCACCCCAATGCCCAGTGGTGGGAACAGGCCCAGCTTGACCACTCAGGAGAACACTGCCTCCCAGGCTTGTGCAGAAGCTCAAATGATGTCACTCTGGGCACCGACTGGGCCTCCAAGAGGCTCTCAATGGACTGTGTCCAGAAGGCCCTGTGCCAGTCGTGCTGGGTGGTGGCCCGAGCCTGGCCCTCTGCGCATGGATGGAGAGCGTCTTGGCCCCGCCCACCCCGCCCACCCCGCCCCAGCGGTCCTGGACCTTCATGTGGTCAAAGGCGATGCCAACTTTCTCGTTGAAGTCGGGGCTGAAGAGCGGGATCTTGGCGTAGCGCTGGCTGAAGTGGTTCAGCACGATGAACCCTGCGTTCATCCGCATGCCCACGCCGATGGCCTGGGAGGTGGTGCTGCAGAGACAGGGCGACACGAGGCTGGAGGGAGCGAGTCACGCAGACCCCCCGCCCAGACTGCCTGCTTGGGCACCCGGGGGCGGGGCTTTCTGTTGCCACCCACCGGCCCCAGGGAAGCCCAGGCTCTGTGCTCTCAGACCTCCCGCCAGTGAGCGCCTCTGAGAAAGGCAGGGGCTGCCGACTTGGGGTAACACGCTCTTCCCTTAAATAGCGCAAGATCTGCCCCCGGCCTCCCACTTATTCAGCATTATTTCCAGTTCTTTCCCGAGCCACGCCTCCCCCAGAACCTTGCCTGGAGGGCGCTGCAGAAATAAAGGCAGAGGATCGGGAGACAACTGCCTGGGGTCAGAAGCCCCCAGGGCCCCTGGAGGGAAGCAGACCTGCCCAGCAGCAGTGGGGAGGAGCGGGGGACCGGCTGACGCAGGTTCAGAGGGCTCCGCTACCTGTGTGTCTTTTCCACGGCTTCCTCTTCCAGACCATCTTCCAAAGTGGCCTCGTGGATCAGGAGGGTGGCATCCTTCCCTAGAGCGTAAGCACAGGCTCTCTGAGAATACCGCTCGGCCTGGGGTGCCCACAGCGCTTGCCCCCGGGCCCTGGGACGAGGCTGCGAGTCAGGATGACAGCCAGAATTGTCGGGGGGACCAGAAGTGGCTGCCCCTACTCACCCATCTGGACCAGAGCCTCACAGGGCATGGTGTCCCCCGAATAGACCACCTTCCAGCCGGACGTGTGGACCAGCGCGCAGCCAAAGGCGTGCTTGCAGTGCCGGACCAGGCAGGTCTGAAACTGAGGAAGCGGGTGACGGGCTCGTGGCCCAGCTACTGCCTCGCCCCCTCCTCCCCACGTCACACGCCCCTGTCCCCCAACCTGCCCTCCCGTGCCCGGGCCCTCCCCTAACCTCCTCCAAGCCACAGGTTTCCAGCAGCAAACTAATCAACCTTTCCACTTTGGGGTTGGAGACCTCAGCTCCTTTCTGAAGGCATTTGGCAGGAATAATACTGTGAGAAAATTAAAAAACAAACATTTAATCTAAAGTTCAAGTCACTGACTGGAGAGGACCCCCCCCACATCGCTATGATAAAGAAAATTTAATTCCGTCACTGAGGCAGGGAGCGAGGGCACTCGGCCCTGGAACTGTGTCTGGGCGAAGTGTTGGCAAAGATCTAGGATCAGGAACAGAAAGGAGAGCCGAGGAGAAACGTGTCGGGGCAGATGAACGTTTAGAGGTGGGAACCGCCTCACAGTCTCCCCGCGATCTGAGCCTGCCTCGCGCGCTCACCGTCCGGGGTCGGACCGGGCGCTCACCTGACGTGGTGCAGCAGCGGCTGGCACTGGGTGTGATACTGCTGGAGCCAGGCCCGGAGCTGGGTGGGGGCCACTACGAGCAGCGGGTGGCACGGCTTCCCCAGCGACACCTGAAACGGGGAGATCAGAGCGCCGAGCACACGGCGCGCGTTGCAGGGAAAACGGCGTGCTACGGCCCGAGGTGTGTCTGCGCGCATGCGCTCATTCCAAAGAGAAGCAAAAGGGCAGTCCAGTCCTGTGCAACTCACCAGAGCCCGCTCCCTCTGCAGCAGGATGTTCAACAAGCCCTGGGAAGGAGGAAGGGACACGGATCAGC
Source organism: Mesoplodon densirostris (assembly GCF_025265405.1). NCBI lineage: Eukaryota > Metazoa > Chordata > Mammalia > Artiodactyla > Ziphiidae > Mesoplodon > Mesoplodon densirostris. Next base: position 39,610,633 of record NC_082678.1, on the reverse strand, counting down.
CAGGTCCACACCTGACCTCCTTCCCGCCTTGGGGCCCCTGGGTGCCCGGCGCTCTGGCGGACCTAGCCGCCCGCCTCCGGGTGAGGGCAGCTCCGAGGACGCACGTGGCGCCGGGCTTGCAGACGAGCCCAGGCCCGGGCGGAGGTGCGCGGCCAGGAAGGAGGCGGCCCGCTCACCGTGTGGTGGTCCGCGTGCAGATGGGACACGAACACGGCGGCGAGGGTGCCCAGGAGCCGGTCTACTTCGTCCCCGTAGTGGCGGCACAGCTGCCCAAAGGTGCCCTCCCCGCAGTCCAGCAGCAGGGACGCATCGGAGCTATGGGAGGAGACGGTTTGCCCTCAGGGAGGAGGGCAGGACGAGGCTGGGTGCCTGTCTCCCGGGACCGCTCAACTCCTCCCACGGGAGCTGCTGTCAAGGGGGTGGTGGTCTCACACGTCCGTCCTCGTGACACGAAATAGTGTCGCAACGCTCTGTGAAGTTACTACGTGCATGGAGCGTACCTAAAGCTACACAGATGCTGGGCACCCAAGAAAGTTTCTGCGGAAGGAGAGGGTGAGGACATGAAATCCACAAGACTCTACTTAGAAGGAATGTGGCGAGAGCCGCTGTGGCCGCCAGGAGAACCCAAGGCTCTGCTTTAGCTGGCGTGGCCCGGAGAGAGCGGCTGCACCAACGCCCTCCGGGAAAGGCCAGGGCCGCTTCCCGCCAGCTCCTCCGTCACAAGAGAAACACGTCCCAGACCCGTGCGCTTCTGCTGTCGGGGTGCCCCTTACAACTGCCAAGTACGTTTAACGCGTTATTTGGCTGTTAGCCATCCACCACTGGCACCCAGATGACAAAGTAAAACTTAAAAACGAGCCTGGCTTCCCGCAGACGGCCCTGGTCCGCCTCCCTGCGGACCACCACCACCAGGCAAACCCAAGAGGCTCACAAAGCAAACGCAGGAGCCCCGAAGCCGCTCCGCACCCCAGCGGCACCAGTGAGGGGCCCCGTGACACAGAGGCGGACGCGAGTCCTGGCCTGGGTCTGCCCCACCGCCAGCCGTGAGCAGCCTGGGGCAGGTGCACCGATGATGGGGGTGCGGGAGGTGGCCAGTCACTGGTTCACAGGAGGGACGTGGAAACTTAGCAAGACCGCCCCTCAGCAGGGCGACGGCATACACGTCAGCAGTTTGCATCCGAAGACGTAACGGGTGGCCAACTTCGGTGACTCTCTCCAGTGCAGCTAGCTACGGAAGCCGAAAACCGCCTGACCCCCCCGTCCCCGCTGGGCCCCCAGCCAAGACGGGCCTCCAGGGATGTACAGGCTGCACCTCCAGGTTAGCCTGGCGGGTGGAGCAGGGTCTGCTGAGAAAACCCCGGGCTCCCCGCTGACGGGCGCCTCCCGTGCAGGATTAATACCTGATGTTGATGAGAGTGGAGCTGACATTCCGGATCTTCATGGGGATTGCAGACCCCGTCCCGAGGAAGACCACTTCTGGATACTGGCCTCTCTTCTCTACGGAAAGACACACGTCGAGTTGTTCACTTCTTCGGGTCAGAAGTGAGCCGGCACTGAAGTAAAGGGCAGCTCCCCAGGAGGGGCTGGTGGTCTGACCTCCTTACACACGGGCCTGGGGCGAGGCGCCCCGGCGCTGCCTGGGAAGGAGAGCGAAGGAATTCCACGGGCCTTTCTTCAGCAGAGTTGCCCTAAGTGTTAAATAGCAAAGGCCACCTTTCCATGCTACAAGTCAGCATTTATCTCCCGGGGCTGGGGACCCCCAGCACAGGCCCTGCTGCACTTTGCAGGGGCTCCGAGGGGGGCCAGCTCCCCAGAGAAGAGGCGGAGCCGCCTAGATGCAGAAAATGGGCCCCGCTCGGCCTGACAGGCCCCGGGTGCACGTTTACAAATGTGATGTAAATGGACCTTTAACGGGCAAACCAGACACCCATCTCCAGCCCACGGCACGTGCAGCCAGGCGGTCAACTTCCCAGCACGCCGGCCTGGTGCCAGCGGGATTGAACCTGAACCCGCCCTCTGGTCCAGCCTTGTTTCTCCACCTCATTCGTGAGCTGCACACAACACTGGGAAAACCAAGCACTAGAAAGAGGTCACGGAGTTCCCCAGCCTGCTCTTCCTGTCAGGGCGGTGAGAGCCCAGCAAGGTGAGTGCCATGGCCGGAACCTTCCGTGGATCCTTCCCAGCAAAGCCAGGACTGGACTGCCAGCTCTGCCCAGGGCCTCCCAGGAGGCCCCAGAACCGCCGCACTCAGCTCAGCGTGGGCCTCGCCAGGAGAGCCTGGGCACCGTCACCAAGCCTCCAACCTAACCGGTCCGGGCCGGGGCCGGCACCTGTGGTCTTAAGCGGAGGCCAGAGAAGCGATGGCTTCAACAGGTACACGGGGCTCGACGGCCACGCTGACCCTCCACTCAGTGCTGTGCGAACAGCTGCAGGAGGGCAGAGGCCAGGAGACACCGGGGCTGGTCCTGGTCTGGCTCACCCGCCGGGGCCGGGCCGTCCTGCACAGTCTTCCTGTACTCCTGCACACTCTCCTGGAAATTGGGCAGCTCCAGGGCCTCGGCAATGAATTCCTCAGGGTCGCAGGTCATGATGGCATCCCTGCAAGAAGAAGGCATCTTGGGGCATCAGGGGAGCGTGTGGCCCCAGGCAACCACCCTGCACATCCAGCTCAATCCCTGGGGACCGCCTGCAGAAAGTGCTTTCAAATCTAAGTGACTGGGGCCTGGGGCAGCTCCGCTCTCCTGCCCGGAAGACCTTCTCCCAGCTCGGGGGGGTCTCACAGCTCTGGCTGCTCAGAACCTCAGCTCAAAGCAGGAGGGGGCAGCCCTAGCGCTCCTGACGTGCGGGGGGCGGGGGCGGGGAGATGGCGCGGGCACTCGAAGCAGCCTCCCGACGTCTACTCACGACAGCCGCTAGCGTCTGGCATCCCCCGGGGCGGGGGGAGGGGAGGGGAGGGGAGGGGGCCCCAACTATTCACGGCGACAGTGCCCGGTGTCCAGCAGTGGTCCAGAACGGGGTCTGCCCGGACACAGACACCACGGCGTGCACAGGACACTTCCAGTTATCCAAGGGTGAGATGTTAAAAGTTAAAGATGCGGGGCAGTAAGCATCTCTCAGGTGACTGGCTGGGGTGAACGCTACAGCGCCTGGATCCACCAGGTGCCTCGGGCAGTGCCGCCCCCGCCCCGCTAACCCCCTTCTCACAATCACCCTAAGGGAACACGGTTCTCCTCAAGGACTTTTATATAAGGCACTTGTCTCATTACAACAGCAAAAAGCTGGAAACGCCTCCAACGCACCAACACCCGTATCTGGAATACCGGCGACAGTGTGCTTACAGAGACTATCATGAGGCGGGAGAAGCCTGGCAGCGTGTCAGGCCCTAAACCCACGGTGTAGACGTGTATTTTAACACATCCCCACGTACTCAAAGATAAAAAACACAAAATGTTAACCATCGCCGTGCCAGGGTGATGAGATTAGGGCTGACTTTCTTCACACTACGCTCACCACATTCCAAAACAATGCACACACACGGCTGTTAGCAGAGGCAACTTTCAGGAAAGGATGGCCGTCAGCCCCCGTCTCCCCGCCTCCCCGGATCAGCTTATAATAGGACGCAGCCACCGTCCGCCACCTATCGTCTGTGGCTCTTCCCGGGTCCGACGCGGAGACCACGCGGCTGAGCAGCCTGCGCCACTGACCCCCGGCCCCCCCCAGAACGAGCCTGATGCGCCCTGCCCCCCGCCGACTGAGACCACACCAACCTTTGCCACTCGCGCCGGGGCCGGAGCTGGTACTTGAGGAGACACTGGCCACGAACCAGGGGCACGCAGGGGGCAAGCCCTCCTTCCTGCAAGAGACGGAGCCGTGGTCCGCGGGGGGCAGCTGCCTGGGGAGTGGGCAACGGGCCAGGCTGGGCCACTACCTGGGGGCGGAGGCTGGCGAGCGGGGGGAAGATGCCCGGGTGGATGAGGCTGAGCTGCGTCTGGATCTTGTGGCTGCGGAGGTTGTGGACCGACTCACAGTGCTCGTTCAGGACCAGGTGCTGGGTGTCGGGCCCAAACCTAAGACGGACGCGCACACCGTCAGCACGGTGTCCTTCTGGGAAGACTCCCACCCAGGGGGTGGCACCGGGGGCGGGGCGGCCAGGTACTGGGAGTGTTCAAGAGGGTGAGTGAGCTGTCCACCGAGGTCACCCTACGTGGCCAGACACAGCCCTGCTCCTCCTCCTCCGAGCCCGGCATGTCTGCAAAGTCAGAGGCCCTGGGCGTGGGGGAAAGAGCACCAGGAAAGCCAGGGTCAGGTACAGTGCTGGGGACTTGGAAGCACAGGGAGCACGGCGGGGGGTGGGGGGGGTGGGGAGAGGAAAACAGTGATGGGCATCAGCACTCAGGCCCCGAGGGGCAGAGGACCGGGGCCCCGAGGAGGGACTGCCGGGGCCGGCGGGGGAGGGCGGTGTCACCACGCGCCCAGGTCCAACCCAGCAAGTCCTTCCACCCGGCGCCAGCCTCGGCCAAAGAAACCAGCAGAGTGGGACCCGTCCTCCCAGTCACTGAACGTGGGTTGTCGGCAAGATCGGGAGGGAAATGAACCGTGTCTAACACGCTGCCTGACGTGTCGCGGACGTTCAATAAACTGAAGCTGCGGCTTCATCCTTCCAAGACTCTTCTTTAGGAAACACGCACGAGATGGTCCAGAGGCAGGATTTGTCCAGAGCTGACGAAACCAGCCCCAGGCAAGCAGGGATGCCCCCAGGATCCAGGGAGGGCGGGAACCCCAGGGAGAGCTCAGGCGGGGGGCAGGGGGGCGGTGGAACCATGGCTGGTGTGTGCCGGGGCTCCTACCTCTCCATCCACTGCTGGTATCTGCTGTCCAGGAGCACGTGCTCCGGGGTCATGTGGACCACCAGGGCCACGGGGGCTTCGGCTCTTCCTTGGAAACTGGGAGGAAGGAAGCAGGGGGCTCTGCTGGGTCAAGTGGTGCAAACTCAGGACACGCGGATCTGGGGCCAGGCAGCCAGGGAGGGCGCTGCGCGGAGCCGTGGTGGCCCAGGCCTCGGCAGGGGCAGCCACAGGTCAGTGCCAGGCCGGCCTTCCCGAGCGGTGTCGGCTCTCACCTCTCCGCCCGGAGACCCCTCCTTACCTCCTGAAGGTGGCATTCTCACAGAGGGGCTGAATGAATCCTTCGTCTGGACATTCTACCACAACAAAAGCGACCCTGGGGTCTGGGGCGGTGCAGATCTCTTCAGGCAAAATCTGTGAAGTCACTGAGGTCAGGATGTGCTCCCAGGGCAGGCCCTAGAGTCACCTGCTAACGCCGCATCACCCTCCAGAGAAGCGCCGACATAAGATCACCACCTGCACCCTTCTCGCCCTCTCTGCTGACATGCAGACAGGCGGCCACCAGCTGGCAGAGGGCATTTCACACCTGAAGTGGCCAGACGGCCCGGCATGGCACGCACGGTTCTCTTAGGTCGTGTGGTCCTGACGTCCTCACATCTCGTGACAACGTCATTCCCTTGGGCCACGCGTCCGAAGTCCACCCTTATGGGGTCCACCCTGAGCTCAAGTACAAGGGAAAGCACCCATCCTATAAGGAGACCCCCAAATCCTAAAGAGACAACCTCCAGAAACGGCCCGACACGGCCAGCGCTGATGTGCAGGACAAGCCTAGACAAGAGACCCTATTTTATTGTTCAGCTACGTGCTGAAATCCAAGCTGTTCAGTGCCCTCAAAAGTGCTGTCTACAGGGCCTGACCCAGGCAGTGACCCTGTCCAGCGTCCCGGCCCCTGCCTGTCACTGCTGAGACCGCAGCAACAGGGCACCTCACCTCTCTTCCTTCGAACGTGATGCTTTTCCCGTCCTTGACAGCAGCAATGATGGGCGCAATGGCAGCTGTTCCGCTGAAACGAGAGGCGAGGCCTCGGTGAGGGCGGGGCTCCGGGAGCTCAGCGCGCCCGGCGAGGCCCCCCAGCTGTCCCCGCCACTCACACTGGGAGGCCCAGCTCCTTCGCTTTGAGTACTAAGAAGTTTCCCTTCTTCATGTGGAGCTGTAAGGAAGAGATCGCCATGTAATTCCAGTGACTGATGAAGAAGCTTGGTGTTCATCATTCGTTTTGAAATCAGTTGAGCTTAGCACTAAAAGCTGAATGATTTAAAACCGAGGTGTTCTATTTCCCATTAACTCCTTACACATCTAATAAAATGCAATCCATTTCCATATCAAATAAGACGTGTCCTCCAAGTACCTGGAGGAGAAAACACTGTTGCTTTTATCGTCCTGTGCGGGTCACCTAACAGCCAAAGGAGTGCTAGAACACGTTCTAGCAGAAATGATTGCATAACCACCATATGACATGGCATTCCAGTGACAAGGACAGGGTACAGCGTGTGGATGGCTTTTCTCCTCTACTTTTCACATATTTGGCAGAACTGTTCTGTTGCTTTTATACGAAGTTACAATAAAAAGTTCCCAGTATTCTCTTATTATGTTAAAAGGGAAACCAATAACCCTAACACCAATAACCCTAACACAAAACCTCATAATCATTCTGTACTTAAAAACTCAGGTCCCAACGTTTTAGAAATCCATATATTTCAGACCTAATAACAGGAAAAAGTCAGAAATGGCATAAAATGTTAATAAGTCTTTCAGGGTTGACTTATATTTGAATTTCATTTTCTTCCTTAGATCTTTAGAAGCTATTTGCATTTCCTTTTAACTTCCTGAATTTAGGAAACTACTCTTAGGGCTCAGTCTCCAGTGTGGATCCAAAAGCCTTATTAGGACTCCAGGATTTTCTGTCTCGGAAAACGTTATCCTAGAGGAATGATGACAGCTTAGCGTGAGCACATGATACAAAGATGACAGACGTAGATGACACCTTCAGATAATGACATTAACATGCACTGTGGTGACCACAGATCTGGAGGAAACTGGATGGAAGCAGAACGTTTCTAGTGTTTCACAGGAACGTCAGGCCTAAGGCCGGCAAAACCCGTGCCTCCACTACAAGCTCAATTCAACCCGTGGAGAAAGTTGTTCCCATCTGAAAACTGGACGCCAGCTCCCAGGCCCCAGGGCAGCAGATGGCTGCCCAAAGCCCAGGCTCCTACCAGACAAGAGCTTCTCAGACCCTCACACCCAGAGCCTATTTCTCCCACCTCCCAGAACTTGAACTAGCTTTGCTTTACCGCCTTCTGAACCCTGAGCCAAGAAGCAGCCAATTTTCAGGAAAGGGCAAAGGGGCTGGCTGCAGGATGACACAGCAGGAGCAGCAGCACCAGGTGGGAGGAGCCAGAGGCCAGGACGCAGCCCGCGGCGACGCGGCTCCCAGGACAGCTGTCCCCATCGCACAGGACACACCATGCTCGACGGGATCTGTTCAGGAAGGGCTGATGCGACGCCACTCAAAAGATTACCACGTAAACTGCTCTAGAAAATTATCCTGCAGCCTAAAAATTCAGACACAGAAAAGGCTACAGGCAGCAGTATCCATATAAACACTTACTTATAAACACAGTACTTATAAAAGTTAAGTACTTTTTATATCTAAGTAAAATAGATATAAACTATTTTTATAGATATAGATATTACTTTTTACTATCTAAGTAAGTTGATGGAAGTTATACTGGCCACAATCTTACAACTAACAACTAATATTACTACTAACCTTTCATAACTGTGTTCACTTGCTGGTGTTATAATTTTTTACAAATGGATGAAAATTACAAATGTATTTTAAAATCAACTTTACCAAGTCGGCTTTAAATCAAATATATTGCTTAAAAAAAAATAAAATCAAAGCTCACGAAAAAGCAATGTAGTCTTACCGGAGATCAGACAACTGTTTGCTGCAGGTTCTAGTATAATAAAATTTTAATGCAAAGTCCTACAGAAAGTAGGCAATTAGTCAGATCTGAAAAACACGTGATTGTAATAACATTTTCATAGAATTTGACCAACTTCAGTTTACCAATCTAGGTCTCTCTGAATGCTAGCCAATATTAAAATTAGTCCAGTGTCAACCCACCAAGGTCATGTGACTTTTCTGGACTGTTAAACTTTGTTGTAATAAAATGAGAGAGAGAAAAAAAATTAGTCCAATGTCAGCAGCTAACGACTACAGTAAGATGATATAAACTAAAACAGAGTTGAAGGAGCCTAAATAAAGGCCTGATTCATTTGAAGGGAAATGAAGCTTTTTATGAAAAAGTAGTCTTTTGATCCTTCTCAAACTCTTCCAAAAAATCAGAGGAGGGAACACTCCCAGACATTGTATGAAGCCACCATCACCCGATACCAAAATCAGACAAAGACAACACCAAAAAAGAAAATTACAGGCCAGTATCTTTGATGAATATAGATCCAAAAATTCTCAACAAAATATTAGCAAACTGAATCCAACAACACACAAAAAAGATCATACGCCACGATCAAGTGGGATTTATCCCAGGAATGCAAGGATTCTTCAATATATGCAAATCAATCAATGTGATACACCATATTAACAAATTGAAGGATAAAAACCATATGATCATCTCAATAGATGCAGAAAAAGCTTTTGACAAAATTCAACACCCATGTATAATAAAAACTCTCCAAAAGGTGGGCAGAGAGGGAACCTACCTCAAAATAATAAAGGCCATATGTGACAAACCCACAGCAAACATTATTCTCAATGGTGAAAAAACTGAAATGATTTCCTCTAAAATCAGGAACAAGACAAAGGTGCCCACTCTCGTCATTATTATTCAACATAGCTTTGCAAGTCCTAGCCACATCATTCAGAGAAGAAAAAGAAATAAAAGGAATCCAAACTGGCAAAGAAGTAAAACTGTCACTGTTTGCAGGTGACATGATACTATACATAGAAAATCCTAAAGATGCCACCAGAAAACTACTAGAGCTAATCAATGAATTTAGTAATGTTGCAGGATACAAATTAATACACAGAAATCTCTTGTAATCCTATACACTAACAACAAAAGACCAGAAAGAGAAATTAAGGAAACAATCCCACTTACCACTGCAACAAAAAGAATAAAAATACCTAGGAATAAACCTACCTAAGGAGGCAAAAGACCTGTATGCAGAAAACTTTAAGATACTGATGAAAGAAATCAAAGATGACACAAACACATATAGAGATATACCATGTGCTTGGATTGGAAGAATCAATATTGTGAAAATGACTATACTACCCAAAGCGATCTACAGATTCAATGCAATCCCTATCAAACTACCAATGGCATTTTCCACAGAATTAGAAGAAAAACTTTTACAATTTGTATGGAAACACAAAAGACTGCCAATAGCCAAGGCAATCTTGAGAAAGAAAAACAAAACTGGAGGAATCAGCCTCCCTGACTTCAGACTATACTACAAAGCCACAGGGTACTGGCACAAAAACATATATATATATCAATGGAACGGGATAGAAAGCCCAGAGATAAACCCATGCATATATGGTCACCTAATCTATGACAAATCAGGCAATAACATACAATCGAGAGGGCTTCCCTAGTGGCGCAGTGGTTAAGAATGCCCCTGGCAATACAGGGGACACACGTTTGAGCCCAGGTCCAGGAAGATCCCACATGCCGCGGAGCAACTAAGCCCGTGCGCCACAACTACTGAGCCTGTGCTCTAGAGCCCACGAGCCACTACTGAAGCCTGCGCGCCTAGAGCCCGTGTTCCACAGCCAGAGAAGCCACCGCAATGAGAAGCCCGCGCACTGCGACAAGGAGTAGCCCCCGCTCGCCGCAACTAGAGAAAGCCGGCGTGTGGCAATGAAGACCCAATGCAGCCAAAAATAAATAAAATAAATAAATTTTTTAAAATTAAAAAAATATATATACAATGGAGAAAAGACAGCCTCTTCAATAAGTGGTGCTGGGAAAACTGGACAGCTACATATAAAAGAATGAAATTGGAACACTCCCTAACACCATACACAAAAATAAACTCAAAATGGATTAACGACCTAAATGTAAGGCCAGACACTATAAAACTCTTAGAGGAAAACATAGGCAGAACACTATTTGACATAAATCACAACAACATCTTTTTCGACCCATCCCCTAGAGTAATGAAAATTAAAACAAAAATAAACAAATGGAACCTAATGAAACTTAAAAGCTTTTTCACAGCAAAGGAAACCATAAACAAGATGAGGGGACAACCCTTAGAATGGGAGAAAATATTTGCAGACAAAGTAACTGACAAAGGATTAATCTCCAAAGTACACAAGCTGCTCAAACAGCTCAATATAAAAAAAAAAAAAACCCAGTCAAAAAATGGGAAGAAGACCTAAATAGACATTTCTCCAAAGAAGACAAACAGATGGCCAACGAGCACGTGAAAAGATGCTCAACATCACTAATTATCAGAATAATGCAAATCAAAACTACAATGAGGTATCACCTCACACCGGTCAGAATGGCCATAATCAAAAAATCTACAAACAATAAATGCTGGAGAGTGTGTCAAGAAAAGGGAACCTTCAATACACTATTGGTGGGAATGCAAATTGATTCAGCCACTATAGAAAACAGCACAGAGTTTCCTTAAAAAACTAAAAACAGAATTACCCATACTGGGCATATACCCAGAGAAAACCATAATTCAAAAAAATACATGCACCCCAATGCTCACAGCAGCTCTATTTACAACAGCCAAGACATGGAAGCAACCTAAATATCCATCAAGAGAGGAATGGATAAAGAAGGTGTGGTACGTACATACAATGGAATATTACTCAGCAATAAAAAGGAACGAAATTGGGTAATTTGTAGGGACGTGGATGGACCTACAGAGTGTCATACACAGTGAAATAAGGCAGAAAGAGAAAAGTAAATGTCGTATAATAACGCATATATGTGGAATCTAGAAAAAAGGTATAAGTTATCTTATTTGCAAAGCCGAAATAGAGACACAGACGTAGAAACAAATGTATGGATATCAAGGGGGAAGCAGGTGGGGTGGGAGGAATTGGGAGACTGGGACTGACATATACACATTATTGATACTATTTATAAAACAGACACCTGATGGGAACATACCATATAGCACAGGGAACTCTACCTAATGCACTGTGGTAACCTAAATGGGAGGAAAGTCCAAAAGGGAAGGGATACCTGTATGTGTATGGCTGATTCACTCTGTTGTGCACTGGAGGCTAACACACAATGGAAAGCAAACATACTCCAATAAAAATTAATTTTAAAAAAAGCAATCCCCAAATCCTCAGAAATATTTCTGCTGTAATTTAAAAAAACAAACAAACAAACAAAAAAAAACATGGGGTCCATAGACATAATGGAGTATTACTCAGCCATTAAAAAGAAAAGAAATGAAATAATGCCATTTCCAGCCACAGGGAAGGAGGTAGAGGTAATCGTACTAAGGTAGTGAGACGGAAAGACAAGTATCATATGACACCACTCATAGGTGGAATCTAAAAGTGGATACACATGAACTTTACAAAACAGACACAGCCCCACGGACTCAGAAGAGAAACCTGTGGTTACCGAAAGGGAAACGTGGTGGGCAGGGAGACATGAGCAGGTTGAGGTTAACATATACACACTACTATTTATAAAATAATCAACAAGGACCCAGGCTACAGCACAAGGAGCCCTACTCAACACTCTGGAATAACCGATATGGGAAAAGAACCCGAAAAAGCACACACATAGGTCTATGTATAAGGAAATCAAGTTCCTGTACACAGAGGAAGAAACAGCAGCGATAACAAAACCCGCAACACTGTAAATCACCTACGCTCCAATAAAAAATAAAATTTAAAATAGAAAAAAGGAAATGCCAAATCTGTGCCCCTCAGGCCTTGGTGCCCTGAGCTGGTGTCACATCCCTGGAGCCCGAGCAGGCTTAGGGCCCAAGGCTGGACCGTCAAGGGCTAAGGGAGCCAGGGAGGACATGCCAGCAAATGAGCCCCACACCCTCTCCAGACCCAGGCGGGCCCTCCTACAGCGAAACCAAGCAGGGTACGCCCAAAGGATGGTGGAGCCCACGGGCTGGAAGAGTTCCGAGTCCCCTGGGCTCCACGCCTCCTATGGGTCGCCCCACCTACCCACAGAAGACAGCACCCTCAGCAGAGCAGTGACGCCAGAGTGGGGACTGGCTGAAGGTGGGCCGGGCTGTAAGGGGTGAGGGGAAGAAGTCACGAGACACAAGCCTGGGGCGTTTCTTCTGGCCCATTCCCCTCTAACTGGCAACCCAGGAACAGCGCTTTGCCTCAGGCTCTGGTTGCCGGGGACCCAGAGCTGGTCGCGGAGAAATGCTGCCACCTTGTGGCCGTTTCCCGTAACAACAACTTTAAACCAGTGCTGAGGGGCACTTGATCTTCACAAGGCCTGCGGGGCTGTGAATGACACCTGCCTTCAAGAAATGCCCTGGGGTAAATCATCGGAAAAGAATTCAAAAAGGGGCTGACTTTCAACAGGCCAATTTCAAGAGGTAAATTATGCACACACTGTATTTAAAAAAAAAAAAAAAGCACATGGAAAGATACTCAACACATCAGTCAGTATTAAAGAAATGCAAATCAGAATTACAATGAGGTATCACCTCACACAGGACAGAATGGTGTCATCATCAAAAAAAAGTCTACAAAGAATAAATGCTGGAGAGGGCATGGGGGAAGACAGAACCCTCCTACACCGTTGGTGGGGATGTAAATTGGTACAGCCACTATGGAGAACAGTATGGAGGTTCCTTAAAAAACTAAACATAGGGCTTCCCCGGTGGCACAGTGGTTGAGAGTCCGCCTGCCAATGCAGGGGACATGGGTTCGTGCTCCGGTCCGGGAGGATCCCACATGCCGCGGAGCGGCTGGGCCCGTGAGCCATGGCCGCTGAGCCTGCGCATCCGGAGCCTGTGCTCCGCAACGGGAGAGGCTACAACAGTGAGGGGCGCGCGTACCGCAAAAACAACAACAACAAAAAAAACATAGAGTTAGCATATGGTCCAGCAATCCCAGTCCTGGGCTTCGATCTGGAGAAAATCCTAATTCGAAAGGACACAAGCACCCCTATTTTCAGGGCAGCACTATTTACAATAGCCAAGACACAGAAGCACCCAAATCGTCCAAAGACAGATAATCGAAGCATATGTGGTACATATATGCACTGGAATACTACTCGGGCATTAAAAAAGAACGAACTAATGCCATTTCCAGCAACAAGGATGGACCAAGAGATTATCATACTCAGTGAAGTAAGTCAGAGAGAGAAAGACAAATATCATTATCAATTACAGTTGCAATCTATACATTCATACAATCCAACTAATTTACAAAAGAGAAACAGACTAAGAAAACAAACTTATGGTGACCAAAAAGGAAAGATGGGGGGGATAATTTAGGAGGTTGGTTATATTCAGTCGATATTCAAAAAGGACCTACTGAATAGCACAGGGAACGCTATTGAACACACTGTAAGAACTTATATTGGGGAAAAGAAACCGAGAAAGAATACATATACATCAATGTATAACTAAATCAAGTTCCTGTATGCCTAAAACAAACACAACCTTGGAAGAAATCAACTCTACTCCAATATAAAATGAAATTAGGGCTTCCCTGGTGGCGCAGTGGTTGGGATTCCACCTGCCGACGCAGGGGACACAGGTTCGTGCCCTGGTCCGGGAGGATCCCATGTGCCACGGAGCGGCTAAGCCCGTGAGCCATGGCCGCTGAGCCTGCGCGTCTGGAGCCTGTGCTCCGCAACAGTAGAGGCCACAACAGTGAGAGGCCCGCGTACCGCAAAAAAAAAAAAAAAATTAAAAGAAAAAGAAAAACAAGAGTGGAGCATGGAGAAGTGCTGCCGCCTTGTGGCTCTTTCCCGTAACAACAACTTTGAAACCCGTGCTGATGGGCACTGAATACTCACAAGGCCTGTGGGGCTGTCAAGGAAAGACACCTGTCCTCCAGAAATGCCCCAGGTAGGGCATCGCAAAAGAATTCAGAAGAGGGCAGACACCTGAGAAGCCAATTTCAAGAGGTGCATTTTACTTACCCCGTTTACAAAAAACCACATGAAAAGATGTCCAACATCGTGAAATATTAGAGAAATGCAAACCAAAACAACGAGGTTATCACCTTACACTGGTCAGAACGGCCACTGTCAAACAGTCGACAAACAATGAAGGCTGGAGAGGATGTGGAGAAAAGGGAATCCTCCTGCACTGTTGGTGGGAATGTAAACTGATACAGCCACTATGGAGAACACTATGGAGGTTCCTTAAAAAACTAAAAATAGAACTACCATACAACCCAGCAATCCCACTACTGGGCATATACCCTGAGAAAACCATAATTCAAAAAAAGTCATGTACCACAATGTTCACTGCAGCACTATTTACAATAGCCAGGACATGGAAGCAACCTAAGTGTCCATCAACAGAGGAATGGATAAAGATGTGGTACAACTATACAATGGACTATTACTCAGCCATAAAAAGGAACAAAATTGGGTCATCTGTAGAGATATGGATGGATCTAGAAAACTGTCAGAGTGAAGTAAGTCAGAAAGAGAAAAACAAATATCATATATTAAAGCATACATGTCGAATCTGAAAAAATTGGTGTAGACAATCTTATTTACAAAGCAGAATTAGACACAAATGTAGAGAAGAAATGTATGGCTACCAAGTGGGGGGGGATGAATTGGGAGATTGAGATTGACATGTATACACTATTGATACTATGTATAAAATACATAACTAATGAGAACCTACTGTATAGCTCAGGGAACTCTACTCAATTCTGTGGTGACATAAATCAGAAGGAAATCCAAAAAAATAGGGGATATATGTATACGTACAGCTGATTCACTTCGCTACACAGTAGAAACACAATATTGTAAAGCAACTATACTCCAATAAAAAAAAAAAATTAGTACGTCAGCAGTGTAACAACTACAGGAAGATGATATAAACTAAAAGAGGTGAAGGAGCCTCAGTAAAGGTCTGATTCATTTGAAGGGAAACAAAGCTTTTTGTGAAAAAGTAGTCCTTTAATCCTTCTCAAACTCTTCCAAAAAAATTGAAGAGGAGGGAACACTCCCAAAGACATTCTATGAAGCCATCATCACCACCCTGATACCAAAACCAGACAAAGACAACACCAAAAAAGAAAATGACATGTCTTTGATGAATATAGATTCAAAAATTCAACAAAATATTAGCAAACTGAACCCAGCGATACACAAAAAAGATCACACACCACGACCAAGTGGGATTCATCCCAATTTCACAAGGATGGTTCAGCATACTCAAATCAATGTGATACACCATGTCAACGAAAGACAAAAAACACACGATCATCTCAATAGATGCAGAAAAAGCATTCGACAAAATTCAACATCCATTCATGATAAAAACTCTTATCAAAGTGCATATAGAGGGACCATGTCTCAAGATAATAAAAGCTATTTTAAATGACAAAACCCACAGCCAACATAATACTCAATGGTGAAAAGCTGAAAGCCTTCCTGCTAAAATCTGGAACAAGGATGTTCCACTCTCACCTCTTCTATTCAACATAGTATTGGAAGTCCTAGCCACAGTAGTCAGAGAAAAAAAGAAATTAAAGATATCCAAATTGGAAGGGAAGAGGCAAAACTGTCATTATTTGCAAATAATATGATACTATATATAGAAAACCCTTAAAGACTACACACAGAAACTACCAGAACTGATAAACCAATTCAGCAAGGTAGCAGGATACAAGATTAACATACAGAAATCAGTTGCATTTCTTTACATCAACAGTGAAATATCAGAAAGGGAATGTAAAAATATAATACCTTTTAAAATCACAACCCCAAGAATAAAATACTTAGGAATAAACCTTGCCAAGGAGGTGAAAGACATATGCTGAGAACTATAAAACATTAATAAAGTAAGTTGAAGATGATTTAAAGAAATGGAAAGATATCCCATGCTCTTGAATAGGAGGAATTAATATTGTTAAAATGGCCATACTACCCAAAGCAATCTACAGATTTAATGTGATCCCTATCAAATTACCCATGACATTTTTCAAAGAAGTAGAACAATCCTAAAATTCATATGGAACCACAAAAGATCCAGAATTGCCAAAGCAATCCTGAAGAAAAAGAACAAAGCAGGAAGCATAACCCCCCCCAGACTTCAGACAATACTACAAAGCTACAGCAAGTGAAACAGCATAGTACTGCCACAAAAACAGACAAATGGATCAATGGAACCAAACAGAGAGTCCAGAAATAAACCCACACACCTACTGCCAATTAATCTTCAACAAAGGAGGCAAGAATATACAACGGGAAAAACAGTCTCTTCAGCAAGTGGTGTTGGGAAACTTGGACAGCCACATGTAAATCAATGAAGTTAGAACACACCTTCTCACCATACACAGAAGTAAACTCAAAATGGCTTAAAGAATTAAACATAAGACATGACACCATAAAACTCCTAGAAAAGAACATAGTCAAAACATTCTCTGACATAAACCCTAATGTTTTCTAGGTCAGTCTCCCAAGGCAACAGAAATAAAAACAAACAAGTGGCATTTAATCAAACTTACAAGCTTTTGCACAGCAAAGGATACCATAAACAAAATGAAAAGACAACCTGTAGAATGGAAGAAAATATTTGCAAACAATGCAGCTAACAAGGGCTAATTTCCAAAATATACAAACCGCTCATACAACTCAACACCAGAAAAACCAAACAACCCAATCCAAAAATGGGCGGAAGACCTAAACAGATATTTCCCCAAAGAAGACATACAGATGGCCAACAGGCACATGAAAAGACACTCAACATTGCTAATTATTAGAGAAATGCAAATCAAAACTACAATGAGCTACCACCTCACACAGGCCAGAATGGCCATCATTTAAAAGTCTACAAATAAATGCTGGAGAGGGTGTGGAGAAAAGGGAACCCTCCTACACTGTTGGTGGGAATGTAAATTGGTGCAGCCACTATGGAAAACAGTATGGAAGTTCCTCAGAAAACCAAAAATAGAATTACCATACAATCCAGCAATCCCACTCCTGGGCATATATCCAGACAAAAGTCTAATTCAAAAAGATACAGGGCTTCACTGGTGGCGCAGTGGTTGGGAGTCTGCCTGCTGAGACAGGGGACACGGGTTCATGCCCCGGTTTGGGAAGATCCCACATGCCGTGGAGCGGCTGGTCCCGTGAGCTATGGCTGCTGGGCCTGTGCGTCCAGAGCCTGTGCTCTGCAATGGGAGGGGCCACGGCAGTGAGAGGCCCACGTACCGAAAAAAAAAAAAAGATACATGCACCCCTATGATCATAGCAGCGCCATTCACAAAAGCCAAGACATAGAAACCACCTAAATGTCCATCAACAGATGAATGAATAAAGATGTGGTACATATATACAATGGAATACTCCTCAGCCATAAAAAAGAATGAAATAATGCCATTTGCAGTAACTTGGATGCCAACTAGAGATTATCATACTAAGTGAAGTAAGTCAGAAAGAGAAAGACAAATACCATGTGCTATCATTAATATGTGTAATCTAGAATATGACACAAATGAACTTATCTATGAAAGACTCACAGACTTGTGGTTGGCGGGGGGCAGGGGAGGGATGGATTGGGAGGTTGGGATTAGCAGATGCAAACTATTATATACAGAATGGATAAACAACAGGGTCCTACTGTACAGCACAGGGAACTGTCTTCAGTATCCTCTGAGAAACCATAATGGAAAAGAATATAAAAGAGGATGTATATATGTGTATAACTGAGTCACTTTGCTATAGAGCAGTAATTAACACAACACTGTACATCAACTATACTTCAAACAAAAAAAAAATTCCTAAAAAAAAAAAGTAGTCTTTAACTTCAGAAACTTATCAACTATTTCTGAAGTTCAAGAGGGAGGCTCACAGCCAAATATGAAACATGTCTCTGTAGCCTGACTCTGGCTGGAAGAGAATCTGGAAGTACGTACAAGCATAGGTGGTTTACTGGGAACCAGGGCAACTGTTTCCTCTGAACACAGGTGATGGTAGGAGCTGCTACCTTCAAATTACCGGAAACCCTTAGGTCACCAGACACATGTTCGTGTAGAGCACGTCCAGCAAGGTGCTTACCTTACAGACAAAGGCCACGACCAAGGAGGGGTCCCTGCCGTGCATTTTCTGACCGACACCTGAGGAGAAACAAATCCGCCCACACAAGGTAAACAGCAATGTCTCCAGGTGCCACAGATCGGGGATCGTCTGATACCTAATCTGACTTCACAAAACTTAAATGGATGGAACTGTTCGGATACAAAGGTCAAAGAAACACTGGTATTTTTTCTCAAGCAGATCTTTTCTTTTTCCTACTCGTGTTGAGATCTGAGTAAACGAAAATGCAAAATGCCAACCAGAAAATGGCAAGTGAAATGTTCTAAAAAACATGACACATTTTACCTAGAAGTGGAGATGAGGGGGGAAAATAAGTTGTAACGTGCTTTACAAACAAGTGTAAGAATATGAGAAATAACACAAAAGCTACAAGGCCTGCAGAAACGACGTGGGTGTCAGCCCTCACCCGAGCCACCCAAAAAGGACAGCACAGAGGTCCAGCCCCTTGTCAGTCCTCAGACAGACACAGCCTCGAGGCAGAGACAGGAGCTTATCAACCCTGCCCATCCCCCGGACAACAGCATCCTCAAGCAGCCCAATTCGTTTGATACGTCTCATCCTGGAATTTTAATCCAGTTTCCCAGTAGGCTGTCATTCTGGAAGAAAAGGTGCAAATCCACTCATTGATATGACTGTTCTGTCTGCTTAGCTGTTAGGTTCTGCACTCAGGAAAAATTAACTTGCGTTACTGCTGCCTTAACAGAGAGACAAAAAGTTCATCGTGCCTTCCCTGCACTGCTGACACTGTGCTGGAACACCTTCTTTGTGTGTGGGGTTTTGCAGATATGATGGGTGCACATATAAAAAAGTGACTTTGATTTGGGGATGACACTGACTTGCTACAAGTGAAATGGGAATTCAAAAAAAAATCCAAAGACTGTAACGAATAGTAAAGACTTAATGATCTATACTGTATGATGAAATAAACAATGTAACTTTATACCAAAAAAAAAAAAAGAGAGAAACACAAAGCCTCCCAATCAATCATTTGCCAGGTCCTGCTCTTCCTCTGGTTAAACTGAAGCCAAAGCTTGGGGCTCCCCAGGGCTGCGGATTGGCCCCTACAGTGTGGCCGCTTTTAAAGACAACCTTCTCACCTGCCCCACAGCTGAATCCTAACGCGATAAGAAAAAGCGTCTGTTTTGCACACTAAACTTCCTTATGACAAAGATTCGAATGTAGAGCAGAAGAAGCCAACGGATTAAGACAGGCTCCCACCCCCGCCAGCGCACCGCTGTCCAAGCGCCATTACCGTCCACCAGGTGCTGCTCCCCTTCTGCGGGTGCCGAGTCTGGAGATGGCTCTGGACTCAGCCTCTCTGGACTCTGCGCTGGCTGGTGCTTCCCGTTCACCTGTTCACCTGGTTGGGAAGGGAAACGAGCAAGTGACACACGCCGAGGGCAAGCTCACAGCCCGGTCGCCCACTATGCCGGCCTGTCCTCTACTGGCCACCTCCCCGCCTGGCTCTGGGCTGCACGCCCATCCTCCTCATCTTGAGGTTTCTGCCCGGGTCCCAGCCTGACTGCAGTGGGGACTCAAGAGCGCGTGCTGAGCAGAAAGCACCCATGCACTCAGCTGGTTTATCCACCGCCATCATGCTCCGCACAGACCTTGGCCCAAGGTTCCCCGTCGCCACGAGGAGTGGCATCACTGGGCAGTCAGTTCGGTCTCAAGGTCAGAAAAACACTCCCCTGGCTGTCCAGCGGTTAGGGCTGCATGCTTTCACTGCAGGGGCCCCGGGTTCGATTCCTGGTTGGGGAACTAAGGTCCCGCAGGCCGCGGTGTGGCGAATGGAAGAAATCCCTGCCCCAAGAGGCGGGCACACGGCTGCTGGTCTCAGCGACCCCCGCCCCACCCGGCCCTCTGAGCTGCCCGGTCTTCCGGGCTCGCCGGGTGGGCTCAGCACTGATCACTCGCACGTGTCAGGGCGCGGGGCCGCGTGCCGGAGCGGGGAGGACACCAGGCTGGGGGCGCGGCCAGGGGAGGACATGCGAGGAAAGTGAGCTGGGCCAGCGCAGACCTGTCTCCCGGCGGGTACCGGGCTCCCCGGCCGGGGGTGCGGGCTCGTCTGCCCCACTCTGCACGCGGCAAGCTCGGACCAGGTGACGGGCAAGGAGCCAGCCCTGCACGTCGCCCACAGTCGGGAGACCGACGCAGAGCGTCACCCAGACCCAGGGCGGCACGGACGTGGCAGTGACTCGCGTGCAGCCTGCCTGTCTCCGCGTCAGGACCGCACGTCGGGCCCCGGGGGCTCAGGAGGCCCTGAGCCCTTCTGACCGCCAACCGCACTCCCGCCAGGCTGCTGCTGCTGCTTACGAACAAGGCTCGCCTGTGCCACCTCTCCAAGCCCCTGCATCCCAGGAGGGCGCCCACACCTGTGGCAATGACCCCTGGCGATAAATGGGCAGATCTGAGGGCAGAGCCTGATTACCTGGCACCCCAAAGTGCAATCACGATCGTTACATACAAGGTGAACGCGTCTGTCCTCAAGGTCATGAGCTCCTTAAGGGCAGGAACTCCTCGGCTAAACTTCCTAATCATGCTCAGAACACAAAGCCGGATACACAGGCCAGCGATCGGGCAGTTTCTGTTGCCACTTGCCTTCCTGACCCCGGACCCACGTCCTCCCACACTCCTAGGAATCGTGGCTTCACACTCACTGTGGATGGGGATCTGGAAGACCGTCATGGTCTCATCCTGGTATTCCGGCGCTGAGTGGGGTCGCACCGCTGCGGGGAAAAGACCACAGGACAGTGACTGCGGCAGCGAACGAGGCATGAGGATCGAGTCCACATCGCTGCCCACGAGCAACCAACCTGCTCTGGATTCTGGCGGGAGTCTGCGCTAAAGCCAGAATTTCTGAGTAAACCAAAGTGTTTAGGAAAACGGCGAAAACATATTTTCATCAGCCACTAATATTTAGGTCAGCCACAGGGAAGACACACGACGATCACAGGCGATAACCCGCTAAAATAAACACGAAGCCAAGACTTAAACGTGAGAGACACAGGCAAATGCTCAGCATCGCGAGGCCCGGGACACATTTTGAAATAAAATACTAGTGTTTCTACAGAAGGACAAGCCAGAGACGCACCGGGCTCTGCACATCGGCCAGGCCTCCTCCCATCAAGTGGCCATGTGCCTCCCACCCAGTCAGCCGCTCAGAGCCCTTCTCCCTACAAGGGACCCAAGGCCATTCGATGACGAGAGCCACGTGTAGGGCCAGGGCGGAGCCTCAGGGCCCCAAGAGAGACCCCCACCCAGCACGCAGCAGCTTTTCACTCACTCCTGCCTCCGCTGCCCGTGTTTTGGGAGGAGCGGGAGGTGAAGGCACAGAAAGTGCAGCAAGCAGTGTTTTAAAAATTCATCTCGCGTGGATGAAGCATTTGACTTTAAGGTTTAATTTCGTCAGCTTTTATGGATTCTGATTTGAGAGACGGGGACATATGAGACAGAAATGGCAATGAGTCATAATCAAGGACATACCCAGGTCTATTCCTTTCAGTGGACCAGAAAATATTTTGATAGCTTCCAGGTACTTTTCCTAAGAAAGAAAAATAAGGAAGTGAATAGTTATGGCTGCACAGATGGAGGACACAGCAACACGTTCAAGTACACGAGAGGCATCAAAGGTACCGACATACAACACAGTTCACAGAGTATTTTGAACTTCCTTCATACAAATATTTACTGAGTGTCCACCATATGTTAGATGCCAAGGGGTCAGCAGTGAAAAGATGGGGTCCCTGCCCTCATGGAACTTAGAATCCAGGGGAGGAGACAGAAACAATACAAATGACAACCAGCAGCCATGGTGCTGAGGGACCTGCAGATACGAAAAACGCAGGGAGCTGGGATCCGACCCTTCTGGAGAGTCAGGGGCAGCTCCTGAGCAAACAGCCTTTGAGGTGAGCCCTGAAGGAAGGACACAGGTGGGGCAAGAGGGGAACTGGTGCATGGGCGAAGGCCCGAGACAGTAAGGGGCTTCCGTGAAGAGCTAGAAGCCGGCTCACAGCCCCGCCTGGTTACCAGGGCACAGATGCCAGGGCCGGCGAGGGCCTGGGCCGACAGGACCTGTGGGCCACGTGAAGGCGTTTGGACTGTGTGTACAACAAAGACCTTTGAAGGGTTTTAGGATGAGGTGAGCCGCCTGCGGTTCCGCTTGGGAGGGGTCCCTCTGGCCGCGGTACCGGACAGTCACAGGGGGGCAGGACTGGACATGGGAAGCAATGCAGTAGAAGGTGTAGGGACAGACCAACGAGAAGACGACAGAGGGACGGCCAAGCAGCATTATTCTGGGGACAGACTGTACAGGGCTGGCCTTTCACCCCAGCACCTGCGAAGTGAACCCTTACGCTAACGACGTGTACACAACCTCTCGACAGTGTCCTAAGCTGGCTGGGAAGGGACGAAGACGTCTGAAATTTAATAAATAAGGATAAAAGCTGACACTTGTTGTGTCCATATGGTGTGAAACACCTGGTAAAGAGTGAGTGTTTGCGTGTTACCTCCTTTAATCCTTAACAACTGCAAACCATTTCACAGATGAAGACACTGAGGCTCCAGAAAGGAAAGTAACTCAATCAAGGTCATAGAGTTAATAAGGTTTATGGACTCAGGTGTCTTTAACTCGAAAGGCAAAGTGTTTATGCCACTGTCAATGAACTCTGGAGGGCAGAAAGCTGATTTGTAAAATTGGAAACCCTTGTTACTCACATTGAAATGGAGGGCTTAGCTTTGACAGCTGAGTCAGGAGAGACTCACCAGTTGTGGAGGTCCAGAGAGCACACACTTTGGAACCCCGGTTTCCTTTAAGGTAAGAATCATTCCTAAAAGGGACGAATAAAATCAGATCTCTCATCACCCTGACCCGTAGTTGCGGCCAGGAGACGCACTCCTTACTCAGTTTGCTAGTTTTCTGCTTGTTGTGCATGTGCAGAGCAGACGTGATGCTGGCCAGACCTACGAGGGACACCGACCATCACTCAAATGCCTCTAGAACGGGCAGGACTTGATACTAGGGTGAGGCACCTAGGGTGCAAAATCATGCCAAGTCAGAGGCAGGCCACAGATTCTGCACCCTGGGTGCTTCCTGGCCTCACCTGAGTCTCAGCTCTGGGAAGGAGACTGGTTCAGGACACTGGGCATCTGTGTGTAGCGAGGGGACGGTCTCAACGGTGAATATTGATATCCTGACTGTAATCACCATCACCACACTCTCCAGTTTGTCCCATACCTCCAGTCCAGCAACTCAATAAATGAGGTGGATGGTTAACACCTGCAGGCAGCATCTACGTTAAAATCTACTTTTCTGAGTCAGCTTTTGATTCTCCCTGCTGCAGCTGAGGGGGCCGGCATAAAAAGAGTTCCAGAGCCCCCGGGCTCCGAAGTCGGGCAAAAAAAAGGCCAGGCAGGTTAAAATCCCAGACACCTCCCCCCAGCCCCTGACCTGAGAAAGAATATACTCACCACACAGCCCTCCAACATTAGACCAGTGCATTCGGGTCAGGAATATGTTGTCCAAACGGGACACCTTCAGCCTAAGAAAAAGAAAGCGTTGGAGCAGGACTAAACAGAAGGACCAAGGACCCATTCTCCTGCTGTAACAACCCTCCTGCCTCAAAGCCGCAAAGTCATTCCCCACCCCGCAGGAAAATGGCTGGCTCACTTGTGCTCCTGCATGAGTCGCTGGATGCCTTCCCCGCAGTTGAAGAGATACCTAAAGGACGAACATTACACCAGAGAGTCATTAGATTCGGTTCTGTAAAACCTCTGCCACCATTTATATGCTTTGTTGTACACCACAGGGGAAAACAACTAAAAACACATGCTGTGCTACCAACCGCATTTCTGCTGTTGGGATGCTGGGGTTTGAACCCTCCTCAGCAGAGGCAGGGAGGGATCTGGGGCCAGAGTAGGCTCGAACTGAGGCGAGACGCGTCCTTTCCCCATCACCTCCTCCGCAGACCTGCCCACCCCCAACACGGACAAGGAGGCCCTGGTCCTGGGGTGCACGGCAGGGGGCTCGGGGACGAGGCTTGGGAAGGGAACGCTTATACCCAAGTCGGTCTAAAGGTCAGCGGGGCCTCCCGGAGTCACACGGACGGGGATATAAGGGATCTAGGCTCTCGCATCCACACTGGGAAGGGGGGGATAGGCGGGGTACCAAGCCCAGGAATGGGCCCCGATGCTCTGGGCGCTCAGCACTGCGGCCGGCGGGGCGGGGCTTGGCCAGGGGACCCGCTGGGCCGGCCGGACCCCGGCGCGGCTCACTGACCGGTTGAACTCGGAGAAGACGTAGAGCGCAGCGCCTGCATCCCGGCCGCCAGCCGCCACCACCTGCAGGTACACGGTGTTCGGGCCCCCGGGCACCCACGACGGGCCGCGCTTCTCCCGCGTGCGCAGGTGCCGCAGCGGGTCCTTGGGCGGCCGCGGCCGGCGAGTCGGCCCCTGCGACATGGCTCGCCAGGCCGCGCACCGCAGCCCCAGCAGCGAGCGGAGAGCCCACATGCAACCCCTCCTCCCGCTCCTGGGCGCAGCCGGCAGTCTCGGTCCGCGTGCCCCACGCGCCGCCCCTCCGTCCGCGTGGCGCCCCAGCCAGTCAGCGCGCCGCCAGCCGGGCCGCCCGCCTACGCGAGGCCGCGCGTCCAATAGGAAGGAGCCTCGCCGCTCCGGACGTGTCAAGTGGCGGTGGTCATAGAGAGGAGGAATGCTAGAGCGCCCTGGAGGCCCCGCCCCTGGTCTCTTTCCGGCTTCCCCGCGTCAATTCTTTCCGGAAATCTTCCCTCGCCTGGGCGGGACTTCTGGGAGCGCAGGACCGGAAAAGACAATGCCAGCCAGAAACCAGGTCCTCGGAGTGGAGTTGGCTGAGGGGTGATCGACCCGTCCCCACCGACTCCGAGGTGTCCCCTTAGACAAGTTACCCCTTTGTGGTTGTTTTTAGGATTAAATGTGAGGAGATAAACTAGAGCTTTACCACAGAAGTTTTGCTAATTTTATTTCCAGTGTAATTCGCATGAATACACGTTTCAGATGTTTTTACTGGCTTGTGGAAAGAAAAGCAAGAAGAGGGGTTAAGAGAACAAGCTCTGGAACAAGCGAGTCCTGGGTCTCTTATTAGTTGAGTGATCTTGACCTCTCTGAGCTTGTTTCCTTATCTGTCAAGTGGGGATAGTCACAGTATTCACTTCATAAGTTTTTTTAGAATTAAATCACCTAATAATATATTTTTATTATCAAAATTATTTTAATGATTTATAAGCTGAACATCCTCCTTTAATTTTTTTTTAATTGGGATATAGTTGTTTTACAGTGTTGTGTTAGTTTCTACTGGACAGCAAAGTGGAGTTCCCTGTGCTGTACAGCAGGTTCTCATTAGTTATCTATGTTATGTAAGTTAGTGTATATATGTCAATCCCAATCTCCCAATTCATCCCATCCCCCCTTCCCCCCTTGGTGTCCATACGTTTGTTCTCTACATCTGTGTCTCTATTTTTGCCTTGCAAACGTGTTCAGTTGTACCATTTTTCTAGATTCCAAATACATGCGTTAATATGTTTGTTTTTCTCTTTCTGACTTCACTCTGTATGACAGTCTCTAGGTCCATCCACGTCTCTACAATGACCCAATTTTGTTACTTTTTTTTTTTTTTTTCCCGGTACGCGGGCCTCTCACTGTTGTGGCCTCTCCCGTTGCGGAGCACAGGCTCCGGACGCGCAGGCTCAGCGGCCATGGCTCACGGGCCCAGCAGCTCCGCGGCATGTGGGATCTTCCCGGACCGGGGCACGAACCCGTATCCCCTGCATCGGCAGGCGGACTCTCTACCACTGCGCCACCAGGGAAGCCCCAAATATTTTTCATTTTTTTTTTTTTCGCGGTATGCGGGTCTCTCACTGTTGTGGCCTCTCCCGTTGCGGAGCACAGGCTCCGGACGCGCAGGCTCAGCGGCCATGGCTCACGGGCCCAGCCGCTCCGCGGCATGTGGGATCTTCCCAGACCTGGGCACGAACCCGTGTCCCCTGCATTGGCAGGCAGACTCTCAACCACTGCGCCACCAGGGAAGCCCCCCAATTTTGTTACTTTTAATGGCTGAGTAGTATTCCATTGTATATATGTACCACATCTTCTTTATCCATTCCTCTTTCGATGGGCATTTAGGTTGCTTCCATGACCTGGCTATTGTAAATAGTGCTGCAATGAACATTGGGGTGCATGTGTCTTTTTGAATTACGGTTTTCTCTGTGTATATGCCCAGTAGTGGGATTGCTGGGTCATATGGTAATTCTGTTTTTTAGTTTTTTAAGGAACCTCCATAGTGGCTGTTATCAATTTACATTCCCACCAACAGTATAGGAGGGTTCCCTTTTCTCCACACCCTCTCCAGCATTTGTTGTTTGTAGATTTCTGAATGATGCCCATTCTAACTGGTGTGAGGTGATACCTCATTGTAGTTTTGATTTGCATTTCTCTAATAATTAGTGATGTTGAGCAGCTTTTCATGTGCTTCTTGGCCATCTGTATGTTTTCTTTGGAGAAATGTCTATTTAGGTCTTCTGCCCATTTTTTGTAAATTACCTAATAATATACTGACAGCTCTTTGAGTGGCACTGCCACAGAACAGCCGCTCAATAAATGGTAGTAAAATTGAAAAGGAAATAAAATGTTTCAACCCGCATAAAATATATTTAAATAAGCTACGGTGGTTAAAGAAATGTTGACCAGGGACATCCTGGGGCAGATGGCCCAATACAGGCCTTTTGAAAACCAGAAAAAGACCTACTATCCCCTTACAAAGTGAATGAGGATTTGTCCCTGAGAGATCTCAATTAAACCACTAGAAATACAGGGAGCTTCCGTAAGTGGGATTGATCCTTTACTTGGAAGTTTCACTCAAATATGAAACTGGTTCTGTGGAAGATTACCACCCAACTGTGTAAAAAGCATATTTTGCACTTGAAGTAACCTTCCTCAAAAGGATCAGGAAAACTGCATTTCTGTGACTTTACACCTTTCACGGGCTTAAGCCCTGAAACGATGATGATACTACCATCCCATATTCAAAATAAATATTTGATCAACAAAATGAAAAGGCAGCCTACGGAATGAGAGAATATATGTGCAAATCATCTGATAAGGAGTTAATATCCAACATACATAAGGAACTCATACAACTTAATAGCAAAAAGCCAAATAATACGATTTTAAAATGAGTGTCTGAATAGACATCTTTCCAAAGAAGACATACAAATGCCCATCAGGGACATGAACAGGTGCTCAATATCACTAATCATTAGGGAAATGAAAATGAAAACCACAATGGGATATCACCACACTCGTCAGAATGGTTATTATCAAAAAGTTAAGAGATAACAAGTGTTGGCCAAGATGTGGAGAAAAGGGAACCCTGGTGCAGTGGTGCAGCCACTATGGAAAATAATATAGAGTTTCCTCAAAAAAGAATTAAAAAAAAAATAGATCTACCATATGATCCAGAAATTCCACTTCTGGGTATATATATGAAGGAAGTGAAATCACTATCCCAAAGAGTTATCTGCACCCCATGTAAATTACAGCATTATTTACAATAGCCAAGACATGGAAACAACCTAAGCGTCTATTAATGGACGAATGGATAAGAAAATGTGGTATACGTATACAATGCAAATTAGCCATATCAAATAAAGATTTGCAACATCATGGATGAAACTTGAGGGCATTATGCTAAATGAAATAAGTCAGAGAAAGACAAATGCTATACCATCTCACTTATATAGAAAATCTGAAAAACAAACAACAGGGCTTCCCTGGTGGCGCAGTGGTTGGGAGTCCACCTGCCGATGCAGGGGACACAGGTTCGTGCCCCGGTCCAGGAGGATCCCACATGCCGCGGAGCTGTTGGGCCCGTGAGCCATGGCCACTGAGCCTGCGCGTCCGGAGCCTGTGCTCCGCAACGGGAGAGGCCACAACGGTGAGAGGCCCGCGTACCGCATAAAAAAAAAAAAAAAAAAACTCATAGAAACAGAGTAAATTAGTGATTACCAGGGGCTGGGAGCATGGGGAAAATAGGTAAAGGTGGTCAAATTGTACAAACTTCTGGTTATAAGATGACTAAGCTCTGGGGATGTAATGTACAACATAGAGACTATAGTTAGCAATACTGTATTGTATGCTTGACAGTTACTAAGAGAGTAGATCTTAAAAGTTCTGACCACACACACACACAAAGGTAACTATGTGGTGATAGATACATTAATTAACCTTATGGTGGTAATCATTTTGCAATACATACTTATATCAAGTCATTACACTGTAAACCTTAAACTTACACGATGTTATATGTCAACCATAGCTCAATAAAGCTGGAGTAAAGACAGAGACAATACTAAACTTAAAAAAAAAGTTCAGAAGTGCGATAATATATTGATTTTTTTCCCCTTGGTGACTACTTTGATCCTTTTTAGAAAAAATTTAAATTCCACACAAAAAAATAAAATGTTGGTTCTATTTTACTAGTTCCCTAGGCTCATATCTGTCAGGTAATCCCAGAATGTTTATACCTTTAAATATAGGATGAATCACTTATATAAAGTATTTGTATAAAATTCTGAGATCTGGATGAAGAAATTAGGGAAGGCCTGGGTGCTTATCAGGTTGTTTTCAGGGCACAGTATGCCTTTCTGCAGTGATGCTCTGGGTCACATTTTATGCCTGGTCTATGAAGACAAAAGCTAGTCTGAGGTTATACTTGAATTAAATTCCTTGAGTACAGGGCTCTCTTGGTCTGGTTCTCTCCTGTATCATTAGCTCCTAGAACTGGGCCTGGCTTATGGCAGGCAATTAATATTAGGAAGTTAGGAAGAACCCAGTAACTTAAATCAGACTGTGGCCTTGCAGTTAAACAGGGCCCAAAATTCAATCAGGACACCAAAGATGGTGTTATCAGAGGGAGGAGTCTGACTGGTACGTTCAAAAGGGCACATCAGAGAGTCAGAGACAGAAAAGTGACCCCAGACTTGCTGGAGTGGAGGGAGCCTGACATCAGGGCAGCAGGGAGAGAGGCAACGGAGAAAATGGGCTTTCAGAACGCAGTGACACCAGCAATTAACAGAATCCAACCACTTCCTCTTGCTTTGAGTCTCTTAATTGTCCGCTGCTGTGGGTGCAAACTACCTTCAAACCCAGTGGCTTGAAAACCATTTCAATCATTTTCTTGCCCACAGTTTTGCTCATTGGGGATGGCTCATCCCTTCCTCGCAGTGGCTACTAGGGCAGCTCCATGGTGGATGGAATATCCACCATGGCCTCACTTCCACGTTTGGGCTGTGAGCCAGGGTGCCTTGCTCCACTTCCACAAAGCCTCTCCCTCCCCGTAGATGGTTCTCATTCAGTATTCAGGTCAAGGTTTTTATATGGTGGTCAGTTTCCAAGTTTCACTGAAAATGAGACTTCAGGCTTGGAAGTCAAAGCAAGTCACAGCCAACACCCACTAAGGTACCACCATTTTTTAAATCTCTGGTGTATTTTTTTTAATATACAAGGAATGTTTAAAAAAAAAAAAGATGGCTCAGGCTGCATCAGGCTCTGAGAGACTGCAGCTCTGCCATAGTTAATGCCTCCCAGGCTTCATCCCATTTTATTAGGTTTTTTTGGTTGTGTTTTGTTTCTGTTTGTTTTTGGCCACGCTGTGTGGCATGCTGGATCTTAGTTCCCCAACTAGGGATCAAGCCTGTGCCCCCTACATTGGGAGCACGGAGTCTTAACCACTGGACCGCCAGGGAAGGCCCTTCATTCCTCTTTAGATACTGAGCATTAAGCAGTGTCTAAATTAGATATTAGACGGCGCACAGGAAACGTTTGCTGAGGGCATAGAGGCTCTGCCTAGTATTCGTTTGCTCAGGCCACCATAACAAAACACCACAGACTGGGGGACTTAAACAACAGAAATTAATTTTCTCACAGTTCTAGAGGCTGGAAGTCTGGGACCAAGGTGTCAGCAGGGCTGGTTTTTCCTGAGGCCTCTCTCCCTGGCCTGCAGACATCCACCTTCTCCCTGTGCCCTCACATGGCTTTTGCACTGTGCATCCCTGGTGTTTCTCTGTGTGTCCAAATGTCTTGGCTCCAGTCAGACTGGACTAGAGCCTACTGCCACGGCCTCATTTTAACTGAATCACCTCTTTAAAGGCCCTATCTTCAAATTCAGTCACATTCTGAGGTACTGGGGGTTAGGACTTCAACACATGAATTTGGGGGATGGACACAGTTCAGCCCCAAACAGCTCACTCCAGCCTCTCCTCCCCCAGCCCCTTTCTACTCAGGACCCCTCAGCTTTCCTGTGTCTGCTGGCCCTCGACCTTCAAGGGGAGAACTTTAAGGTCCCTCTTTTCCTGTGATCCCAGCTGGTAGCTCTGAACCAGAGTCTGAAATGAGGGGCTGGGGTCCTGCACAGATGCTTGCCCACAGGTAGAGAGGCCATGAGGCAACTCCCTGTCCACCTGATTGGAATATTCTTCCCAGTTGAGGGGCGCTAACCCCTCCCCCAGTCGGCAGGTGCTCTCAATGGACACCAGGCTGGAACACTTAAGCCTTCTAGATCCTCAGCGCACGTTTATTTATTTTTTAAAATATTTATTTATTTATTTGGCTGTGCCAGGTCCTTGTTGCCGCGTTTGGGATCTTTTAGTTGCAGCATGCGGGCTCTTAGTTGAGGCATGTGGGATCTAGCTCCCGGACCAGGGATATAACCCGGGAGCCCTGCATTGGGAGCGCGGAGTTTTAGCCACTGGACCACCAGGGAGGTCCCTCAGCGCACGTTTGGATCCATCCCACATCCTCCGTGGTGCATCTTCTGGGAGGCTCCCACCATCTACCTGCCCTGCGGCCCTTCCTCCAGGTCCCCGGGTCGCAGCCTGGCGGGTCCCCCCAGACTGGCCCCAGCCCAGGGCCGGGTCTCAGGGAAACGTCCCGAGGAGTGCGAGCGACTTCGCCACTAGAGGGCGCAGTGGCGCTGCAGTCAAGAGGAGTGCGGAACCTCCAAGGACGAGGCTCCTTCCTTCAGGGTCCGCTCCTTTCAGAGCTTATTTCTAGCGCTACCAAGCGCTGAGCACATTGTTGCCAATAAAAAACAAACAAACAAAAACACAGACAAAACCCCCCATATTTCACCGAGGAGCTTACAGGCGGAAGGCTGGCAAATGTGAACTGTAATAGCCCCCCTCCCTACACGCACACCAATTGATAATGAAACATGTCAAACGTTCTTTGAACACGCACTGCTTACATCCCGCTGTTAACATTGGCTGTACATGCTTTTTCACACATCTGTCCTCTGTCCATCCCTCCATCCATCGAACAGTCTGGGCTGTTTTTATGCCTGTCGAACAAAGCGAGGCATATTATTTTGAGATTGTTTTTTGGGTCTGACCTTCCCGCTTCAAGCGGCTGGCGAGCCCCCTTGAAAGTCGCAGCAGGGGGCTGTGGCCGGGATGAAGGCAAAAGTAGCCCCGGAGTCTCCCTTGCTTTTGCTTCAAAAGCATCCGCTTCTGGGAAGAGAGGATTTGTTGGATAAATTTGTTGGACAGAGACCAATGTCTCTGGCAAAAAGGTGAAGGGAGAAAGGATTCTCTGGGAAACTAGGGAGAGTCCCTTGGGCTGAAGGAAAGGCAAATGTGGGCTGAGGCACAGGGAGACGTGTGCCCCTTTCCCTGGCAGAGCCCCTGAAGGCTGCAGGACTCCAGGGAGACTGGCTGCCTGGGCATCTGGGCATTGTGGACGGAGGGTATTTCTGATCAAGATGATGAGCATCGAAGAGCCCCGTGGCCCGATGACTGAGGACCAGATGTTCCCCCCACCCCCATTTGCCTTGATAACGTGTGAGCTGCCGCTGTACCCCATGTTATGGACTGAATTGTGTTCCCCCAAAATTCACACGTTGAAGCCTAACTCCCGGTACTCAGAATGTGATAGTAATTGGAGTTAGGGCCTTTAAATAGGTAATTAAGTCAAAATGAGCCATCAGGGTGGGCCCTAATCCAATCTGACTGGTGTCCTTGTAGGAGAAGGAGATTAGGACACAAAAGAAACACCAGGGATGCTCCAGGACAGAGGAGAAGCCGGGTGAGGACACAAGGAGAAGTTGATTGCAAGCCAAGCAGAGAGGCCTTGCAAGAAACCAAACCTTGATCTCACTCTCCCAGCCTCCAGAACTGTGAGAAAATAAGTTTCTGTTGTTTAAGCCCCCCTGTCTGTGGTATTTTGGTATGGCAGCCTAACAGATTGATGCATGCCACCTCCAGGAAGCTGACATGGCCCCTCAGGAGCCTGGGGACTCAGAAGCCCTGAGGTCTGAATTTTCTGCCAACCCAGCATGGTAGCTTAAAATAGAAATATGCAAAGGTAGAAGAAATATAGTTAATATATATATATATTTTTTGCATGGTTGATTTTTTTGCTGAGAGCATAAGCATATGTGTTAGTGATAGTTATTTTCTGTGTACAGAGGATGGCCTCAGAGGAGCCTTCTCACAGAACATGTGGCATGCTTGGGAGTTTGAAAAATGAATAGGAGGTTTCCAGAATGGCAAGATGAGGAAAGTTATTCCAGCCAGGGGGAACAGCAGGGAGATACGAAAGATGGGGGTGTATCCAGAGAACCACACACAGTAGTTCAGTGAGTGCTGACTGTGATGGGCACGCCTCCATGAATTTAAATGTGTAAATCATCTAATCCTCACCACAGTGCTGCCATGTGTAGCCTATTAGTATCCCATTTCACAGATGAGAAAACTGAGGCAGAAAGGGATTAATTTGCCCAAGATTACAAAGGTCATAACTAATAGAGAGATTTACTCTCCCAATTTTTCACCAGTAGATACCCAGTATTCTGCTTTTCAATCCACCAGTGTAGGGGTAGGGCCCTGATTTCCTCATATTTATGTGGATTCTATAATGTTCTTGTGGAATCATTGTCTATTCATCAGCATTCTCCAGAGAACCAACAGGGTGTGTGTGTGTGCGTGTGTGTGTGTGTGTTGAAAGAAGGATTTATTTTAAGAAATTGGCTCATGTGTTTGTAGCTCTGTGCTTTCACTGCTGAGGGTGTGGATTCAGCCCTTGGTTACCAGTTGGGGAACTAAGATCCTGCAAGGTGTGCTGTGAGACCAAATGAAAAAAAAAGAAAAAGGAAAAGAAAAGAAAGAAAGAAAAAAAAGAGTTGAAAACAAAATCTGCAGGGTGAACCAGGAGGCTGGAGACCCAGCAGAGTTGTAGTTGAGTCCAAAGGCCATCTGCTGGCAAAATTCCTCCTTTCTCTGGGATGATTAGTCTTTCATGCCATCACCTGAGTAGATGAGGCCCACCCACATTATGGAAGGTAATCTACTCAAAGGCTACCAATGTAAATGTTAACCTCATGTAAAAAATATACTGACCAAATATCTGGGTACCATGGCCTAGCCAAGTTGACATATAAAATTCACCATAACATACTGATTTAGATTGGCTCATTAAGGAAACTGAGTTAAAAGTAGTCTTGTCCAGGGCTTCCCTGGTGGCGCAGTGGTTGAGAGTCCGCCTGCCAATGCAGGGGACGCAGGTTCGTGCCCCGGTCCGGGAGGATCCCACATGCCGCGGAGTGGCTGGGCCCGTGAGCCATGGCCGCTGGGCCTGTGCATCCGGAGCCTGTGCATCCGGAGCCTGTGCTCCACAATGGGAGAGGCCACAACAGTGAGAGGCCCGCGTACCGAAAAAAAAAAAAAAAAAAAAATGTGGTCTTGTCTGATGTGGGGAGAAAAGGTAGAAAGGGGGAGGGAGAGGGGGAGGGAGAGGGGGAGGGGTCCAGGGTCCTCTGTTGGCTGTCCCTTGCTGAGGAAGCATCCCACAGGGAGCTGGCTTTGGTGATTCTAAAGGCATCTGAAACATGAGCATCCTCACAAAAGCAGTAACAGCTGCAGTTCTTTGAGCACATGCTCTGTATCTGCTAAGTGCTCTTCATGGGTTAGCTCATTTGGAATCACTCTGGCCCCAAATGGCCAGATGCCGCATGCAGCCATGCCCTTTCTGGGGTCTGCTACCCACCCAGGACTCTAACCCAGGAAGTCAGTCACAGAAACTCTTTCCCTGACACCCACCTGAAGTCCTGCTCCCTGATCCACAGATTGGGGGGTATTTTTCAAGAAGGTCGGTGGGGCAGGAATTCCTCCTCTCCTTCAGGAGCCTGAAACCACAGCCCAAAAGAATTCTTTGTTCTCTGCTCTCTACCCCGCCTAATTCCTCCTGTCTGTGGGCATGGCTGTTTGGATCCCAGGGCAGAGAGGAATCCCTGGGAGGAAAAGTCAATTACAATTTAAAGACATTATCCCACCTGATTGGTGATGGTCAGCGGCATCCCCTTCTCTTGGCAGCGTATTTTACTTTCTTCTCCCCTCCATCCCCAGCACCCAACCTTCATGATGTTATAAAGAAGAGGAGGATGTGTTCTGAGGATTGACTTAACACTACAAGCTCTTATTTTATAAGAGAAAAAAATCATAAAAGATCTTGAATGCTGCTTTATGTTCATATGCATTTTCATTCTCTCTCTCTCTCTTTTTTCCTCTCTCCATAACTGAAGGGAGCTGGTAGCAACCACTCTGCTTTGCAGCTCAGCTGGTAAAATGCCTGGAAAGCAGCCAGTGGCCTGGGTTCAATCTACTGATAAGTCATCAATTTCTTTCTCACCCAAAACATCTGGTTTCGGATCCTGAGTTATGAGCTAATATTAAGTATAAAAGTTTATAGCATCACATATATAATACTCTTGATTAGAAACATCAAGAAAAGTAATTGACTGGAGGGGACTCGGTGTGACCAGCTGGTTGAACATCTGGATGGGATCCAAGGGGCTTGAATTGAATTCCCTATCCATCTACACTTTCTTGGTCAAGCAATATCTGGTCCGGGATCTTTAAAGGGTTTGACTCTCCTCCTTGGATACTTCTTTCTCCCAGTGTTTTCTATGCAAAAATGGGAATGTGTGTTTCAGTTCACTGGAAAAGACGAAAATAAAATAATCACAGTGTTTATCCTCTCATGCATCCATTCTTCAGACATTTCCGGGTTTTCATTATTTCCTTAGCCACGGCGTGTTACCAGCCATGACCACTTGGTGGCAGCGTACCCTCGTTTTTCCCCCGCCGGTTGGGGTTGGGGAGGAAAAATGCAGAGACCGCCCCCCACCCCCCATCTGGTTTGCAGCTGAGCCTCCCGGGAGGCGGAAGAGCTCCTACCAGCCTGGGCTTTGTCCTCAGGGGGCTTCACTTGACATACATTACTCCACAAAATTCCTTTGCCAACTGCATCCCTGTGACCAACGACCTGAAGATAACCAAGGCTTTTGGTGACACTGTGTTCTGTTTGCCACCCCCCGCCCTCCAGAACACCATGGATTTCTCCATCTCCCTGGATACATTAGAGGATTTAAGAAGGGCAGTGGTTTCTGGAATCTCCTCTAAAGCAGCTTCTCTCCAGGATATCAGGCAGAAAGCAATCTGCATCTTGTGCACAGAGTGGCTGACGGAGTTTTAAGAAGGACCCTGAGGCCTCACAGCCCAGGCTCAGAGAGCAACAATTAGATGCTTGATTGGCCACACTTTCACTTCACCATGTGATCTGGGGAGAGCCACTCATGTATGTGTCTCTGAACCACTATTTATGGAGTACCTGCTATATTCTACAATAAAAAGACAGGGGTGAGAGAATTATTAAAAACCTGTGAACTATTTCTAGAAGCTGGTCTTCTGAAAAAAAGTCACCAAGAGCAAACGTTCTCAAAAATGTGGATCCTGGGCCAATAGCTGAGCATCACCCATATAAACGCAGATTCTCAGGCCCCACCCAGCCCTACTGAATCGGAAACTCTGCAGGTAGGGCCCAGCTGCTGGGGCTGTAACCAGTCCTCCAGCGGATTCTGATGCCCACTTGGGCTTGAGAACCAAGGATGTTTGAGTACACCCTTCCCCTCTCTTCCTTCTCTCTTTGCTTCTTTGTTTACTGAATTCCTTTGAAGAGCCAGGTACCCAATTATCTTGGTCCCTGCCCCCAGAGAATTTACAAATTAATGGGAGAGACAGTAAAAATCTGGGCCCGAGATAATATGGTAAACTCTAAGGTAGGGAATGTTTCGTGCGCTGTGGGCACGTATTAGAGGTGCCTCGCCCAGCTTTGGGCAGAAGTAAAATGGGCTTGCAGACAGTAAGACCAGAGTAAAGCGTAAAATAATAGAACAGAAGAATGTATGCAGGCACTTCTCAACTTATATACCTCACCAGACACCCCTTTACGTGGCTTGGGGGCTATTGGGGTGGCAGACTCAGCCTGCAGAGGCCAGGAGGTGACATGAGTGAGTGACCAGCAGGACGAGGAGAGGATGGGCAAACTCCACCTGGGGGAGCAGCTCTGCTCAGAGCCAAGCCGTGGTTCCCCGAGAGATGCCAGCCCAGGTGATGCCAGATCCTGGGACTGTTTGGCAAGTGAGCCTGGAGCACTATATTTTCACGTGAAATTTCCCAAAAACATGTACAAACACTTTGTGGGTCAAAAGGGAGATGCACGGAAGCCAAACAGGGTCCCCCGGGAAGGTCCCCCGATATGAGCATTTGCTTCTTCCACGACCGCCATCTAGCGGTGAGCGTGGGCTGCTGCACCCTTTGCTTTCCCAGGAGCAGAGGGACCCGCTTCTTCCTTCCTCCTTAAATTGGGGTTTTGATTTCCAAAAGTCTGTTGTTGTGAAAAGGTTCAGAG
The DNA here is from genome assembly GCF_025265405.1 of Mesoplodon densirostris. Lineage (NCBI taxonomy): Eukaryota > Metazoa > Chordata > Mammalia > Artiodactyla > Ziphiidae > Mesoplodon > Mesoplodon densirostris. Next base: position 39,573,672 of record NC_082678.1, on the reverse strand, counting down.
TGCCACCCGGATGGCCGTTCTCCTCCATCTCCTTTCGGAAATCGGTTAAACTGAAGGGGGTGGGGCGCAGTGCTGAGAGGGTGCTTTGGGGGCCCTGGAGCGGCGAGCCAGGTTCACGTCCCTGCTTTGCTGCAGGGAAATTTGCGGGGTGAGATCAGTCCCCCGAGTAAAATAGAGTAACATCTGACCTGCCTGCAGTCCAGACCCAAAGCCCCTGAATGAACGTGAAGGATACAGTTGGGTTCTGCCTGCCGCTGGCTCTGCCAACTGAAGATAGAAAATAGTCAAGGGAAAAAAATTCCAGAAAGTTCCAAAAGACAAAACTTGAATACGCTGCACATTGGCAACTATTTACATAGCATTTACATTGTATTAGGTATTATAAGTTATCTAAAGATGATTTAAAGTATATGAAAGGAGGTATGTAGGTTATAGGCAAATACCATGCCACTTTGTATAAGGGACTTGAGCATCCATGGGTTTTGGGATCCACAGGGATCCAGAAACAAACCCCTGGGAGACCAAGGTCCCCGATGTTCTTCTTGAGTGACCTTCATGGTACTCCTTGAACAGCACCCTACCCCTACCCCCAAAAGTCTTTGCTTGTGTATTTCTCTTGGGGAGAGCTGCTGGCCTGAGTCAGATTCTCAAAGGGGCTTCTAACTCAGGAAGGGGGAAGACAAGTGTGTCCCGTGGAGTTCTCAAACCGTGAGTTGCACTGGAATCCTCGGAGGGCTTGTTAGGACATAGATGGCTGGGCACCTCCCTCAGAGTTTGCTTCCACAGGTTTGGGGTGGGGCCCAACAAACTGTCTTCCTAACAAGTTCCCAGGTGATGCCGAAGATGCTGGTCTGGGACCACACAGGAACTTCGAGAACAGACCTCAGACTTTCTGCTCTGATGGGGGAACTCATGGCTGGGCTCTTGCTTTCACTCACAAGCTCCCAAAACAAATGAAAAAACACTGTGTTTTTTGGCGCCAGTGTTTCCTCCCTCCATCCTTGGCTGTGTCAGAAATAGTTTAGAGGTTCTGAGCAACAACTGTTCATGCTGGACACTCGACAATGATTTTCTGCTTAGAAGTGAAAAGACAAAGAACTGGCATCTGAAGCCAGCTGGGGAGGTGGAGAGGGTCATAGCAAAGACTAATGGTATCAGAGGACAATATGATGTGCACACTACCTGTCCCCCTACACACTTTAGTCACTGTGCTAGAATTTGCTTAGAAGAGCATCTTAAGGGTGGCCGCTCGGATTGGTGCTAAGGGACATACTCTGTTTCCTTCCTTGTGTCCCTTCTGGAGGCACCTAAAGTTTGATTAAACAATAGCTAAGATCCTCTTTCAATTCTAAGAATTTCTGACCCCCGTGAAAAAGACACATTGGTTCTCGAATTCTATGAACAGGCAACATTGGTCCACCTGCCACTTCTGGTCTCCACGAGACAGTCTGCAGCTTTCTGCTGAGCTACTCTCTGGACACAGCCAAACATCATCGTGCAAAGCCACTGGGCCCTCATCGCATGCTGGCTGCTGGGCTGAGGGCTTTGAACGTGCTCGCAGAGGTCAGAGCAAAAAAAAAAGAAAAAAAAAAAGCGCCTATGCCATTCTCTGCCTCTTGAGGCTCTTGTTGCAGGAAGTGTAATAACAAATGTGAAAGGACTTTGAATTCTCTGCAAAGCAGGCCCTGCAAAGTAGGAGGTGACAGATGACAGAGAAAACTGTCCCAAGGCTTGGGGCAGGAAACGCATCACTCTCCTAGAGGCTAGGACTTTCCAGCTGGAGTGGTGGCCAAATATACGTGATGATGGGCTGGTGGGATCCCTTTGTAGCCAGGAACTGGGTCGGTGGGTAAAGGGTAGGGCACTCAGGAATGTGATCAGGTCGGGAGGTGGGCGCTCCCTGACTTGGGAAAGTGGAATTTCATGAGGGGAAATCGGTTTCACCTTTGTAACTGCTATGCCCTCAGCTAGCTGCTGGGCAGTGGGCAGAGAAGGAAATTGTTGGTTTGATCCTCATTCCCCTTGGAAATAGGAGAGTGGGACGTCTCAGCATCTGGGGACAGAACATGGGGACCAGGAAGGTTCTGGGTTTGCAGGAAAGAAGGCAGCACGTCACTGCGGGGACAGCACTGCCCTGCCCTTCCTGGGTGTCCCAGCATTAGATGACAGGGAGAAGCAGAGCCCTGGGTGGGAAGTAAAATCCTCACTCACCTCTGTCCCTGCTGGGGCAGAAACGAGGTGTGACCTGGCGCAAGTCACTTCCTGTCCCTGAGCCTCTTGTTTCCACACCTGTAAAGTGTGGACATTGGACACAATTCCCCAGTAAAGATCAGAATCCAGTGGTCTTGCTTTCCTCCTTAGGAGGAAGAATTAGGGACACTGAGAAACTGAAGGAACGTTTCTTTTTGAAAACACTTGCTTTCAAGTCAATCGAGGTATAAGTTTCATACAGAAATACATCCACTTTATCCACTCTGAACAAAGTTTGAGGAGTTTTCCCGAAGGTCCCCCCCTGAGGCTGCACTGCAGTCAGAATATGGAACATTTCCGGGACATCCCTGGTGGCGCAATGGTTAAGCATCCGCCTGCCAATGCAGGGGACACGGGTTTGAGCCCTGGTCCGTGAAGACCCCACATGCCACGGAGCAACTAAGCCCGTGCGCCACAACTACTGAGCCTGTGCTCTAAAGCCCATCAGCCACAACTACTGAGCCCTCGTGCCACAACTACTGAAGCCCACACGCCCAGAGCCCGTGCTCCACAACAAGAGAAGCCACCGCAATGAGAAGCCCGCGCACTGCAACAAAGAGTAGCCCCCGCTCGCCGCAACTAGAGAAAGCCCACGCGCAGCAATGAAGACCCAATGCAGCCAAAAATTTAAAAAAAAAAAAAAAAAAAAAGAATATGGAACATTTCCGCACAAAATATTTACAGTGGGGAGAGGGAAGGAGGAGGGGCAATATAGCGGGTAGGTGATCAAGAGGTACAAAACATTATGTATAAACTAAGCTACAAGGTTATGTTGTACAACATGGGGAATGTAGCCAATATTTTAAAATAACTATAAATGGAGTATAACCTTTAAAAATTGTGAATCCCTATATTGTACAACTGTAACTTATGTAACATTGTACATCAACTATACTTCAATAAAAATAAATAGCTTTTTAAAAAAGGAATATAGAACGTTCCCATCTCCCCTGATGGCCCTTGGTGCCCCTTCACGGGCACAGCTCCTCTTGGCCCCAGGCAGCCTATGGCACGTGTCTTAAACCTCATTTCTCTGTTTGCTCCCTGTGTCAGCTTCCTGCAGCTGCTGTGACAAACTGCCACACCTTAGTGCCTTAAAGCCACACACATTTATTCTCTTACAGTTCTGGAGGTCAGAAGTCTAAAGTGGCTGAGAGACTTCCCTGGTGGCACAGTGGTTGAGCATCCGCCTGCCAATGCAGGGGACACGGGTTTGAGCCCTGGTCCGGGAAGATCCCACAGGCCATGGAGCAACTAAGCCTGTGTGCCACAACTACTGAGCCTGCGCTCTAGAGCCCACAAGCCACAACTACTGAGCCCACGTGCCACAACTACTGAAGCCCGTGTGCCTAGAGCCCATGCTGTGCAACAAGAGAAGCCACCACAATGAGAAGCCTGGGCACCGCAACGAAGAGTAGCCCCCGCTCGCCGCAACTACAGAGAGCCTGCGTGCAGCAACGAAGACCCAACACAGCCAAAAATTTAAAAAAATAAAGTGGGCTGGCTGAGCTGCGTTCCTTCTGCCGGCTCTAGTGGGCATGGCTTTCCTTGCCTCCTCTGGCCTCTAGATGCTGCCCACAGCCTTGGCTCTTGTGCGTGCCTCCCTCTGACCTCTCATTCCATCCTCCCATCTCCTTCTCTGACCCACTCTCCCTCTTATTAGGAGCCTGGTGATTTATGGATAATCCAGGCTAATCTCCCCATCTCTAGGTCTTCAACTAAATTGCATGTGCAAAGTCCTTTTGCCACATGAAGTGACATATTTACAGGTTCTGGACATCTTTGGGGGGACATTATCGAGCCACCACCCTCACACGCACAGAAAGGACTTCCAGGCCTACAGCCGAACTTTCCAGAGCAGGCCCTCCATCAGGGGCTCCTGCTCACCTGCCCAGCACATCTGCTTTTCCACTTCTACTCCACATGCCAAAGAGGCTCCAATAAAAATAATTCTAGCAAACATTAATTCTGCATTTACTATGTGCCAGGCACTTTCCTAAGCCCTTCATAGACCCTAACTCACTTAATCCTCACGGCAAGCACAGGAGGGGAGTGTCTGTTCTATTCCTATTTTACCGCTGAGGAAACTGAGACACAAGAAGTACAAGGAGCTGTCCCAGGTCACCCAGCTGGATGGAAGAGCAGGGATTAACTCTGGGAAGTGAAGGAAGCTACGGCACATCCTCCACTGCCTCTCCAGAGCCCACCTCCAGATTTGCTGAGCCCCGTCCTTGGGACCAGACAGTTTCCTCTGTGCTTGTGAAGGGGATCAGAACATGCCACCCCACATTTTTTTTTTTTTTTTTTTTTTTGCAGTACGCGGGCCTCTCACCGTTGTGGCCTCTCCCGTTGCGGAGCACAGGCTCCGGACACGCAGGCTCAGCGGCCATGGCTCACAGGCCCAGCTGCTCCGCGGCATGTGGGATCTTCCCGGACCCGGGCACGAACCCGTGTCCCCTGCATCAGCAGGCGGACTCTCAACCACTGCGCCACCATGGAAGCCGCACCCCACTTTTTTTTCATTGTAAGTGACAAAAAACAACTTAACGAATTAATCAAAAAAGCACAAGTACTAGCTCAACTAACTGAAAAGACCAGTGGTAGATTTGGAAAGAGATCTTCAGGTTCTGCTGTATCCAGATGCTCTCAAGGCGTCACCAGGAACCTGTCCCTGCTCTCTGCCTCTGAGCTGCTCTACCTCCGAGCTGCTTCTCTTTACTGGCCTCCTTCTCAGATGGGCTCTATCCAGGGGAGAGCAGATGGGTATCCACAGCTCCAAGCTGATGGTTTTATCATCTTAGCAACTCCAGCAGAAAAAAACTGCCAGGGGTTAGGGATGCTTCACTCTCCTTTGCCAAGACTGGTTGACTTGCCCACACACAGAGTGAAGGGAAAGGGTTGGTCCATCTGAACCTTAGAGATGGATGGTGGCAAAGGAATAATGGTCCTCCAAAGGAAAACTGGGATGATGTTACCATAGCAAGAGGAAACTGTCTCTGGGCATCCAAAAATGACAGATGGTTTTTCATATGCTCTCCTTGGAGCTGGGCATTCTGGAGGCCTGTTTTCCTCCTTCTGGATTGGCCTTCGATAGATCTCTTTTGCCAGGGGGCTTTGCTCTATCTCCCCGCTCAGAGGTGATGTTTCTCTTCTTCATTCTCTTTTGAATTCTGTGTACTTATAGCAGGGGAGTCACATGGGCTGAATTTGGTCCAGCCTTGCCAAAATGTGTCCTGCAACTCATAAGTGTTCGGGGCCAGGTCACCAGGAAGCTACACTCAGATTTGGAGCCAAACCTCAATAGGAACACAGAGTTAACCTGAGCATAGATCTGTGTTAGATCCTGGGGTGCAGTGTCCAGATGCCCTTCGCAAGGCCTATGCACCCATCTCCTAGCTCCTGGGAATACTGTTCATGGGGGTGATGGTCGTAGCTCTGTCCTTCACTGAGCATTGCCTACATCTGTGCTATAGGGACCTGTTTCAGCCAAGATTACACGCCCTCCTAAGGTTCAGCCCAAGGTCAATGAAATGAAGTCAGACACCTAAATGCAGAGCTCCCCACTAGACCAACCAAGGCCTCAGTTGCACCCACACTGCATCCTGCACGTTCCTGCCTCTCCACCTCCTGACAGGTGTCCCTCACCAGAGTTCTTCCTAAGAAGCCTTCTGCACACAAATCTCATCTCAAAGTCTGTGTCCAGAGAACCCAATCTAAGACATCTGTTTTTCTCTCCTTATGGTCCATGGACGTGCTGTCCCCAAAGAAATGAGGATCCCTTTGTAAAGGCTTTAATATTGGGGAAAAGGTTCTTTGTGGTCCTGGTCCAATCTCAGTCTTGGATAGGTGTTTGGGGTTTGGGAGCATCTTCCTGGGTCAATTTCACCTGTATGAACATACCAATGCAGGTGTACAGCTAAAGTGACTGATTTTCTTTTCTTTTCTTTTTTTAAAATTAATTCATTAATTTTAAAAATAAAATTATTTATTTTATTTTTATTTATTTTTGGCTGCATTGGGTCTTTGTTGCTATGCGTGGGCTTTCTCTAGTTGCGGTGAGCAGGGGCTACTCTTCGTTGCGGTGCGCGGGCTTCTCATTGCGGTGGCTTCTCTTGTTGTGGAGCACGGGCTCTAGGCGTGCGGCTTTCAGTAGTTGTGGCATGAGGGCTTCAGTAGTTGTGGCTCGTGGGCTCTAGAGCGCAGGCTCAGTAGTTGTGGCTCACGGGCTTAGTTGCTCCGCAGCATGTGGGGTCTTTCCAGACCAGGGCTCGAACCCACATCCCCTGCGTTGGCAGGCAGATTCTTAACCAATGCACCACCAGGGAACCCCTAATTTTATTTATTTTTGGCTGTGTTGGGTCTCCTTTGCAGTGCGTGAGCTTCTTGCGGTGGCTTCTCTTGTTGCAGAACATGGGATCTAGGCGCACAGGCTTCAGTAGTTGTGATGCATGGGCTCAGTAGTTGTGGCTCAAGGGCTTAGTTGCTCCACGGCATGTGGGGTCTTCCCGGACCAGGGCTCGAACCCGTGTCCCCTGCAGTGGCAGGCGGATTCTTAGCCACTGCGCCACCAGGGAAGCCCCTAAAATGACTGATTTTCTATTAGCTTGGCCAATATTTGGCTGAATTTTCAGGTGATTCATGAAGAATAGGTACTCAGGGTTGGAATTAGGTGAGCAGGTTAAGAAATAGGGCGAGAAAGAGAAAAGCAGATTTTTTGTGCCAGCTGAGAGCTCTTGTGTGGTGACAGAGATTCTCTTCTTGACCAAACTCTCTGCTCAGGCTCCTCTGAGGTCTTTATCAATGAGGCCTTGACTTTTGGACTTCTGTGTTCATCTCTGCATTGTCCAGTTTTAGCAAGAATCCCGCTTAGTCAGTTTAGCCAGCATCCTCCCTGCTCCATATGTGAGCACCCTCCACGACAAAGTTCCTCATCCCCCACCATCCCCCAGGGGATGTGTGATCACCCCGGCCTTCCTTCAGAGAAAATCCTGTTAGGTCAGTTTACCAGAATCCCCGCTACTACTGATACTTCTGCTTAGTAATTTTCCATCCACTGACCTCTCCCCGCCTCCCACCTCGTGACCCCAGCTCCTCGGCTATAGATTCCCACTTTTCCTTGTTGTGTTCAGAGCTGAGTTCAGTCTCTCTCCTCCACTGCAAAACCCCGTGGCGGTGGTCCCTAGGCCTACCACGATCGTTCCCCTTGAATCAATTCCTCCTCACCATTTTCTTTTCTTTTTTTTTTTTTTTTTTCGGTACGTGGGCCTTTCACCGTCGTGGCGTCTCCCGTTGTGGAGCACAGGCTCCAGATGCGCAGGCTCAGAGGCCATGGCTCACGGGCCCAGCCGCTCCGTGGCATGTGGGATCTTCCTGGACTGGGGCACGAACCTGCGTCCCCTACATTGTCAGGCGGACTCTCAACCACTGCGCCACCAGGGAAGCCCTCTCCTCACCATTTTTAACAAGTGTCATGAATATTTTTTTCTTTGACACTGTTGGAGGTCTGCTCATCATTCAAGACCTAATTTGAGGTTATTTCTTCGAAGAAGCCTTTCCTGCCTGTTAATGTCACTTCTTGTCTGGGCTTTCATTGTGTGTTTTACATGTTTTAGTAGACATGGACATGGACACAAATCATTATAAATACTATCTAATGTTCCTTCTAGTAAAGTGTTTTTCAAGCTTTAGAAAAAAAATTGCAGAATACAGGATTCATTATAGGAATCAGACCCTACACGTTGTAGAAGGAACAGGGGGAGTGAAGGGCCAGAAAGGGAAATTGAAGGATCAGAGAAACATCAACCGTCAGCCCTCCTGAAATGCTGGCACCGTTTATGGGTCAGAATTCACAGGGCAATCTGGGAGGCAGGCATGTCTCAATGATAGAATTTTTAAACTTTTTCACCACAATCCATATTAAGAAATACCTTTTTTTTTTTTTTTTTTTTTTTTTGCGGTATGAGGGCCTCTCACTGCTGTGGCCTCTCCCATTGCGGAGCACAGGCTCCAGACGCGCAGGCTCCGTGGCATGTGGGATCTTCCTGGACCGGGGCACAAACCTGTGTCCCCTGCCTTGGCAGGTGGACTCTCAACCACTGCGCCGCCAGGGAAGCCCATATTAAGAAATACCTTTTATATCAAGATCCGGTAGAAGGACAAGCACATACACATATACGAGTGACTGAGAACTAAACTTCCACAGGAAACACTAATCCCTACTGTGTGCAGCTATGATATAATAAGAAATACATTCGGTCTCTTCCCCTGGTTCTGGAAACAGAGCTCCTAAAAACTCTAAAACTTCCTGAGTGATGGGAGTGTCTTTCGTTATTTATGAGGAGCCCCTTTCAACCATACTTGAGTTGATATCGATGAGGTGACTCTTGGCAGGACCCTACCTATAGCTTCAGGACGGGGGCTGGTCACCAGAGGACCCAGCCATTTCATGAAGGTGAGAACTTTCAGCCCCACCCTCTGGCCTCCAGGGAGGGGAGAGGGGGCAGGGGGGTGATGAATTGAGTTAATCATCAATGGCCAATGGTTTAATCAAATGTGCCTACATAATGGATAAAAAAAACCCCTCAGAACTACTAGTTTTGAGGAACTTCGTGGTTGGTGAACATACCCAGGTACTGGGAGGGTGGTGCACACCAACGCCATGCGGATGGAGGCTCCTGCACCTGGGACCCTCCAGACCTCTTCGTCTGACCATTCATTTCTATCCTTCATAATAAACTGCAGTGGTAAGTTTCACACTTTTGCAGGTTCTGGGAATCATTCTAACGATTTATCGAACCCTAGGGGTGTCATGGGAACTCCCAGGTTTGTAGCTGGTCATTTAAAGTGCAGGTGCCTGAAGACCCCATTCGTGGTTGGCGTCAGAGGTGGCAGCAGTCTGTGAACTGAACCCTGAACCTGCGGGGTTTGCAGTAACCCCAGGAACTCAGTGTCAGAACTGAAGTGAATTGTCGGGCACCAGTTGGTAGACAGAGTCAGATAATTGGTTGCTGGTGCTGTAAAAAGGACAAACAGCAACATAAAGTAATAGTTTCTATTCTATTCTATTCCTTTTTGTTCTATTCACTTTTTTTCTATTCTATTCCTTTTTGTTCTATTATATTTATTTTTAAATTCTATTTGTAACCAACTAAATCGAGTTTATAACTCTCTACTTGATCACAACCCATAGGTTAAAAATACACTGGAAGTCTGTAATACACTGGAAGCTTCTTAAGAGCAGGAACATTGAGATCCCTTGGCATCCCTTATGCCTCATGCAGTATCCAGTACAGAGATGGCACCTACTGTAAGTTCATGGAGTACGTGAGTGAGAGAATGAATGAATGAAGGAATGAATGAATGAAGTTGTCTGATTTGGGGTATGGTCCTCGCTGGCTCAGGTTTCAGTTGAATGAATCTACCCAGGGACATTCAGACTTAATTAGCATAAATTTGTTCCTCAGAATAGGCAAGGCTCACCTATTGGAATGTTAACTTATTAGTTCATCGTGGAAACCATTTGGGGTGAGGTACCTGGGATCAGTCAGTGGGGATAGTTTGCTTGCCAAGTACAGAATGAATCAAAGGGCACTGATTGTTTCTAGGAGTTATTTCCTTCAAGGTGGGATACCTAGGTGAATTGACCATTTCAATTTTGAGATGCTTCTCCATCTGCCAGGGGCACGGTTAGGGCAGCCCCCCGCATCAGTGCTGAGAGCTTCACAATAACAGCTGTCCTGTGTTCCTTTACAGCTTATTGTTCTCGAGCAGCTGTGAAGACCTCCTAGGTCTCCATCCTAGGTGGAGGTTTGGGGCACACCCCAGGCTCATCTGTACCGCATTGCCAAAAGCCGGTTTACTCCCCTGCAGATGGCAAATTGCTTCCATTTCATGTGGCTTCGTATTAGCTTCAGTTTGAAGCTTGTTCTAAAATCCTGGGGCTGAACCCTGTCTGAAACCCGTTGACCCTTCTGCACTGCATATACGTAATAAAGAGCAGCTGAGTGATTCAACTGATATTATCAAAGTTTTGATTTGTGGTTGACCCAGTCTGACCTTCAATGTCCTGGTCCCGAAGGCTGTTGGGATGATCAACGGAGTCGTCTGTATCCATGGTTCGTGAAGACTGCACTCCCCACTAGGTCTGAACCTCCAGCCAATTCCAGCTTCACACGATACTCAGTACAGATTTCCTGAAACAGATGACGAATGCGTGAAACACACCCCTATTGGTTTTCCATGTGGAGCCTGTGAAAAAGACTTCCCTCCCTCTTGCAAAAGGTCTTTCACCCATCTGGTTTAAATTTGTGTGAAGTGCTGCCTGCCTAGAAAAGGGTTAATGATAACTGGGAGGGAGAGTTCTGTTTACTTGGCTGGGCTTTGCAGGAGTCCAGTTTCTCCCAGAAGTTGAGTCTAATCAAAACCAACCCAGGGGGCTGAGGAGGACTTCCTGTTCACCCCTACAGGACTCTATAAGAACAGGACGAATGTGGCACTGAGATCTGGAAATTTCGGCAATGGTGGCGTCAGCAATAACCCTGCTGCTGGGAAGATCGTCTGCAGAGAGCGTGGCCTGAGTAGCAGCAACTAGCACTTTAATAACATAATGAAAATCACATTTCTGTAATTGTATAATACACAGGTCCAGGACTGTGTCATCACTTGTCTAAATGTGATACAAATTGGACGCAGAAGCTTGGGCCCTTTGGCAAATGCTGACCCAGGGATTATTTTCATAGAGACTTTATATCTGACGGGGCTTCAGTCTTAGGAAGCTGGACTTCTTTTTCCGATGGCCAGTTCCAAAAATGAACACCTTCAAGTTGTCCTTTCTGGTCCTCCTGAAGGTTTCCAAGAATGTGACACCCTCCCAAACAAAGAGGAACACTTGGATGTGTTGCTGGCTGGGATACTTGCAGTAATTACTTCCTTAAGGGTTGACATTAGAAAGGAATTCACATGAGGCTTCGAAAGGAACCATTTTTCAGAGGGGCTGCTCTCTGGGGACGTTTCAGCTGGAAAGATGGCCAAGCTTGAATTAAGCAGACTTGTATAAACCTCACTGTTATGATATTAAGAAAATGAGCCGGACTATTTGATCTCTTTATGTTTTATGTGAATGCCGTTAGGATAATACCATATCTTCTTTGGCTGAAAGAGCCATTATTATCCTGTAAGAAGGATAATTAAATGGGGGTAGTGTATTAAGATGCAATTTAGGATAGAGTGGCACCACGTGTGATAGTGAAAATGTTTGCCGCCTTCTTTATAAGAAGGCTATTTTACGTCCCACATTTGCTAATCCTCCTGGAGCCCAAAGGGGGTTGTCAATACTTTATCATTTGAAATTGCATTGAAATTTTCCAGATTTTACCTAGTTTAACCTTCAAAGCAGCCCTGTTAGGTTAAGTAAGACGGTTATTGTTTCTTTCCATTTGTCGAGTGCTTAGCAGCACACAGTGCCCACTAAGTGACGGGGCAAAGCTGACATTCATGTCGTCAACTTCTGACTCCAAGGCCAGTCAAGTTTCCACCCCACTATGTCAGATGTCACATTGCATAATTCCCTTCTGCTCTCAGTATAATCGAGAAATGCCCCGAAGTGGCATCCATAACCCTGAAGTTTAACATGATCACGGGCAGCTACTGCACAAATAAAATCCATTTGCATTAAACCACCACTAAGATGAGAGACATACATTTAACTTTTGCCCCCGGTATCCCAGGGGATGATGTAGAATAGCAGTGCACCTCTGATCTGGGTTCAATATTTTCCTATGACCCGCTACAACTGTGTCATTCATTCAATTGTGTCATACGGTTTGCAGACCAGCAGCCTCAGCATCACCTGAGAGCTTATCCAAAAAAGCAGAAGCTCGGGCCTCATCCCAGACCCACTGAATCAGAATCTGTGTTTTCACAAGAGCCCCAAGTGATCCAGCGTACGTTAGGGTTTGGAGGTGCTGCGTCCAGAGCTCATGCCTTTGCTCAGCCCTGCCCATTTTATGTTGTGGGCTCTGCAGGAGCCCTGCAGGAGGTGAGGAGGAGAGACCAGGCAGAATATATCCACCTAACTGCTCATTTTCATAAGGATTGAAGGAGAAGTTAGACTGGGGATGGATAACAGCTGTGGAAGGAAGAAGCTGGGAAAGAGTTCGGAAACAGAGAAGCTTGCCGGTAGCTGCCTTCAGACATCTGGTTTGAGGTCTCAAGGACACAGACAGTGATACGGATATTTTGAAATGATAGGTACTCCAAGAGCCTCTTGCTCATGGGCACTTCGGGAAATGGTGTTTGAGGAACCCCGGTTTGCTCCTGAAGCGGGGCACACTCAGGCTGACCATTCCTGCGGTGACCTGACGGCTGTGGGCTGGAGCAAAGCCCAGACCCCTCATTTCTTCCAGTCACGTCCGGGCTCCTCCCCTCTCGGCTCTGTGGTCCCAGAGGCAGGTGTGAGCCTTAGGGCTCCCCAGGTCCAGCATCAGGAGCCCCCCAAGGCTGTGCTGACTTGGCTCTATCTGGGAGCTCAGATCGTATGCAACCCAAGCCCCTATTCCTTCTCATGTGGGTCGGAACGCCCCGCCCCTCTTCCCAGCCTACATCTCTGCTTTCTGCAGGAGCTGCCAGATGTCAAATTGCTCCTTTTTCTGTGGCTTCAGGATCCAGGCAAACGTCCACGAAGGGGAGGATTGTAACCGCTGAGACGCAGCGTGAATACAGGGCCCTGGGTTCGGCCGTGAGCAAGCACGCCGAGCGATTTGAAACGACTCTCCTGGGAGCCGGTCGTCACATTCTTGGTGTGTTCAGGAAATGTCTGCCACATTTTACATCAACATGTTCAAACTGCAAATAAGTGAAGTGTTGAATTGTAACAATGAGTGAGTGAAATGAATGGATCATAGTGCCAATGGTGAACAGGCTTGGGTAATAGAAGCAACCTGTTTCTTAATTAAAAAAAAAAATTTCCTTGCTGCGGTGCCACTGTTCCTAGCGGCTGGCGGCAGGGACGATAAATCCCACCCTGATGTCACGTGAAGCCACACAACTCGGGAGACATCACATGCAGATTACGGTGGAAAGAATTGGGGGCCTTTTGGCTTTCTACCATCACTCATATTTCAAAGTCCAGACGGTGGAAGTCAATCAAAATATACTTAAATATGCCTGTAATTGCTCCCGGACTCAGTATCCCGGGGTTTGTTACTCAAGGGCTCAAAGCATCTATGTTATTATCACTATGACTTCCAGATGCGTTTGATCCTTCTCAAATTAACTTCCTCGCCCAGGCCTCCACCCAAGCTGGGATCAGCATCTCTAATTCCTTCTGCTACATCTTGCCCAGCGAGCCAAGTCCAGTGTGGACCAGCAGCGAGGGCCCTCTTTCCTTCACCTGACGGCTCGCTGACATTCATTCTCCCTGTGAATCCTCCCAGCACAGCAGCTCAGCTCAAGATCACACAGCTCTGGCGGGCAGGCAGATCAGGCTTTGTGCTCCCAGGGCCGGCTTTTGTCGCCATACCAATGGTTCTCAAAGTGGTGCCCCCGGAGCAGCAGCAGCAGCACCTGGGATCTTGTTAGAAATAGAAGTGCTCAGGCCCCACCGCAGACCTTCTGAAACAGACACTTTCGGGGTGAGCCCAGCATACAAATCAAAACCAAAACACAGGAGGGCCCTGTGTTTTAATAACCCCCTCTGAGGACTCAGATGCAGGCTCAATTTAGAGAATCGTTCTTCTCTACCAAGCTCAGTGTCCTGCAGTGTGTGTTATTCCAGCCACTAGACTGTAAACTCCCCGAAGGCAGGACTTCTGCCTTCTTCATCTCTGAGCGAGGCACTGTACAAAATCTAATAGTAATGAAACGGAGCAGGACCCTGTGGTCCTTCCCCTACAGCCTCGCCTGCCTTTTGTCTGTGGAAAAACGTTAGCCAAAGAATAAAGTGAATCAGAGAAGTGAGAAAATGCAGAAGCAAAGGCAAACAGTCCAACAAGACTAAATAATAATAGTTTAGTCCGTAAGCAAAGTCAAGGACCTTTAGTTCCTTCTCAAGGGCTATAGATAATATTCTGAGCCATCTCCTGGGAGCTGCCTTATAGATACTGAAACCCCTCCAGGTAGAAGAAGTTAACTACATGATGACCAGGCTGTAGCCATGACATGAGCTGCCACAATTCCGAGAACTGGCCTCAAGGAAATGGGAACAAGCCGACCCTGGAACTGAAGATTAATGGTACCTGAAACAATCAAGATGATGCTGATCAGACCACGGCAGGACTGAGTTCAAGATGGCTGTCAGAGCTGCCTGTGCTGTTTCTGCATGTAGCCCCCCACCCTCTGCCTATGAAAGTTCTTGCTCTACTGGTTGTCGGGTGGGGGAGGGGAGTCGGCCTTTGGACAGGAGTCCACCCTCCCTTCCCCCCCAAACCCCCATTGCCAGCCTCCAAAATAAGGCAAACTTTCCACCAACCTTGCCTCTTTTTTGGTTTTAGAGCGGCGAGCAGCCAGACCCCACTTTCAGTAATAGTAACAGCAAACATTACTGAGCTCTTACTGGATGCCAGAGGGGCATCTCTCTCATTCAACCCTCAGAAGGACCCTTGGAGGCAGTTACTATTATTACCTGCCTTTTACAGATGAGGACACAGGAGCAGGGAGAGGAAGCCGCTTGCTCAGAATCCAAGGTAATCCAAGGTTACCACCTGGGGAAGCCGGGATGTGAACCCTGGGGTCTGACCAAGCTCCTCCTCCCCAGGTCCCCCTGCTCAGCAGTTGCTTAGTGAATCAACTCTAACCACCTGGACCTTCCCATGCACCACGTGGAGGAAAAGGCTAAAATGTAAAAGAGTCGACATACCGAGCAGCTTAGGGGGATAGGGACGGCAGAAAGGAAGGTATGCTTTTCATAGGGAGGCAAAGATGAATGATTAAGTCCCCTTATTTCATCCCTCACAGATCAGGTTATCTTGACCTCTGATGCAGGGATGGTGCCGAATCTACTCAGTACTGTTGGTTCTAAAGATACCTGAATGTCTTGAACTCCTGCACTCAGAAGGTGCAGGCTTCTGGGAAGTCAGGGGAAGGGGGTTGTGGGGTGAAGGGAGAGAATTATATATGGGTTAATGCTCCGGTGCAAGCAGACCTCAGAGAGATTTTGGGGTCAGTTCCAGACCACTGCAAAAAATCGAATATCACAATAAAGCAAGTGACATGAATGTTTTGGTTTCCCAGCACATATAAAAGTTATGTTTACTGTAGTCTATTAGATGTGCAATAGCATTATGTCTATAAAAAACAATGTACATGCCTTAATTTAAAAATGCTTTATTGCTAAAAAATGCTAACCCTCATTGACAGCGCAGGGTTGCCACAAACATTCAATTTATGAAAAAATGAAGTATCTGTGAAGGGCAATAAAACAAGGTCTGCCTGTAGAGATGCTTGAATTCAAAACACCTGGTCCAGGTCATGACTGTGCTGCTTAGAATCTGTGTAACACATAGGCCATGAGCCACTTTCCCTCTCTGGGCCTCAGTTCCTTCATCTGTAAAATGGGGATAATGAAAATAGCTGTTTGACTTGTGTGTGGTGTGGACGAGCTGGTGGCTGTGAGAGGTGCGTGTTCTTTGCTGTGACCAGGACATGTTGCAATGCAGGGAGGGCGTTGAGGAGATACCTACCCAGGCTTGATTTCCATTATGAGATTCTCCCCTACATGCGCTCCCTTCTCCAGAACATCTGCGTGTGATTTCTCAGCACTCAATCAATGCAGCACCCAGGCCTGATCCTCTGAACCTGGAAACCAGTTCACGGCCCTTTTGAAACAGGACATTTCTAAAGAGAAAGGGCCGGACTGACGGAGGAGGAACAGAGGGTCCCCTAAGGATGCAGTGCTGTTCTGCATCCCAACCCTCAAAACAATGGCCTTTCTCAGCCTGGATTTATAGACTCCCATTTAGACATCGGGGTTTCCCCACTGAGCAGCTTCTTCCCTCTCCTTCTCACCCACCCCTCTTCAGACACCAAAGCCCTTTCTAAAATGTCTTCACATTTCACGGGACACCAGCTCACAAATCCCCCATTCCAAATAAATGAGAAGGAAACCCCTTTGCGCCAGGTTTTGCTTGTGCCCCGAGCCACCCGAAGCCAGGATAAAATTTCGAGGCGGGGTGCACGTGTGTGTAATTGCTTCCTGAGAGGAAGACCGCGAGAGCCTGTTGAGGTGTTAATGATGAAAGCCACAGGATCTGTTACTGTAGCAAAGTCCCATCTGGATCGACTACATTAAATCGCTTTTTATGTGGATGTGGCCCTTAACAGAATCCCTTCCCCTTTGTTAGGGAGCTTCCCACACGAGGAAAACAAAGCAAATAAAGCACACCCCACTCACTTCGCTCTACGGAGTAACACTGCCCTGGTTGACCTGCAGATCTTGTGATCAAATCTAGGCAGGGGTTTCCTTATAGGGAAAGAACTTGGACACTGTTGGTGGACGCATTGCTCTAAGCATCACAATTGGGCACCTGATGAGGAATCACAGTATCTGGTGTTTAGTCTGAAATCCGAGGTTCAGAGGAGACTGAGTAA
Organism: Mesoplodon densirostris; assembly: GCF_025265405.1. Lineage (NCBI taxonomy): Eukaryota > Metazoa > Chordata > Mammalia > Artiodactyla > Ziphiidae > Mesoplodon > Mesoplodon densirostris. Next base: position 39,556,839 of record NC_082678.1, on the reverse strand, counting down.
CCTGAACAAAATTCTGGAAGATCTATGACGAGTACGTTTTTCACCTGTAAAACAGGCTTGAGGGGCTTCCCAGGTGGCGCAGTGGTTGAGGGTCCGCCTGCCGATGCAGGGGACGCGGGTTCGTGCCCCGGTCCGGGAAGATCCCACATGCCGCGGAGCGGCTAGGCCCGTGAGCCATGGCTGCTGAGCCTGCGTGTCTGGAGCCTGTGCTCCGCAACAGGAGAGGCCACAACAGTAAGAGGCCTGCGTGCCGCAAAAAAAAAAAAAAAAAAACAGGCTAGATAATACCTGCCCTTTCATCTCATTTTAACCTTAGAAAAACTAAGGCGATGTCTTAGGTCCATAGAACGATAGCATGAAAAGGATCCATAGCTTGAGGTTGGGTCCTACTTCCTTCTTTTATTAACAGGGAGACAGAAGCTCAAAGAAGCAAAGCATTCTGTCCAAGGACACATATTGCTCAGGCGCTGAATGATCCAGAAACCCGGTCTTCCAACTTTGAGGGGGATTGGTTGTTGGCTCTCATTTTGGCTAAAATAGAACTTTGCTCATTCCCAATCCCTCCCTTTGCAAGTGACTTTAGTCTCATTTACCCAGGCAGCAAAGTGACTTGGCAGACTGTGGCTGGGGCCATGGGATTCTCCACTGACTACATTCACCGCACCTGTTCTTGTTGCCCACGTGCCCAGCTAACAAGTCATCCTACTGCCTACAGACATGGCCTCAGGGACCCTAGCCAGCCAGGGGAAGCATCCTTGGCCCCTTCCGCCAGGAAACCAGTGCCTGGAATGCAATACAAGTAAAAGCTGAACTAGCTAAATCAAAGTAAAGTTCTAAATTTCCCCAACCACGACGTTTTATTTAATCTTTCCTGTATGAAGATAGGACAAGTAGCTCCATAAAAATGGAAATAGAGCTTTCCTGTTTGGGTGTCTGTGGTACGACCAGAGAAGTTACAGTTTTGATGATGTAGCTGCCGCCACCCCCAAAAGTAATATTTCTGGTCCAGATTTGGAATTCCTTTCAGCCAACTGACTGCCCAAATAAATACAAGAGTTTCCTTTATCTCATTAAAAGGCAAAAAGAGATTTCTAGAATGTTTGCTGGGTGGAGCAAATGGGAGATGTTAAAGTTTTCTAAATGCTCTCAAGAAAGACCCAATGTTCGTGGCCATTCATCTATATTTGGAAGAGGGATCTGGTTGTAGAGCCTTGAAGTGAACATGATTGGATATGTTTCATTAAGACAGCACCTCCGGGGCTTCCCTGGTGGCACAGTGGTTAAGAATCCACCTGCCAATGCAGGGGACACGGGTTCGAGCTCTGGTCTGGGAAGATTCCGCAGAGCAACTAAGCCTGTGCGCCACAACTACTGAGCCTGTGCTCTACAACTCGCAAACCACAACTACTGAAGCCCATGTGCTACGACTACTGAAGCCCGTGCGCCTAGAGCCCGTGCTCCGCAACAAGAGAAGCCACCACAATGAGAAGCCCGTGCACCACAATGAATAGTAGCCCCCATTCCCTGCAACTAGAGAAAGCCTGCGCGCAGCAATGAAGACCCAACGCAGCCAAAAATAAAATTAATTAAAAAAAAAAAGACTGCACCCCCGTCTTTGAATTAACGTCTCGTTCCTGTCTTTGGTGCAATATTAATTATTTTTTAATCATCACGGCGAGGCACTTGAAGGAGAAGCAGCTGGACTCGTCCAACCTTAGTTTCATTATACAGATAGGTGTTATAAAAATTAACTTAATTAGCTTGTCACTGCTTGCATAAAATACGACTGCATTTGGAGAACAGATATTGCTTTGCTGATCCAAGGTTAATTACAACATGGAGTGTGCAAGAGGTCAGGTTCCATGGAGTGGGCAGCATCCTGATATCTGGCCAGCGCAACAGAGAATGTTCCTGCAGTGGGCCCGCCTGGAAACCAGCCGTGGCAGAGTTCCAAACCCATCCTTGGGGAATCTCAACATCATCAAATCCAGTGGCTGCAGCCCATCTCTGGCATTCTCTTCTTATTCTGGGGCCCATGAACCTCCACAGGATAGAGGGGGAAATCAACAAGACACTTTACGGGGAAGATGGTTCTATGTGATCCTTTGTGCTAAAACCAGGAAAGAATGTTCTGTGCGGGATGCAGCTAATGCTTCCCACATGCCAGGTACCAAGCTAAGGGATTCCCATGAATGACTCACTTAATCCTTACTCAAATCCTATGAGGCAAATAGTATTATCCCTATTTTGGAGTTGAGGAAACTGAGGCCCAGAGAGATCAAATCATTTGTTCAAGGTCACACAGCTACTTAGCGGTCCAGCCAGGATCTGAATCCAGGTAGTTTGTTTCCAGAGGCTAATTCTCCATCGCTAACCCTCAAAAATTGCCCTTGAATGGAATATTACTATACCATTCTGCATTGTCATCATCATCATAAAAATAAGTACTGTTTCTTAGGGGAAAGAAAACTTTGTAAAACATAGTTTTACAGAGGCAGGATCCCTTGCAATGAGAAAGCTGACACCAAACCAGAATGTTTCAACCTAATTAAAACACTGAGGAGCTGGTATGGGTTTGGAAGAATCATTCCACTCATTCCTGCTCAATACGCGGGTGTGTTTCATGTGTATAACTGGTTTTGTTTTGTAATTATGCAGCGGCCCATTAAAGGTCGATTTGCTTCTACAATCAGTCAAGCCTTCTAACAACTCATTTGGAGGAGTAAACGGACTTCTCGGAGAAATTTACAGCTTTGGAGACATTGAGATATGCGCACACCACATCCCTTGAAAACGGCTCACCCAGTAAGGGCTAGGATGTCTGGGAAATAATGGAAATCTTGAACTGAGTTGGTTACAAAATAGCGCGAGACGTGGTTGGCGTCAACCCTGAAATGTTAACGGTGGCGATTGGAAGGTAATTTCACTCTCGACAGATGCTACCTGCACTATGGACTGGGATGGGCTATGCTTGACTGGGAAGATTCGTCCACATTTCTGAGAAAATGATCTTAAAATCATTTGCTCTGATTCCTCACGGACTCCTGCTGGGTTTGATTTCACACGATGGCATACTGACTTTCTCCACTGGAATGACTTAAAGTCATTTTAAACTGAACTATTTGCTCAGCGCTGCTATTATTTTACTTGAGGCTGTTATTAATTTGCCCTAGAATGATGTGTGGTTTGGATTGGATCGTGCTGATATGGTTTGTCATAGATGATGTGAAATGTAGGACAGAAGCATGGAAAGAAGGAAAATGAGAATGAAAAAGTAGTCAGTGAATGTTACTGTGGCTATGAGTAATGTGTCCTATGCTGCTACTATGTGGATCCATACTGTCCTTTTTTTAGACTATGTGATCCAAAATGTGGGAAGTAACACAGAAATAGGGCAAGCCATTATAGGAGTCATTTATATATATATATAGGAACAAACATAGAGTCCAGAAGAAAAAGGGGTAAAGTGCAAAAGGATATACAATATGTTGCCCCTTGCTGCGGAAGCAATGATGTCTGGGAAGGGGGGCACCACGGAAGCAGCATGACCCTGAGAATCAGACACTTGAGATTTCCGTATTGCTTTCCCCTTCCTTGAGTTGATGGGAGAGGGCAGATGGCAGGAAACATCACCCTGAATAATAACTATAAATAGAGTATAACCTTTAACAATTGTGAACCACTATGTTGTACACCTGAAACTTATATAATGTTGTACATCAACTATACTTCAATTAAAAAAACATTTTAAAACCTAGAAGAGGGACTTCCCTGGTGGCGCAGTGGTTAAAAATCGGCCTGCCAGTGCAGGGGACATGGGTTCAATCCCTGGTCCGGGAAGATCCCATGTGCCGTGGAGCAACAAAGCCTGTGAGCCACAACTACTGAGCCTGTGCTCTAGAGCCTGCAAGCCACAACTACCGAGCCCGTGTGCCACAACTACTGAAGCCCACGCGCCTAGAGCCCGTGCTTAGCAACAAGAGAAGCCACCGCAATGAGAAATGAGTAGCCCCCACTCGCCACAACTAGAGAAAGCCCACGTGCAGCAACGAAGACCCAATGCAGACAAAAATAAATAAATAAATGAATAAATCAATTAAAAAAAATAACCCTAGAAGAAGCCATCTTAAAGAAAAAAAGAAGAAGAAATAGCACTGGGATTTTTTTGGGGTGATACACTATTCTGTACTGAGTGTGATGGTAGCCCTACAAATCTATGCATGTGTTAAAATTCACAGAACTGTACATCTAAAGAAAAACTGTCAATTTTACTGTTCGATAATCTTAAAAATGTTAATCATATATATTTATAATTTTATAAATACATAATTTGTTTGTATAAAAAGAATCACCCCAGGTGGCACCTGGAAGGATGTCCTTGTGAGGTGGAGGAATTAACAAGTGGTATGTCCATACAATGGAATACTACTCACCAATAAAGTCTCCAAACTGTCAGTACATACAACAGCATGCACTCATTTGCTTACTGTGTAGCACAGGGAACTATATTCAATATCTTGTAATAACCTATTATAGAAAAGAATCTGAAAAAGGAGATACATATATATCAGATTCTTTATATATATATGTATATACATATTCTTTTATATATATATAAAACTGAATCACTTTGCTGTACACCTGAAACTAACACAACATTGTAAATCAACTATACTTCAATAAAAAAATAAAATAAATAAAATAAAAGGCTTTGTGCTGAGTGAAAGAATCCAACCTCAAAAAGTAATGCAATAAATAATTCCAGGGGCTTCCCTGGTGGCACAGTGGTTAAGAATCCACCTGCCAATGCAGAGGACACAGGTGCAAGCCCTAGTCCGGGAAGATCCCACGTGCCATGGGGCAACTAAGCCCATGCGCCACAACTACTGAGCCTGAGCTCTAGAGTCTGAAAGCCACAACTACTGAGCCTGCGTGCCACAACTATGGAAGCCCACGCACCACAACTACTGAAGCCCGCGTGCCTAGAGCCCATGCTCCTCAACAAGAGAAGCCACCGCAGTGAGAAGCCCGCACACTGCAACGAAGAGTAGCCCCCGCTCACGGCAACTAGAGAAAGCCTGCGTGCAGCAACAAAGATCCAGCGCAGCCAAAAATAAATAAATAAATTTATTTATTTTTAAAATAAATAAATAAATAAATAATTCCATTTACATGACATTCTAAAAAAGACGAAATTATAGTAACAAAGAATGAATCAGTGGTCGCCAGCGGTTCCTGTTGAGGTGAGGGAATGAATGGCTTTGAGATGATATAATTATTCTGTATCATCACTGTAGTGTTGTTTACACAAATCTTTACACAAACTCATAGAATTGTATACATACACACACAAGTTACTGTATGTAAGTTGTGTGTGTATGTAATTTTGTTAATTTGAAAAACAAGTATTGAGAGGTATCATTAGTTTTTCATTTTAATTAGTGTCCGTGTTTGATTTCTAACACTGACTTAACACAGTATCACAAAGATATACTATGTTTCTTTTATGTTAAATTGATGCCATGTTATTTTATGTCTGAGAGTTGTCCAGGGGTTACCGTGAAATAATAAAAGAGTCTAGAAGGCTTATAGGGTTTGTTGGTGCCTTGGGGGACCCCTGTTGATGGGGCCCCAGGTTCAGCATTCAGTCAGGTGGGGGATGGGATCTATCCTAGGAGAGCTCTGCTGAGCAGTGAAGGCAGTTTGCTGATTCAACCCCCATCTCCTCAAGCCACGCCTCCATTGTATGAACAAAGACCATGCCAAGGAATGGGTGAGTGCATGTTTGTTTCACTGGGGACTTCAGTTACTTCAAGTATTGGGGGTTTATTAAAAGTATGCACAAGCACAGAACCCCAGGAAGACCCAGACAAGGGGGCCTCAAGAAGAGCAGGAAGTGGTGGGTGATTTTGAATCCAAGATGGTCAATGGGCTTCCACAGCTGGAGCTGATGAATCTTTGTTATGTGTTCCACCATCAATCATAATTCAGCTGATATTCTCACGTCTGGTTCTTCCTAATTATTAACTGGTTCATTCCTTCTCTCGATTCTTTATATCCTTTCTCTATCTCATAGCTTTTGTTCATTCCTACTGTCTGCTTCCTCGTAGCTTCAGCTAATGACTGTAATGATACCTCAGCTCAGATCTCACTGCTAACTGTACATTTCTTGATCCACTGAATCTGGCCCAGCTCATATTTTTGTGCCAGTCCACATCACAGATTACTGGCCAGCTCATGAACTGGCTGTTCTTTAATTCCAGTACCCACTCCAGGTCCAATTAGCTGTCACCAGGTGTGGGAATAGTCACCTGGCCTGTATCAAGCTGCATTTTCATGACACAGTCCCACTTAGAAGAGGCTGTGGGCTTGGAGGCACCATGATCATCCTGTCTACTACAATATCCCACAGTTAGCAAACTGTACAGGATAGAATACAAGAAAATTCTAAATTTTGTTGATATATAAGTGCCAAGACCTATAAAGGATCTGGGAGTCTATCCTACTTGTAGGCTATTAAGCTAACCTATTATTATTTCATGGGCGTTGGCAGAAGACACGAGATTCCTGGGTCAGAGACAATATAATTATAGCACAACAGGCAGCTTGAGTTTCCTGTCATGTCCATTCCCTATGGTTCTCAAGTCCCCTGGGGAGTGATACAGATGAACCTAGATGGATGCCTTCACAAACAGCGGGTTGCATTAAAGAAGAGGAACACTGAGATTGGTGTGAGTGGTAACAATGCCCTCTCTCTGGCCAGGAGGGCTTGGTACTTCATCACTCAATCTTGCTTGCTGCAAACACAATTTTGAGAAATGGACCAGGCAGAGAGTGGTCAGGATCTTGCATTTTTGGCAGGCTCAGCTAGAGCACGAAGAGACACTCAGAGCCAGTGGTAGTGGTGAATGGCCTCTCCCAGCAAGAAATTATCCTCAGCCAATGTAGAAATGATGGAGAATGCAATCAAACAGTAACTAGTGTCAATAAATAATCTCTGCTTTGTACCACAAAGTATTCCTAGAAACATCATCATTATAAGATTAAAAAGTTAGAGTTCCCACTTTCTTCCCAATCTCAAGCCTGCCCACCTCCCTCTGGAAAAAAAAAATGTTTTGGCTAGCCCTAAGTTTGCAATGACCACTTGTGGGCATGGGATGGCATACTGTCAAAGGTCAAATTTTCTGGGAGAAGTTTCATTCTTCGTAGTGTGATGCAGGGGCCTAAAAGAGAAAGCAATGGTTCCTTGCAATCATCCGATGAGAGCTGAAGATCATCAAAAGTACCCTACCTGGGGTGGTAACTGTACATCACACACATCTCCGAGCATGCTGGATCCCCCTTCACTCCTGGGGTCTCAGCCTTGATCTCCCCAAGGCCATAAGGCAAACTTATCCATCTCAACATGACTCTAGTCTAAGAAGTGACTTTCTTCTTCATCCATGATCAAATCCCCAGTCCTTCTCTTCTGGGTGATTTATCAGTCTTTTTTGGAATCTACTTGGTGATTCGAGATGCAAAGGTCATCTTCCTCTCCTGGAAGACAGGTCACTTTCCAGGGGCTGTTCTCGTGGGCACATGTGGAAACTGGACTGGCGATAAGAACTTTCCTACTGAGTGCCTACTGTATACCCAGGAGTGTGCTAAATATTATTTCATTTTCACAACAACTCTGTGAGGGAGAGAATGTGATTATCCACGTTTTACAGCTGGGGTAACTGACGCTTATAGAGTTTGAGGAATTTCCTAGGGTCATACAAATAGTAAGTGGGGAAGGCAAGTTTTGAACCCAGTGCTAGAGGCTGACCAACTCTTCACCACTCCCCTGGTTTACTCTTGGACATGGGCAGCCCTGGGTTGCTTGGGGGCTTTCCTACTGCCGTCTGAGTGGAGCAGCAGCTCAATGTTGCAAAAAGAGCCTTGTGTTTAGAGTCACGTGATCTAGGATTAAGCCCCTTCTTCACAATGTACCAACCTAGTGATTGTGGCAATCACACTATTGTTACATTACCTAGTGAACAAGGGCCTGTGTCTCAGGTCAGGAAACTAACCCTAGCCTTTTCTAACTTCATAGGGTTATTGAGATATTCAGCTGTCACAAGAGTACTTTATAAACTTACAGCAGTCTATAAATATAGGACAACAGCAAATTGCTATTTGCTCTCAACTGTCCAAAAATATAGAGTCTGGCTTCAATATGGGCTCTGCTTTCACTGAACAATCATACGACAAACTTTAATTCTGGGGGTCAAATAGCTTTCTTTTGGTATGATGGGTGATGACTGTCCTGGGTTGAGAAGGATGCTGAGGCCTCACTGGACTCAGCAGAGAAGGGTACTGTGACTGATGAATGCGACAGTTAGGAGAGAGGAGGAAGGTTATATTCATGCTTGATTGTTCCATGCTGGTCTTGGGGTGAAACAGAGATAAATGAAGACAAAATGAGTATTCTGTGACAGCCCTCAACAGTTCTGGAGGAGCCCCAGGTATGGGCATCTGCTACAGTTGTGGTGATTCCTTCGGTATCAGAGGACTTCTTAAGTGTATTGAAGTGCCCATAGTGGGAGAATTAGTTCTCCCACTGTACCAGCAGCTTGGATAATTTTTCATCCTGGAGGCATGCCTGGGCCTGACTCCTGGGATGGGGAACATTATGGCTGGGAGCCATAATGAGAAGCAAATCTCCCAGGATTGGGGCCCATGATGTGATGAAAAGCTCTGACAGTGGATGAGATAAGAAGTGCTGAGTGGAAGCATGCATGGCTGATCCCACAACTTCTATTAAAAACAGGCCTCCCGCCCCATCATTCACACAAGTTTTTCTTACTCTCTGCCCATCAGTTAAGAAAACTGTTAGGAAACTAACATTGACCAAAGCCCAGGGCTGTGACTCTGCGGAAGTGATCCTTGGTGTGCTGGGATATGGGGCAGTGACATCTGGAAAGGTCCTTGGGAAAAAAAAACTGGGGGCTCCAATTAGACATGATTCAGTCTGGGTGGCCAGGCAAACGCATCCGGGACCCACATAAGAGGCCCAGAATTTTCACCACTCTCTGCATAGAAAAGTGTTTTCAAACCAGTTCATAGCACTTTGTACTCCTATTTGGGAAATAACTCTCCTTGCCCACATATTAAAACAAATTTAGGGCTTCCCTGGTGGCGCAGTGGTTGAGAGTCCGCCTGCCGATGCAGGGGACACGGGTTCGTGCCCCGGTCCGGGAAGATCCCACATGCCGCGGAGCGGCTGGGCCCGTGAGCCATGGCCGCTGAGCCTGCGCGTCCGGAGCCTGTGCTCCGCAACGGGGAGAGGCCACAGCAGTGAGAGGCCCGCGTACCGCAAAAAAAAAAAAATAATAAAAAAAATAATAATAAAACAAATTTAAACATATTTAAACAAATAAAACACCTAGAGTGCCAGTCTTCAGGGATAACCATTGTTTACATTTTGGTGTACATCTTTCCTATATTATGTAGATTAAAATATCTATATAGTATATATTATGCACATATATCTGTATATGTGCATAATATATATGCACATATATATGTAGATAAAAATATGATCAATCTATAGATCTGACCATCAATTATGGCAGCCAATAGCCACATGTGGCCATTCAAATTAGAATTAATTAAAACAAATATTTAAAAAATTCAGTTTCTCAGTTACACTAGCCACATTTCCAGTACTCAAAAGCTGCATGGGGCTATTGGGCAGTGCAGATAAAACACATTTCCATCCACACAGAAAGCTCTGCTGGACAGTGCCTCTCATAGATACAGTCCTGTGGGCTTTTCTCACTGACTGTGAACATCTTTCATGAAATAAAATATGACTGTAAGAGTAGTCTTTTTTTTTTTTTTTTTGCGGTATGCGGGCCTCTCACTGTTGTGGCCTCTCCCGTTGTGGGGCACAGGCTCCGGACGCACAGGCTCAGCGGCCATGGCACACGGGCCTAGCCGCTCCGTGGCATGTGGGATCTTCCCGGACTGGGGCACGAACCCGTGTCCTCTGCATCGGCAGGCGGACTCTCAACCACTGCGCCACCAGGGAAGCCCAAGAGTAGCCTTTTTAATGACTGCATAGTATTCCTCTTTGTCCATGTTCAATCACTTTTTTAAACCATTTCTCTAAAGTTGAAATTCAAATCATTTCTGGTTTGTCACCATGATTCAGTTAACTTTCTAAGAGCTAACTGCTGATTATCATGTGCGGTTACTTTTTTACTATTACTTCCAAAGCAGGCTGCACAGTTTTTAGGTCATTTTCATACCTATGACAAAATTAACTTCCAGACAGGTTGCATAAATTTATACTCCTCCCGAGCAGGGTACACAAGTACCTCTTACTCTAATCTAACAAATAACTTTTTTGTGTGTGTGTGTGGCCTCTCCCGCTGTGGAGCACAGGCTCCGGACGCGCAGGCTCAGCGGCCATGGCTCACGGGCCCAGCCGCTCCGCGGCATGTGGGATCTTCCCAGACCGGGGCACGAACCCATGTCCCCTGCATCGGCAGGTGGACTCTCAACCACTGCGCCACAAGGGAAGCCCTCTAACAAATAATTTTAAAAATTATTGCCAGGGCTTCCCTGGTGGCGCAGTGGTTGAGAGTCCGCCTGCCGATGCAGGGGACATGGGTTCGTGCCCCGGTCTGGGAAGATCCCACATGCCGCGGAGCGGCTGGGCCCGTGAGCCATGGCCGCTGGGCCTGCGCGTCCGGAGCCTGTGCTCTGCAACGGGAGAGGCCACAGCAGTGAGAAGCCCACGTAATGCAAAAAAAAACAAAAAACAAAAATTATTGCCAATTTGATAATAATTTTTTATCAAAGCAGCATTACCTCAAAGACATTTTGGTTTGCAGTTATTGGATTTTCAGGGTTTATTTGGGTTTATAACCACTTGTATTTCTTTTGCCACCTGCTTTTGTTGAGCTTTTAATTGAATTATTTATCCCTTTCTAATTGATTCATACAAAATCTTTATATGTCGAGGAATTAAGCCCCTCCATAGAAGTTACAAAACTTGTTTTTGGTTTGTCGTTTGCTTGTCAATTCTTTTTGTTTTACTTACAAACATTATAAAATTGCATTTAGTCAAGTCTCTTGGTTTTTTTCTTAGATTTCTATTTTTGATAAGACACTTAGATCTACCCTGCTAAAAATTATATATAAATATTTACTGTGTTTTATAGTTTACTTTTTTTAAGTGCCTAAAATTTTAGTACATCTGGAATTAATTTAGGGTGTAGTATGAGTTTGGTATTTACGTTTACTTTCTAAATGGTTAGCCAGATTTCCTCAAACCGTTTGTTGAATTATTATTCTTTACTTTTTAACTGATTTTAAATTTCACCTTTATCAAATATTACATTTACATATATACTTGGGTCTGCTGTTATGTTTCCTATTCTATTTTATTACTCTGTCCTTCTAATTTTGTACAAATAACATATTGACTTAATTATTATACTATATATTACATGTTAATATTTGTGTGGTAAGTCGTTCTTGTAAGTTTTCTCTTCCAAAATATTTTTGGCTTTTCTAATTTGCTTGTTCTCCAATACGAATGTTAAAACCATTTTGTGAAATTTCAGACAATAGTCCTGTCAGAGTTTTTATTGGCATTGTTAATATGAAACTAAATTTGTGAAAATTTGATATTTTATCAATATTAAATCTTCTCATCAAGGAATATGGTATACCTTTTTTTTTTTTTTTTTTTTTGTGGTACGCGGGCCTCTCACTGCTGTGGCCTCTCCTGTTGTGGAGCACAGGCTCCGGACACACAGGCTCGGTGGCCATGGCTCACGGGCCCAGCCGCTCCACGGCATGTGGGATCTTCCCGGACCGGGGCACGAACCCGTGTCCCCTGCATCAGCAGGCGGACTGTCAACCACTGCGCCACCAGGGAAGCCCCGGTATATCTTTTAATTTATTCTCATTCTTGTAAATGTCTTGTTCAAGTTTATCAGTTGTTTTCTTTCTATAGGCCTTGAACATTACTTACGAATTTCACTCCCACTTTGCCAAAAACTTGGCCCTGGCTGCTGGGGTGGGGAGCAGGGGTGAACTGTACTGGGAGCCACACTAGAAAGCAAATTCCCTGCACTGGGACACATGACGTAATATTTTAATTTTTTAAAAAATGGTTCTTGTGGACTTCCCTGGTGGTCCAGTGGCTAAGAATTCGCCTTCCAGTGCAGGGGACACGGGTTTGATCCCTGGTCGGGGAACTGGGATCCCACATGCTGGGGGGCAACTAAGCCCACACGCCACAACCAGAGAGCCCGTGTGCCACAACTATGACCTAACACAGCCAAAAATAAATAAATATTAAAAAAATAGTTGTTGTGGGGCTTCCCTGGTGGTGCAGTGGTTGAGAGTCCGCCTGCCGATGCAGGGGACACGGGTTCGTGCCCCGGTTTGGGAAGATCCCACATGCCGCGGAGTGGCTGGGTCCGTGCGCCATGGCCGCTGAGCCTGCGCATCCGGAGCCTGTGCTCTGCAACGGGAGAGGCCACAGCAGTGAGAGGCCCGCGTACCACAAAAAAAAAAAAAAAAAAAAAAAAATAGTTGTTGTGAATGAGATCCTTTTTTTTCAGATCTCATATGATATCACTTATATGTGGAATCTAAAAAAATGATACAAATGAACTTATTTACAAAATAGAAATAGACTCAGGGCCTCCCTGGTGGCGCAGTGGTTGAGAGTCCGCCTGCCGATGCAGGGGATACGGGTTCGTGCCCCGATCTGGGAGGATCCCATATGCCGCGGAGCGGCTGGGCCCGTGAGCCATGGCCGCTGGGCCTGCGCGTCCGGAGCCTGTGCTCCGCAACAGGAGAGGCCACAACAGTGAGAGGCCCGCATACCGCAAAAAGAAAAAAAAAAAAATAGAAATAGACTCACAGACATAGAAAATAAACTTATGGCTACCAAAGGGGAAAGAGGAGAGGTCTTTAAATACCATTATATTTTGAGATACTGCAATAGTTTCTAGGTTGGATATCTTGGGCTTTGCAAAGAGATGATCATTTTATTTGCAAGAAATATTTGTCAATATTTAGAATTTTGACTTCTTTTTCTTATGATAGATCAATATAGTGCAGTGCTTAAAAAGCATCACTGTTTCAGACAGACAGACCTGGGTAAATTCATACTGTACCGCCTACTAATTCAAACCTTCTGCATTTTACCCAATTTCTAAGGCTGTTTCTTCAGTTGTAAAAAGGGATAATGATACCTACTTTATAGGGATCTTCTGAGGATTAAATGAAATATTGTCCATAAGGCACAAAGCCCAGTACCTGGCACATACAGAGTCTATTATTGTTTGTGTGATTGCAGTTGGCTGGAACTCCCAGAACCTTGAATATTAACCATAATGGTGGACATCAGGCTTTAATGGCATGAGATTCATTGCTAAATAGAAATACCAGGCACTGTTGATGACAATGTTGATGACGATGATGGTATGATGGTGATGATGATGATGACTAACATTTATTCAGCATTTGTGCCCCATCCAGCACATGCACTCTACAGACGATTGCAGGAAATTACTCCAGCATCTTGCAAACTTGCTCCTAATCATATTGCTTTTATTCATTCATTCCGTCATTCAATTAATTCATTCAACAATCATTTGTTGAGCATGCACCAAAGCTCTCACTTAATATGCCTCAATTCTTACTATAGTCATTTTGGACAGGATGTTACTCATTGGATGAAGAGGGAAGAAACAAATAAATCAACAGACGATGGAAGGTAAGTGCACCTAGGCTCTGTGTATAGAACCACACACATGCACAGGTGATGGTGCAGTTCATTACCATGATCCTTCCTGTCCATTATGGAAGGACACTGAAAAGCAAAGGATGAGGGGCAGGGTTTGTAATGGGATAAAGAATGGGGCTGGCCTTCCTCTGATGAAAGATCCTCCATTCAACCATCATTTACTGGCGCTAATAATAAAAAGATGAAGAAGATGGGGATCTTGCCATCGAGTCACTCGTAGTTGAGAAATCCAGACGGGTAAGGAGCATCACAGCAGAAGAACGGACAAACGTAAGTGAGGACCGAGAGAAGTGCTTGTGCAGGGAGGTGAAGGTTGCTGGCTTGTTATGGGTGGGAAGGAGACAGGGCTGGGTGAGTGAGGAACTAGGCAGTAAGGGAGAAAAGGCATGGCTTTTTCAACGCTGGGCACGGCTCATGCAGAGGCACAGAGGCAGACTGGAGCCGACTGCTTCACTTGCCAAATAGCCTGTTTTGCAGTGAACTGGAACTGAAAGGAGGTGGGCTTTGTGATTAAATTCAATTCGAAGCCTGGCTACATATTAGAGCTTATCTTATATGGTTTAATGAGGTCAGCAGAAGGGAAACAAATTGTGCCTGGTTAGTATTCCTAGTCAAGGTATGTACTGGGGCAAAGCAAAATGAAGAAAGTAAATACAACTTTCACTGGGAAGAGATTGGGGACAAAATGAGGAACTGAAGGAATCTACTGCTTTCAGGAGGTGTTAATTTTCTTTGGATTAGCTCAGTTTCTCCATTTTTCTCTTTCCATCCTTATCTTTTTCTTCTCCTAGACCCTTAGTCAGCCGCAGGTTTCTAGGCTGGGTGGATTTCTTATAACACCGAGGAAGAATATTAGCTCGGGGTAGAAGAAGATGATTTAAATTTCTCCCTAAAGTCATACACAGACAGGATGTAGCCCCTTGGGCTCTATTATATGCTAATGAATCCAGAATTTGGGGGATTGATTCATTCGCCCTCCAGAGTCAGCTTCTCCTTTTTCCTCTCTCTCTACCCTGCTTCCTTCTCAGGTATTTGGCTTTGGCAGGCTGTTTAATGGGTGGAACCCACAGACACAAGGAAGTGATTTTATGGACTTTCTTCTGGGCTCATGTACAATTTTTTAAAATTCCTTTTGATCCTCTAAGATCCCAGCAGCCTACTCTGGTTAACATCATTAAGAAGCTAGCTACACCCAGGGCTGTCCTAGGAGCCACGCTTCTCATGTGCTAAGCTGCAGGCAATTCTGTCTCCCTGCCTGGAACTGAAGGCATCTTGAGAAGATTCAAGCAAACAGAAGTGGAGAGTCAGATCGTTAACATGTGAATTTTATCAATGTTTACATCTGTGCAAAGCATTTCATACCAAATAAATCTCTGAAAAATTCCACAGCCATCTTCCCCACCTTTAGGTTGAAGAGCTTAACCCTCAGTTCTTTTATATAAATTTCCTGATGCAGTGCCTAGTAAGGTTTTAAGGTTGATCCTGTTCTGAAACTTTAGCTTATTCTCGTGAAAGTCCTAGGGGTGTCTGGATCGGAACTACTACCTGGACACATTGGGGGACTGCAGGAAATGGCTTATCAAAGGAGCCTTCAAACTCTAACCAGACCTGTGAGCCAGATCACCACCATTGCCTAAAAACGCCTGAGGCCAGGCTGTTACCCCAGTCCTGTGTCTGGCTTTTGATCAGACCTTCCTGCCTGACTTTTGATGGCATTGTGAGCACATACAGATAAAATATAATAAAATACAGATAAAGTTGTTTGTTATGAGTGTGATGCCAGATTAGACCCATTCATTTTTTTTTTAAACATTTATTTATTTATTTATTTTTAATTTATTTTTTTGTGTGTGGTACGCGGGCCTCTCACTGTTGTGGCCTCTCCCGCTGCGGAGCACAGACTCCGGACGCGCAGGCTCAGCGGCCATGGCTCACGGGCCCAGCCGCTCCACGGCATGTGGGATCTTCCCGGACCAGGGCACGAACCCGTGTCCCCTGCATCGGCAGGCAGACTCTCAACCACTGCGCCACCAGGGAAGCCCGACCCATTCATTTTTTGATGGGATTACAAGACTAGTTCTATCAAGAAAGTACAGCAATCCTAGTGCATTTTTTTTTACATTTGCATTTTTTTTGTTCTGGCTTCCCTCCCCCGCCACCCCCAGTTTTACTTTATTTTTTTAATTTTTAACATCTTTATTGGAGTACAATTGCTTGACAATGGTGTGTTAGTTTCGGCTCTATAACGAAGTGAATCAGCTATACATATACATATATCCCCATATCCCCTCCCTCTTGCGTCTCCCTCCCCCCCTCCCTATCCCACGTCCCCAGTTTTATTCAGATATAATTGACATATAACACTGTATAAGTGTAAGGTGTGCAACATAATGATTAGATACATGTATATACTGCAAAGTGATTACCACAGTAAGTTTAGTTAACGTTCATCACCTAACATAGCTATCAGTTTTCTTCCTTGGGATGAGAACTTTTAAGATCTACTCTCTTGGGGCTTCCCTGGTGGCGCAGTGGTTGAGAGTCCGCCTGCTGATGCAGGGGACACGGGTTCGTGCCCCGGTCCGGGAAGATCCCACATGCCGCGGAGCAGCTGGGCCCGTGAGCCATGGCCACTGAGCCTGCACGTCCGGAGCCTGTGCTCTGCAACGGGAGAGGCCACAGCAGTGAGAGGCCCGTGTACAGCAAAAAAAAAAAAAAAAAAAAAAAGATCTACTCTCTTAGCGAAAACAACCAAACAGACAAACAAACTAAACATCTGAAACTAACATAACACTGTAAATAACTATACTCCAATAAAATTAAAAACAAAAAATCTACTTCTTAACAATTTTCAAGTATACAATATATATTATTAACTAGTCATTATGTTGTACATTACATCCCCAGAACTTATAAGTGAATATTTGTGCCTCTTAATTACCTTCACCCAACTCCCTCTACGCCCCCAATCCCTGCTTAACTACTTCACTGAATTTGACTTAAGATATTTGAGCTGTGTATTCATAGTGTCTCCATGTACATAAAAAACTGTAGATTGAATGACAATACAATTAGGAAGAATTGTACCTTACTGAGTAACTGAGTCTGAAAGATGAAGAACGAAGATCAGCATCCATCTGTGAGATTGTCTCTAAAGATGACACACAGGGCTCTACCCTATGGGGCATTTTTACTTATGCCAAGTTTGAAGGTGGATTTTAGGCTCATTAAATTTGTGGATAGCACAGTAGAAACACTAAATAATGGAACTGAGTTCACCCAGTGGACTCAGACAATGGGTCAGGTGGTGGTGGGCGGGGAACAGTGGAAGCTGGCCACGTGTTTTCTTCTTCCTCCCCTCCCCCATCACACCCTTCTCTCATTCACCTTTGTGGCGTGTACAAGTTTATACACCCCACACAGGGCCATTGAGGGATTAAGCGAGATGAAGGGAAGTGGGTGAGGTAGCATCGTTCCCTACATTCTTCAGGACTACTCGCAGTCCGGTGGTTAAGACTCTGTGCTTCCAATGCAGGGGCCACCGGTTCGATCCCTGGTCAGGGAACTAAGATCCCACATGCCTCAAGCCCGAACAAAACAAAACAAAACAAAACACACCTTCTTCAGCCTTGGCCCAGGATTTCAGGGTGGGCCAAGATGACAATCCGCTAAGCAGTACTAGCAGGGGCAGAACTCAAACTCTAGGTCCCCTTCTTTGCAAATTAGTCCGACGTCTCTAGAAATAGTCTTTGGGGGTGACCACATCTGCCTTTGTGAACACGAGCAGTCGGTGCAATAAAAGGGTGGTTACGGAGATCTGCACATGCTTGATGTGCTCTTTTCATCAGGCAACCAGGCCCAGGATAAAGCAACTGCCGCTAACATGTGCTTCTGCTGAGGCAAACACATCAAAAAGACCACCAGAGCTAAAAATAGACAGGACATCAGATGCATTCAGGCCACAAGCTCGAGAAGCAGCCTTTTAGATGGGCTACCACATATGCAGAAAATAATGATTCAGCAATGAAGACGAACGTTTTGGAGCTAGAAGAACTGTAAGAAATCACGTGGCCTAACTCCTCACTTGAGTGTGGAGAGCACTGGGCAGAGAGAGGTCTGATGTGCCCAAGATCACCCAGTTAATTACTGGTGTGGTTGGTTTCTTGGCCTGGTCCAAATTTCCTTCTACTCTGCTATGTTGTTCTGGTTCTAATAAAGATAATAACAGTAATAATTGTGATGACTTAATGTTTTTATCACTTTTTTTTTTTTTTTTGCAGTACACGGCCCTCTCACTGCCGTGGCCTCTCCCATTGAGGGGCACAGGCTCCGGACGCGCAGGCCCAGCGGCCATGGCCCACAGGCCCAGCCACTCTGCGGCATGTGGGATCTTCCCGGACCGGGGCACGAACCCATGTCCCCTGCATTGGCAGGCAGACTCCCAACCACTGTGCCACCAGGGAAGCCCTATCACTTTTTATACTTTAAACATCTTGGATGGTCTAATGGGGCCAGCAGAGTAGAGAAGATGAACCGTTGTGCCCTGTTAAATATTCATAGTCACACTATTTACTGGGGCAAAACAAAGATAAAGTAAATATAGCTTTCACTGGCAAAAGACGGGACAAAATGAGGAACTGAAAGACTCTATGGCCTTTATGTAAAAACAACGAGATATTAACTTTCTTTGAATTTGCTCAGTTTTTCCATTTCTCTACCCATCCTGTCCTTCTCCCCTCCCAGAATCTCATTCAGCAGCAGGTCTCTATAACAGAGCAGAGCCCTATGGGGCCTTCCCCAGACAGACCCCACCTCCACCCCCCCACCACGTCCTCCGCCTGCCTTTTGTATGTAGAAAAACTTTAGCCAAAGAATAAAGTTCATCAGAGAAATGGGAAAAAAATGCAAAAGCAAAGGAAAGCAGTCAAACAGGACAAAATAATACTAGTTCAGTCGTTAAAGAAATTCAAGGACCTTTAGTTCCTCCTCAGGGGCTATAGACAATATCCTGAGCTGTGTCACTAAGTTTGTGATAGATAGTTTGTTGCGGCATGCTATAGCCACCCTTCAGAGACAGGGTGGACCCCTACCCCAAATTTGGTTCAGATGTTGAGATTGATGATGCCACACAAACACCAAAAGGATCTGAAAAAAAACTTTTACTCACATAAAGGAGGCTTTCAGGGTGGCTCCCAGTCAGGTCCAAAAATAGCTTGAGAAAGTGGGAAAAGGAGACTGGCTTGGAGGTTTTGTGGTAGTTATAAAGTGGGGACAGGGTGAAGGTTCCTGTGCATGGTCTTATCGTCGTCGTCCCATTGATATCAATTCTTATCAGCTTTCCCAGGTGTGGGGCACAAAGAGGATAGTGTGGAGTGAAGCTTAAATACTGTCAGCAAACATCAAAAAATGGAATCAGACTTTATTACCCAACAATAGGAGATCAATACACCAATCTTTCTCTAGCTCCATCTAAGCAACAATACATACATCCATCCACCCACCCATCTATATTTGTTCAATGTTTTATTGCATATCCATCATGTACCGGCCACAGCTAGAGTTTATGGATACAGTAATGTCACTGAAATAGTTTTTCCTCCTGTTGTGCTATCTGGTAGGAGTGATCACTGAATTTGAAACAGCAGGGAAGGGGGCAGGGCACAAACTTTAAAAGAATGACATAGCCCGAGGACATGACATAAAATGATTAGAACCAAATAGGTCCAAGTTGACAAGTGGACTTCCACTAGACCTTGAGCCTCAGTATGCTCATTGTAACACATCAGCAAGCTATGTGACACATCCACCAGTGCCATGACAGTTCCAGGACAACCATCAAAGATTAAAAACTGGGCAGTGGCCCAATTCCTGGAAATCCCTGCCCCTTCCCAAAAGAGTTGGAATAATCCTCCCACTCATTAGCATATGAAATTACCCAGCCCGGGATTTCCCTGGCGGTGCAGTGGTTAAGAATCCGCCTGCCAGTGCCGGGGACACAGGTTCAATCCCTGGTCCGCAAAGATCCCACATGCTGAGGAGCAACTAAGCCCATGAGCCACAACTACTGGGCATGTGTCCTGCAACTACTGAAGCCCACGTGCCTAGAAGCTGTGCTCCACAACAAGAGAAGCCACCACAGTGAGAAGCCCACACACCACAACAAAGAGTAGCTCCCGCTCACCACAACTAAAGAAAGCCCGTGTGCAGCAACGAAGACCCAACGCAGCCAAAAAAAAAAAAAAAAATTACCCAGCCCATAATAACTAACTATATTTTGAGGCCGCTCTCGTCTTTTTTTTTTTTTTTTTTCTTTTTGCGGTACGCGGGCCTCTCACTGTTGTGGCCTCTCCCGTTGCGGAGCACAGGCTCCGGACGCGCAGGCCCAGCGGCCATGGCTCACGGGCCCAGCCGCTCCGCGGCATATGGGATCCTCCCAGACCGGGGCACGAACCCGTATCCCCTGCATCGGCAGGCGGACTCTCAACCACTGCGCCACCAGGGAGGCCCAGCTCCCGTCTTTTGAGATGGCCCACACTCTGTCTGTGGAGTGTGTTTCTCTCTAAATAAATCCACTTCTTACCTATCACTTTGTCTCTCACTGAATTCTTTCTGCGATGAGACATCAAGAACCTGAGCTTCATTAAGTCCTGAAACCAGGTGTGTGATCTCAGTTAAAAGACTGTGGGTTTTGGCCAGGTTTGAGCCCTGGCCGTGTGGGTTCAAGTCCCAATATGGGTTTTGGCTGGGTTTGAGTCCCGGCCTCGTGGGTTCAAGTCCCAATCTGAGATACATGGTTTCAAATTGTTTTATAAACATTTGATTATTTGTCAAGTATCACAATTGTGGTAGATGAAGAAGGCTAAGAAAGCACAGTGGAGAAAGATTTTTCTTCCTGGGAATTTTAGGGGAATGTTCTGAGAAGGCAACAGTTTGCACTGTTCTTGAATAACAAACCAGGAGTTCAACAAGCAGAGACACAAGTGAAAGTACTTTAGACCCCTAAAGGGAACACTTTAGGCAACAGTATAGATGCATGATGTTGTATCTGTGTGACAGTGAATGGGATTAGCAGATGAGGGCTTTTGCATCCTCTGATCCCATGTGGATTTGGGATTGGGGAATGATGGGATTTCATGGGATAATTTGAAAGAAAAAGTACTAGAATAGTGGGACAGAATGGCTTTAAAGATGACCGATAGCTGGTTATCTGCAGGTTAACCTAATTTAATGATGCCCGTTTGTTTTTAACCTGAAGCCATTGACTCATACCTGGTGTAATATACATGAGGGAAGATATATGAGACCTACAGCATGAACAAGACCAGGAAGAAATGGTTTCAAGAAAAGGGAGTTAATCTATAATCAGTAATGAGCCTTTCTGGCATAGACTACAGTTTTTGAATTTGTTTGTTTGTTTGTTTTCCAATCATGCTCCAAGCAAATGAAGCATAGATTATGTAGAATTACAGGATGGCTTACAGAGAGCAGCCTGGATCTGCAGGGCTGGCAGAGAAATAAAGCTGCTCATCACGATTCAGGATGGGTCTCCTCCCCCGTCGGTCCTCCTCTTTGTGACATCCTAGAACATCCTAGGATGCTGTTGGTCTTTGAACTCCACTCCCTCACCCCAGAGGTCTGACAGCCTGGGTAGCAGCCTCCACCCTCATGTGGGTATCAGCTGGGGCAGCCTGGAATTTTATAAGAATTCCAATGTTAATGAGTAGGGTTCTGTTGGAGACACAAGTCTTTTCTCTAACTCCTACCCCCCACCTCATGCTGCATCCCCACTTCTCTCTCCCTCTGTTTTGTGTTTTAGACGCAAGAGGATCTTTCATATATACAAGTCCTTGATTTGAACTTAAAAATAAATAGTATGAAAGAAAAAAAAAAGACTGTCCAATCTTACTTGAAGTGCTCAAATATGATTAGTATTAGACTGTGAAATACCTCTGCCTTATCTCTAGTTGCCAGCTGCTGGGAACGTTTTGAGGGCTCGGGCTGGTGGTTGTGATGTGATTTATTTTTTTAAACAAAACATAAGCCCCAAATGATCTGTGTATAGACTCTCCACAAAATCCTCTTTGTCTAAAGCTCAATCTTTCTAATTTTTATTCCCTCATCATTTGGCCTGATCCCAATTCATGGAAGTCAGCATAGAAGTAAAATAGAATCCAGTCTCAATCCAGCCATTTCCCTCTTACTTCTCTCTGTATTTCTGCCTTTCTCTTTTCTAAACTTGCCTGGCTACATCTAAGGATTTCCCAATTGAAGAAACAAATTATTTGGGTCATACAGGGCACTGTTGATGTTTATGAGCCAAAAAATGCTGCCTGGCATTTTGAAAAAATGATTTCTGAATCCGCACAGGGGGGTCTTGCATGTCAACTACTTCAAATTATGTATAACAGATTTGTGTCTTCTATAATTTCATGGCCTCATTCAATGGGACTTTTTAAAAAGGCTAAAAGGATAAAGTGGTTTTTTCCCTCAAATCTCTTTTTGAACCAGCTGCCTACCTCTTTCATCAAAAATAAAGAAGAGAAAACAAAAATATGTTTCTCTTAATTCACTGAAAAGTTTAGCTTTAAAGCATAAGACAAGTTTAAATCCACGAATTATTATGTGCATGATGTATGAGCCAATTATAGAAAGAATAGGAAATAGCTAACCATTTCACATCAATCTTCAGCTAAACTATGTTTCGGAAAATAAATTTATGATTCAATCATACAGGGAGCTAACTTTAAGTTCCTTCTGAACACACTACTCTGGAAAAATATTTAAGGGATACTAAAAGTAAAAGATAATGCGTATTTATCTTCATTGAATGTGTACTTTTGGGGGGAGACAAGACTTCAAAAGTTGTGTGTTGATACTGAAAAGTTTTCTAGCAATTTACTCCCAAGAAAAGGCCAAGTAGCACAGGATCATTAATTAGTAAATAAGCAATAAGATAATAGGAGCCACTAATTGATGGTAATGCAGCATTACTGCAGGATTGGAGAGGTCTGAGACGATTTCAAGCAAAAGATGGATTTTTTTTTTTCTGGATTTCAAATATAATTGAAATCCTAGTAGGTAGGAAAAGCAAAGAGGACATCTCAGAAGAGTGGGGCTGGACTTGGAAAGGATGTTTCAGAGATTCTCAGGGGCCAGTGATTAGAGCTGCTTCATTGATTTGGAGGATTTGTGGGGAGTTGCAGTTCAAAAGAATGTTAAAAAAAACAAATACCTAGGAAATGCCCAAAGAAAGATATTCAAGACTTCTACACAAAAAACTACACACAATTACTGGCCATAAATGGAAGGACATGCCATGTTCATAGATTGGAAGATTCAACCTTGCTACGTTATTTTTTCTTGAAATCAATCTATATATTTAATGCCATCCCTATCGAAATCCCAGCAGACTTTATTTCTGTGGAAATTGATAAGCAGATTCTAAAATTTATATGGAAATAGAAAGGGCTAAGAATAGGCAAGGTTGAAGAAGAATAAAGATGATTATACTTTATGATTTATGAAAAAAACTGTAGGAAGTGGAATAGAGTCCAGAAACAGAATCATTCATATTCAATCACTTGATTTATAACAAATTTACCATTTATGTAGCTGGTGACATAGTAAACTGGAGCACCAGCTTTGGAAAACTGTTTGGAGAGACCTTCAGGATGGTGGAGGAGTAAGACGTGGAGATCACCTTCCTCCCAACAAATACATCAGAAATATAGCTACATGTGGAACAACTCCTACAGAACACCTACTGAATGCTGGCAGAAGACCTCAGACTTCCCAAAAGGCAAGAAACTCCCCACGTACCTGGGTAGGGCAAAAGAAAAAAGAGACAAAAGAACAGGGACAGGGGCTTCCCTGGTGGTGCAGTGGTTGAGTCTGCCTGCTGATGCAGGGGACACGGGTTCGTGCCCCGGTCTGGGAAGATCCCACATGCCGCGGAGCGGCTGGGCCCGTGAGCCATGGCCGCTGAGCCTGCGCGTCCGGAGCCTGTGCTCCGCAACGGGAGAGGCCGCAGCGGCGAGAGGCCCACGTACCGCAAAAAAAAAAAAAAAAAAAAAAAAAAGAATAGAGACAGGACCTGCATCAGTGAGAGGGAGCCGTGAAGGAGGAAAGGTCTCCACACACTAGAAGCCCCTTCACGGGCGGAGACTGCGGGTGGCGGAGCGGGGAAGCTTCGGAGCCGCGGAGGAGAGCACAGCAATAGGGGTACGGAGGGCAAAGCAGAGAGATTTCCGCACAGAGGATCGGTGCCGACCAGCACTCACCAGCCTCAGAGGCTTGTCTGCTCACCCGCCGGGGCGGGCGGGGCTGGGAGCTGAGGCTCGGGCTTCGGTCGGAGCAGAGCGCAGGGAGAGGACTGGGGTTGGCGGCGTGAACACAGCCTGAAGGGGTTAGTGCGCCACGGCTAGCCGGGAGGGAGTCCGGGAAAAGGTGTGGACCTGCCGAAGAGGCAAGAGACCATTGTTTCAAGGTGGGCGAGGAGAGGGGATTCAGAGCACCACCTAAACGAGCTGCAGAGACGCGGACCCCAGAGACAAGCATGAGACGCTAAGGCTGCTGCTGCCACAAAGAATCCTGTGTGCAAGCACAGGTCACCATCCACACCTCCCCTCCTGGGAGGCTGTGCAGCCCGCCACTGCCAGGGTCCCGTGATCCAGGGACAACTTCCCTGGGAGAACACACGGCGCACCTCAGGCTCTTGCAATGTCACATAGGCCTCTGCCACTGCAGGCTCGCCCCGCATCCGTACCCCTCCCTCCCCCTGCCTGAGTGGAACCAGAGCGCCCAAATCAGCTGTTCCTTTAACCCCCTCCTGTCTGGGCGGGGAAAAGACGCCAGAGGGCGACCTACATGCAGAGGCGGCGCCAAATCCAAAGCTGAATCCCAGGAGCTGTGCGAACAAAGAAGAGAAAGGGAAATTTCCCCCAGCAGCCTCAGGAGCAGCAGATTAAATCTCCACAATCAACTTGATGTAACCTGCATCTGGGGAATACCTGAATAAACAACAAATCATCCCAGAATTGAAGTGGTGGACTTTGGGAGCAACTGTAGACTTAGGGTTTGCTTTCTGCATCTAAATTGTTTCTGGTTTTATGTTTATCTTAGTTTGGTACTTAGAGCTTATTATCACTGGTAGATTTGTTTATTCATTTGTTTGCTCTCTTCCTTTTTTTAAAAAATATACATATATATTTTTTTTCTTCCTTTTTCTCTTTTTGTGAGTGTGTATGTGTATGCTTCTTTGTGTGATTTTGTCTGTATAGCTTTGCTTTTACTTTTTACCATTTGTCCTAGGGTTCTGTCTGGTGTTTTTTTTTTTTTTTTTTTTTTGTATAGTTTTTAGCGCTTGTTATCATTGGTGGATTTGTTTTTTTGGTTTGGTTGCTCTCTTCTTTCTTTCTTTTTTTACTTTTAATTTTTTTATTTTAAATAATTTTGTTTTTTATTTTAATAACTTTCTTTTCTTTTCTTTCTTTCTTTCTTTTTTCTCAGTTTTCTTCTGAGCTGTGTGGCTGACAGGGTCTTCATGCTCCAGCCAGGTGTCAGGCCCGTGCCTCTGAGGTGGGAGAGCCGAGTTCAGGACATTGGTCCACCAGAGACCTCCAGGTTCCACATAATATCAAAAGGTGAAAGCTCTCCCAGAGATCACCATCTCAATGCTAAGACCCAGCTCCACTCAACGACCAGCAAGCTACAGTGCTGGACACCCTATGTCAAACAACTAGCAAGACAGGAACACAACCACACACATTAGCAGAGATGCTGCCTAAAATCATAATAAGGTCCCAGACACCCCAAAACACACCACCAGACACGGTCCTGCCCACCAGAAAAACAAGATCCAGCCTCATCCACCAGAACACAGGCACCAGTCCCCTCCACCAGGAAGCCTACACAACCCACTGAACCAACCTTACCAACTGGGAGCAGACACCAAAACCAACGGGAACTACGAACCTGCAGCCTGCAAAAAAGAGACCCCAAGCACAGTAAATTAAGCAAAATGAGAAGACAGAGAAACACACAGCAGATGAAGGAGCAAGGTAAAAACCCATCAGACCTAACAAATGAAGAGGAAATAGGCAGTCTACTGAAAAAGAATTCAGAATAATGACAGTAAAGATGATCCAAAATCTTGGAAATAGAATGGAGAAAATACAAGAAACGTTTAACAAGGACCTAGAAGAACTAAAGAGCAAACAAACAGGGATGAACAACACAATAACTGAAATTAAAAATTCTCTAGAAGGGATCAATAGCAGAATAACTGAAGCAGAAGAACGGATAAGTGACCTGGAGGATAAAATAGTGGAAATAACTACTGCAGAGCAGAATAAAGAAAAATAAATGAAAAGAATTGAGGACAGTCTCAGAGACCTCTGGGACAACATTAAACGCAACAACATTGGAACTATAGGGGTCCCAGAAGAAGAAGAGAAAAAGAAAGGGACTGAGAAAATATTTGAAGAGATTATAGTTGAAAACTTCCCTAATATGGGAAAGGAAATAGTCAATCAAGTCCAGGAAGCACAGAGAGTCCCATACAGGATAAACCCAAGGAGAAACACACCAAAACACATATTAATCAAACTATCAAAAATTAAATACAAAGAAAAAATATTTAAAATAGCAAGGGAAAAACAATAAATAACATACAAGGGAATCCCCATAAGGTTAACAGCTTATCTTTCTGCAAGCCAGAAGGGAGTGGCAGGACATATTTAAAGCAACGAGAGGGAAAAACCTACAACCAAGATTCCTCTACCCAGCAAGGATCTCATTCAGATTTGATGGAGAAATTCAAACCTTTACAGACAAGCAAAAGCTAAGAGAATTCAGCATCACCAAACCAGCTTTACAACAAATGCTAAAGGAACTTCTCTAGGCAGGAAACACAAGAGAAGGAAAAGACGTACAATAACAAACCCAAAACAATGAAGAAAATGGTAATAGGAACATACATATCAATAACCACCTTAAATGTAAATGGATTAAGTGCTCCAACCAAAAGACACAGACTGGCTAAATGGATAAAAAAACAAGACCCGTATATATGCTGTCTACAAGACACCCACTTCAGACCTAGGGACACATACAGACTGAAAGTGAGGGGATGGAAAAAGATACTCCATGCAAATGGAAATCAAAGGAAAGCTAGAGTAGCAATTCTCATATCAGACAAAATAGACTTTAAAATGAAGACTATTACAAGAGACAAAGAAGGACACTACACAAAGATCAAGGAATCAATCCAAGAAGAAGATATAACAATTGTAAATATTTATGCACCCAACATAGAAGCACCTCAATACATAAGGCAAATGCTAACAGCATGAAAGGGGAAATCGACAGTAACACAGTCATAGTAGGAGACTTTAACACCTCACTTTCACCAATGGACAGATCATCCAAAATGAAAATAAATAAGGAAACATAAGCTTTAAATGATACATTAAACAAGATGGACTTAATTGATATTTATAGGACATTCCATCCCAAAACAACAGAATACACTTTCTTCTCAAATGCTCATGGAACATTCTCCAGGATAGATCATATCTTGGGTCACAAATGAAGTCTTGGTAAATTTAAGAAAATTGAAATCATATCAAGTATCTTTTCCAACCACAATGCTATGAAACTAGATATCAATTACAGGAAAAAATCGGTAAAAATTACAAACACATGGAGGCTAAACAATACAGTACTAAATAACCAAGAGATCACTGAAGAAATCAAAGAGGAAATAAAAAAATACCTAGAAATAAATGACAGTGAAAACATGATGACCCAAAACCTATTGGATGCAGCAAAAGCAGTTCTAAGAGGGAAGTTTATAGCAATACAATCCTACCTCAAAAAACAAGAAACATCTCAAATAAACAACCTAACCTTACACCTAAAGCAATTAGAGAAAGAAGAACAGAAAACCCCAAAGTTAGCAGAAGGAAAGAAATCATAAAGATCAGATCAGAAATAAATGAAAAAGAAATGAAGGAAACAATAGCAAAGAGCAATAAAACTAGAAGCTGGTTCTTTGAGACGATAAACAAAATTGATAAACCATTAGCCAGACTCATCAAGAAAAAAAAGGGAGAAGACTCAAATCAATAGAATTAGAAATGAAAAAGAAGTAACAACTAACACTGCAGAAATACAAAGGATCATGAAAGATTACTACAAGCAACTATATGCCAATAAAATGGACAACCTGGAAGAAATTGACAAGTTCTTAGAAAAGCACAACCTTAGGAGAGTGAACCAGGAAGAAACAGAAAATATAAACAGACCAATCACAAGCACTGAAATTGAGACTGTGATTTAAAATCTTCCAACAAACAAAAGCCCAGGACCAGATGGCTTCACAGGCCAATTCTACCAAACATTTAGAGAAGAGCTAACTACTATCCTTCTCAAACTCTTCCAAAATATAGCAGAGGGAGGAACACTCCCAAACTCATTCTATGAGGCCACCATCACCCTGATACCAAAACCAGACAAAGATGGCACAAAGAAAGAAACCTACAGGCCAATATCACTGATGAACATAGATGCAAAAACCCTCAACAAAATACTAGCAAACAGAATCCAACAGCACATTAAAAGCAACATACACCATCAACTGGGGTTTATCCCAGGAATGCAAGGATTCTTCAATATATGCAAATCAATCCATGTGATAAACCATATTAACAAATTGAAGGAGAAAAACCATATGATGATCTCAATAGATGCAGAAAAAGCTTTAGACAAAATTCAGCACCCATTTATGATAAAAACCCTCCAGAAAGTAAGCATAGAGGGAACTTTCCTCAACATAATAAAGGCCATATATGACAAACCCACAGCCAACATTGTTCTCAGTGGTGAAAAACTGAAACCGTTTCCTCTGAGGTCAGGAACAAGACAAGGTTTTCCACTCTTACCACTATTATTCAACATAGTTTTGGAAGTTTTAGCCACAGCAATCAGAGAAGAAAAAGAAATAAAAGGAATAGAAATTGGAAAAGAAGAAGTAAAACTGTTACTGTTTGCAGATGACATGATACTATACATAGAGAATCCTAAAGATGCTACTGGAAAACTACTAGAGCTAATCAATGAATTTGGTAAAGTAGCAGGATACAAAATTAATGCCAGAAATCTCTTGCATTCCTATACACTAATGATGAAAAATTTGTAAGAGAAATTAAGGAAACACTCCCAGTTATCAGTGCAACAAAAAGAATAAAATAACTAGGAATAAACCTACCTAAGGAAACAAAAGACCTGTATGCAGAAAACTATAAGACACTGATGAAAGAAATTAAAGATGATACATGCTGGAAGAATCAACATTGTGAAAATGACTATACTACCCAAAGCAATCTACAGATTCAATACAATCCCTATCAAACTACCAATGGCATTTTTCACAGAACTAGAACAAAAAATTTCAAAATCTGTATGGAAACACAAAAGACCTCAAATAGTCAAAGCAATCTTGAGAAAGAAAAACAGAGCTGGAGGAATCAGGCTCTCTGACTTCAGACTATACTACAAAGCTACGGTAATCAAGACAGTATGGTACTGGCACAAAAACAGAAAGATAGATCAATGGAACAGGATAGAAAGCCCAGAGATAAACCCATGCACATATGGTCACCTTATTTTTGATAAAGGAGGCAAGAATATACAATGGAGAAAAGATAGTCTCTTCAATAAGTGGTGCTGGGAAAACTGGACAGCTACATGTAAGAGAATGAAATTAGAACACTCCATAACACCATACACAAAAATAAACTCAAAATGGATAAAAGACCTAAATGTAAGGCCAGACACTATAAAACTCTTAGAGGAAAGAAAACATAGGCAGAACACTCTATGACATAAATCACAGCAAGATCCTTTTTGACCCACCTCCTAGAGAAATGGAAGTAAAAAGAAAAATAAACAAATGGGACCTAATGAAACTTAAAAGCTTTTGCAAAGCAAAGGAAACCATAAACAAGACAAAAAGACAACCCTCAGAATGGGAGTAAATATTTGCAAATGAAGCAACTGACAAAGGATTAATCTCCAAAATTTATAAGCAGCTCATGTAGCTCAATATCAAAAAAACAACCTAGTCCAAAAATGGGCCGAAGACCTAAACAGAGATTTCTCCAAAGAAGACATACAGATGACCAACAAACACATGAAAGGATGCTCACCATCACTAATCATTAAAGAAATGCAAATCAAAACTACAATGAGGTATCACCTCACACCAGTCAGAATGGCCATCACCAAAAAAACCTACAAACAATAAATGCTGGAGAGGGTGTGGAGAAAAGGGAACCCTCTTGCACTGTTGGTGGGAATGTAAATTTGTACAGCCACTATGGAGAACAGTATGGAGGTTCCTTTAAAAACTAAAAATAGAACTACTATTCAACCCAGCAATCCCACTACTGGGCATATACCCTGAGAAAACCATAATTCAAAAAGAGTCATGTACCACAATGTTCATTGCAGCTCTATTAACAATAGCCGGGACATGGAAGCAACCTAAGTGTCCATCGACAGATGAATGGATAAAGAAGATGTGGCACATATATACAATGGAATATTACTCAGCTATAAAAGGAAACAAGATTGAGTTATTTGTAGTGAGGTGGGTGGACCTAGAGTCTGTCATACGGAGTGAAGTAAGTCAGAAAGAGAAAAACAAATACCGTATGCTAACACATATATATGTGGAATCTAAAAAAAAAACTGTTTATGAAGAACCTAGGGGCAGGACAGGAATAATGACTCAGATGTAGAGAATGGACTTGAGGACACGGGGAGGGGGAAGGGTAAGCTGGGACAAAGTGAGAGAGTGGAATGGACTTATATACACTACCAAATGTAAAATAGGTAGCTAGTGGGAAGCAGCTGCATAGCAGAGGGAGATCAGCACGGTGCTTTGTGACCACTTAGAGGGGTGGGATAGGGAGGGTGGAAGGGAGACGCAAGAGGGAAGAGATACGGGGATATATGTATATGTATAGCTGATTCACTTTGTTATAAAGCAGAAACTAACACACCATTGTAAAACAGTTATGCTCCAATAAAGATGTTAAAAAAGAAAAAAGAAAAAGAAAACTGTTTGATAGTATCTAATAAAATTAAACACATGAATATTCAATGACTCAGCAGTTCCATATTTAGGTAAATCAACAGAAATGTGTATATATGTGCAAGAATGTACATAAGATCACTGTTTATTATTGCCCCCAACTGGAAACAAACCAAATACCTATCAACAATTGAATGGATAATAAATTATAGTTCATTCATACCGTGGAACACAATATAGCAGGTTTGGGCTGCTATAGCAAAGTACCACAGATAGCTTATAAACAACAGAATGTATTTCTTACTGTTTTGGAGTCTGGGACATCCAGAATCATGACACCAGCGGGCTCCGTCTTTGGGGAGGGTTCCCTTCCTAGGCAGCTGTCCACTGCTTCTGTGAAGGGTCAGATAGTAAATATCTTAGGCTTTGCTGGACATATTGCTTCTGACACAAGTACTCATCTCTGCTGTTGTAGCATGAAAGTAGCCACAGACAACCCACAAACGAATGAGCATGGCTGTGCTTCTAGAATTTTATTTATGGACACTGAGACTTGAATTTCATACAATTTTCACATTACAAAATGTTATCCTTTAAAAACATTTCTTTCAACCATTAAAAAATTATACAGGGCTTCCCTGGTGGCGCAGTGGTTGGGAGTCCACCTGCCGATGCAGGGGACACAGGTTCGTGCCCCGGTCCGGGAAGATCCCACATGCCGCGGAGCGGCTAGGCCCGTGAGCCATGGTCACTGAGCCTGCGCATCCGGAGCCTGTGCTCCACAACAAGAGGCCACAGCAGTGAGAGGCCCGCGTACAGCAAAAAAAAAAAAAAAAAAAAAATTATACAAACTGCTCTTAGTTCATGGGCTGTACACAAACATTTCCTCTCCTTGGGAATGAAATGAAGAGAAATGAACCACTGCCACAGACTCGACAGTATAGATGAACTTCACTGTTAATAATGGCAAGTGAAGAAAGCCTCACCAAAAGGAGACTTTACGATTCCACTTAAATAAAGTTCAGAACCAGGCAAAGCTAATTTATGGTGATAAAGATCAAAACAGTAATTATCTGGGAGGTAATATAATAATCAGACAGGCTTCTGAGCTGTGGCTAATGCTCTATTTTGTGATCTGAATGGTGGCGCCCGTGGCTGGCTCTTTGGGCCTGGACAGCCCCTGAGTGGTCCTCAATGTGTCTGTCGGCTTATTCTGACCTAGTACAGCATGCTTTTTATTTTTTTATTTATTTATTTATTTTTGGCCTTGTAGTGTGGCGTGTGGGATCTTTGTTCCCCGACCAGGGCTCGAACCCGTGCCCCTCACAGTGGAATCGTGGAGTCTTAACCACTGGACCGCCAGGGAAGTCCCAATAATTTTTCACATTGTCCTGTAGAAATACAGCAAATTTACAGCACAACTTGAGGGCTTTTATAAAGTCAACACAGCTGATTATCCACCATTCAGTGGCTTTTTTTTCATCATTCACTTTATTTTTATTTTTTTATTTAAAAAGTATTAATCTAGGGCTGCTTAAGAGCATCATGGGCTGGTTAAGCCCATGGAGTCTGTAGACAGATTGCTGGGTCTAAACCTTAGCTCTATCATTAGCTGGGTGACCTTAGGTAAGTTTCTTCACCTCTCTGTTCCTTAGTTTTTTCACTTGTGAAACAGGGGATGACTATGGTTCCCACCTCATAGGATTTCTGTAAGAATTCTGAGATAATTCATATAAAGCTGTCTAGAACAATGCTGGCATACCCAAAGCACTCAATAAATGTTAGCTAGTATTACTGTGGCCAATAACTTTTTTTGCTTGGGGTCTTATGTTCCAGCCTGTAAAGATGTTTATAAATTCTTGATTCTGCTATATACTATGTTTACTTTTAGATTAAGTCTTGGGCCAGGAGCACAAAGAAGTCTTTCTAAGTCACATGTGGTCCAGCCCGGCTCATCAGGAATACGATTCTGGAGAAGAGCCTGGGAGTGTAGGCTTGTGGTCGTAAATAATATAAATACCCCTCGTCTTATTTAGAATATACATACTGCCTGTGAAAAGTGGCAGTGTCAGTAGGTGCTAGTTGAAGACTCTGAGATCTGGGATTCCAAACAAATATACATTTCCATCTGAACTAATCATTTTTATAGGAAACAGAAGGGGTTTATTGGAGGGGTGCATAAACAATATAATTTGTTGCGCGTCTGTTCTCCAGGCCTGGGTCTTGCATCGAAGGAGTGCTCGAGGCGGGGTCTCTTGCCCTCCAGGAACTTTATATGGTGTAACCCCCAGCTCACCCACCTTAAATCTTTTCCTGGAAAAAAAGGCTTAAAATAAATAAAGACAGAAATAAACATAATCTAGAGGGTACCCTCTCCTTAGGTACTATAAATGACCACTCTACCGTCCTGGAAGGTATAATGTTCCACGGCTTTAAAACAGTGAAGCCCATAGCTTTTTTCCTGACTATAAATATTCACTTTCTGTTCAATCATTCAACAGATTTTCAATCATTCAGAAGATTGTCAATCATTCAACAGATTTTATCGAGTACTTAATATCTTCTGCATAAAGGGCCAATGAAATTCCACACGGAAGAAATCTTTTTAACTTTTTCTTTGATTAAGATGGTGTTTCTTTAAAATTGTTGACCATGGAATGTCACAACCTCCTCCTTCTTTTTTGTCCCCCAGTCATACCCATTAATATCACAGAACAAACTTTGGGAAATGCTGAGTTCACCATTCCTTTATTGCTGAACACTGAGGTCTCCCATTTTGCTGCCATAAATAACACTGTGGTGAACATTCTTGTACCTACAGCTTTGCACACATGTTAGATTATCTCTTTAGGATAAATTCCTAGGAGTGAAATTGTTGAGCTAAAAGCTCTGTTTCTTTTTATGTGCATAAAGACCCTATGTCAGTTTCACAAATCTTAGGTAATTGCAGACTCCTAAAACATCAGAGTTGGAAGGGGTCTCAGAAAGCATTATCTCAAGCCCTCCTGAGGCGCTGGGCAGACCAGGGCTAGAAGCCAGGTCAGTCCTCATGCACTTCTCGAGGCTCTACGTGGGCTCTGGGGACAGCAGTCCAACAGAAGAAAGACATATTGGAGGGTATCAGCGAGGCAAAGCTGAACTAGCGTTCGCATCTGCCGGCTCAGCTACCCACCCATCTCCTTCCTAGTGGTCTTTCCCCTTCAAGCCAGTGTGCACATTTATGCACCATGGGGCATTTAACCAGAATAAATGTCAGGGAAGCTAAGATCCAATTTAGCACCCACTCTTCCCTTTAAAGGAGAGCCAAGAATCCAAAGAAGTCCACAAAGGGCTCTGTGTGTGTTTGCGCGTGCGCACGCAAATGTGCATCCTTGTGTATCCTTGTGTGCTAATTGCTTGGGGAAGTTTACATGAGACACACTTAGGACACCATGTGATACTGATTTCCCGGCAGCTCAGCTATGACCCTGCCACTTAGATTGCCTTAAGAAAGAACTAGGGGGGCAGCTGTGTGAACCATTTCCTAGACTTGCGCCCTGTTTCCAGGAGAATTGGCTGCCATGTGGCCAGTGCGTGTGTTTTGAAGGGCCTTAGTAGGAGGTAGCAAGCAGCTCTGGCCACTTGTCTGACCCGCCTCCTGGGCACGGGAGCAAACTGGGGACCAGAGAAACCCAAACCGAACTCAAACGATGGAGCACCGGCCAACTTCTCCTCGCCACAGAGACCCAGTGCGTTCCCTGGGCATCCCTCCCCATCGTGGATCTGACTTGCACAGAGTTAAGCTTTACTCAAAATGAAAAAAGGGACGGCGCTCTTGAGATGCCTCTAACTTTCGTTTGGGGAGAAAATAACTTTACCACATCAGAGCGAAGGCCTTCAAAGCTTGGTTCTTATTTCTGGCTTGAAAAAGTTCTTGATGTTTCATAGAAGACTTTCCTACATCCGCCCACACCCATCTGCCCGTCTGTTTCCTCCACGCTGACTGGGCATCTTCTACCTTGTGATGAGGTAGTGTTAACAGGACAGGATACGGGCTGGGAAGAAATCTCATCAAGGGCTGCCCAACAGGACTCCCTGGCCTCTGCCGTCCTGGATCATGTGGCTCTGGGGATCCCTCGGAGGCTTCATGCCAGGAGGGCTGGTGTACTGTGATTTAGGATACGGGTACTCTCTTTGGTCCACCCTAGGGCACACTAACCCTGAGGTCAGCTCTAGGGGCAGAGGCAGTATAGCATCTCTTTCCTTCCACATCACCTCTCAGGACTTCTGACCCTCCTCTCGCAGCTTTTAGGTAGTCTTTTTAATGCTCCTTATACAATGACTACTAAATTACTGGTGGTTTAAAGTCCTGGTTTTAGCCCATGTATCTACAGCCAAGAAGACCTCCTGTTCGTAGTTCCCAGGATCATTCCCAGGCCTCCATTTTCCCATCTCTAAAATAGGTGTGTCCATTGATATCACCCTTGAACAGGAGGATGGACCTGGGAAAACCTGTGTCTAGTCAAAAGTGGTCCTGGGCTCCCAAGTGCCTCACAGCCCAGGCATTGATGCCTCTACTGGCTCTGTTCTTTTCTTGTTTTATGAGCAGTAAATCATCAAAGACTCAACACTTGACATCACAACTCACCCTGAGTGCCCCCACCCAGATCTCTCCTTTCCTCCTTAATTCTTCCTTAATTTATAGACTTTTATGTAAAGAAGCTATAAATAAACTAATGTTTCTGGATGACATCGATTCTTTAAATCAAACTTCAGGCAGCAGCAATATCACATGAGTAAAGATAATTCTCCCCAAGAGGTGAAAGATGGGGCTCAGAGGAGATTAAGTTCATAATGTGATGAGCCCTCCTCTGCCTCCCTAACGTCATTTAAAAGCAACAGCAGGTCCTT
The DNA here is from genome assembly GCF_025265405.1 of Mesoplodon densirostris. NCBI lineage: Eukaryota > Metazoa > Chordata > Mammalia > Artiodactyla > Ziphiidae > Mesoplodon > Mesoplodon densirostris. The sequence continues at coordinate 39,521,053 of NC_082678.1, read as the reverse complement.
TGGGGTTTGAACAAAAATCCCTTCTGGGGCTTCCCTGGTGGCACAGTGGTTGAGAATCCACCTGCCAATGCAGGGGACACGGGTTCGAGCCCTGGTCTGGGAAGATCCCACATGCTGCAGAACAACTAAGCCCGTGCGCCACAACTACTGAGCCTGTGTGCCAAAACTACTGAAGCCCAAGTGCCTAGAGCCCATGCTCCACAACAAGAGAAGCCACCGCAATGAGAAGCCTGTGCACCGCAATGAAGAGTAGCCCCCGCTCACCGCAACTAGAGAAAGCCCGCGCACAGTAATGAAGACCCAACACAGCCAAAAATAAATAAATAAATACATAAATTTTTAAAAAATCCCTTCTATCTGATCTACTGACAATCTTCTTCAGTTAAATGTGAAATTGGAGGGCGAAGGATTAAAAAAAGCAGGTTGGTGAGACTGAGAGCTTATGTTTCTTGACCTGGATCCAGGTAGGTGCTAGCTGAGACATTTTGATGTATGTGTGTATATTCACATAGCAGTATATTCAGAAAAGTCTTCTTTCCTACATATGCCCAGTGACTGGGGAAAAAATATGTATTGAGAGCTCCACGTACTAAAAAGAAAACATTTTGCTGGACTTCCCTGGTGGTCCAGTGGTTAAGACTCCGAGCTCCCAGTGCAGGGGCCTGGGTTCGATCCCTGGTCAGGGAACTGGATCCCACATGCCGCAACTAAGAGTTCGCATGCTGCACTAAAGATCCCGCGTACCACAACTAAGACCTGGTGCAGCCAAACAAACAAACAAATAAATAAATAAATGTATGTTAAAAAAAAAAAGAAAACATTTTGGAACTAAGATGTCAAAGTAGACTAATTTGAGGGCTTCCCTGGTGGCGCAGTGGTTGAGAGTCCGCCTGCCGATGCAGGGGACACGGGTTTGTGCCCCTGTCCGGGAAGATCCCACATGCCACAGAGCAGCTAGGCCCGTGAGCCATGGCCACTGAGACTGCGCGTCTGGAGCCTGTGCTCCGCCACGGGAGAGGCCACAACAGTGAGAGGCCCACGTACCGCAAAACAAACAAACAAACAAACAAACAAACAAAAAAAAACAAAGTAGACTAATTTGAGAGAAAACACACATATGAAATGTCTTAAATACCTTGTACATTAAGGGCCGATAAAATTAGTTTAATAAAACACCAACATATAGTTTAATTCTCTATCAAAGCCAAAAAAAGAAGGATGAGGGGTGGGAGAAGGGGAGTAAGAAAATAGGAGGAATATTTTAGAAGGATGGTGGTGGGGAGGTAGGAAGTGTGAAGAGAACATGAGACAGAAAAGACAGAGGATGTAGGAGACCCATCATTTATTCCCCAAACATTTACTGAACTTGGCATTGTGCTAGATCCTTCCCCATGGGTTATCTCTATGGTCTCTTCCCCCAAAGCATAAAGGAACTAGATCATGGATGGGGCTCAGTAGGGGTTGGAGGCTGCAAAGTGTTGAAGGGAGACCATTACGGGATGTGCCAAGTCGGAAGTGCTGTGTGAAGGAGAGTTTCTGGGCATCATCACCTGTCAGATGGAAGATGCTCTGGACCAACAGGAGGATGGCCAGCATCCTTGCTAGGGTTAAGTCCCAGAGATTGTGCCTCTGGACAAAAACACCGTCTTCAACTTCTCTGATGACATTTCAAGTGATTATTGAGCAACTGGAGATTTAGCGAGAGTGGGGTGAAGATCATAAAGTAGTTGTATCAGAATGGCTTGGAGTGTTTGTTATAAATGCATACACCATAGCATCTTGCCCCCCAGATCCAGATTTGGTTAAGTCTGGGTAGGGACCAAGAATATTGACTTTTCATAGGTTCCCTCTAGGTGATTCTGAAGCAGGAGATCATGGGCTGAAAGTGAGGAAACCCTCACTCACTGGGTATTTCAAACCCCAGCTTCTAATTCTGGGGTTCCATGTTCCATGGAACCTTAGACTTTGGGATAAAGTCACAAATGGGGTCAGCTGCTGTTATGAGAGTGTCCGTGCCATTGATGATTTCATTTTAAGGCTATTTTCCCCCAGACCGGTTTCATTTGTGAGCTAGTCTCTGTCCCTGCCCCTCCTACAAGCCTCGGCTCCATCTGCATCTTCCGTGGATGGTTCCTGCGTACCCCAAAGACTTCCTCCTTAAGACCCTGCCTCTCTCAGCCGGAGGGTGTTATCTGGCTTCTGGAGTGTTCTCAGCCTGTGCCAGAGCTGACCAGAAGAATACAAGGGACTGAATTCCTAGGACAGGACAAGTGGGAGGTGGTAGATAAATACCCCAGCGTCCTCCCCTCCTAAAGGGGCAATTCTGAGGTGCCTTCTGCACAGTGTGTAAAAGGGCCCAGGAGGACCAACCCCTGCTACCCACAGCAACACACTCAGGTCTGTGCTCAGGACTGGCTTTTCTTTCTTCTTTCTTTCTTTCTTTCTTTCTTTCTTTCACTGCACCACATGGCATATGAGATCGTAGTTCCCTGACCAGGGATGGAACCCATGCCCCCTGCAGTGAAAGCACGGAGTCTTACCCACTGGACTGCTAGGGAAATCCTGGGACTGGCTTCTTTTCCTTCCCAGTCACACCCTCCCACCCTCTCAAAGGGCATCCTGAATCTCCTCAAAAATAAACCACTTACACCTAAATCTTTGCCTTGGGTTCTACTGGGAAGGACCCCAAACTAAGACCTTCTTTTTTCTTTCTATTTATTATTATTATTTTAAAATTCTTAATTTTATTTTATTGAGATATAATTGTCATATAACATTATATTCATTTCTTGTGTATAACATAATGATTTGATATTTGTACAAATTGTGAAATTATCACCACAATGTCTAGTTAACATCATCACTATACATATTTATGAATTAATTTTCTTGTGATGAGAACTTTTTTTTTGGCTGCCTTGGGTCTTTGTTGCTTCATGCGGGCTTTCTCTAGTTGCAGTGAGTGGGGGCTACTCTTCGTTGTGGTGTGTGGGCTTCTCGTTGCGGTGGCTTCTCTTGTTGCGGAGCATGGGCTCTAGGCACGTGGGCTTTAGTAGTTGTCGCTCGCGGGCTCTAGAGCACAGGCTCAGTAGTTGTGGCACACGGGCTTAGTTGCTCTGCGGCATGTGGGATCTTCCCAGACCAGGGCTCGAACATGTGCCCCCTGCATTGTCAGGCGGATTCTTAGCCACTGTGCCACCAGGGAAGCCCCTGTGATGAGAACTTTTAAGGTCTACTCTCTTAGCAACTCTCAAGTATGCAGTATGGTATTGTTAACTAGAGTCATCATCATGCTGTACAACATAACCCCAGGACTTACTTATTTTATAAGTAGACGTTTATATGTTTGGACTCCTGTCACCCATTTCTTCCACCCTCCCTTTTCTCTCTTTTTAATGCTCCTTTTCACTTTGCATAAATTCTCAAATACAACCAAGATTTCTGCCAGGGGATAAAAAGCACCCAATAGAAATTAATTTTACCATGAATCATGAAAAAAGCAAGCTAAAAAGCAAAGGGAAATTTCATAACAATCCTACAAACTCCCCACTATCCATACATAATTCAAAGGCCTGATTGATATGTCGACTGATAAAAAAATGCACAACCTAAAAATTGAGAATTATGTTTTATTCAGCACACTTACCGAGTACTTAAGCCCAGGAGGTGGCTCAGATCGCTCTGAGGGACAGCTCCAAAGAGGTAAGGGAAGAGCCAGGATATACAGGAGTTTTTGCAATAAACACACATACACACAAACAAAGCAACAGAACAAAACAAAACAAAACACCCCAGGTAGTCAAACATCAAAAGATTAATGTTAATTAAAGAAAACCAGACACCTCAAGGTAATGAATTTAGTGCTTTTCTGTGTACGGGAAGATGCAAGAGTCTGGACTCCTTGAAATCATTCCTTTGATAGGCATCTTAACTATCTGGGGCCTGGATCCTGCTTTTCTCCATCCTGAATCCCTCAGAGGGCACCGTTGGGGGGCGGCTGCGGTGGCTGATGACAGTGGCCACAACATCCTTTGTTACTGGTAGGGCAGGCGACATTGTTCATCCACAAATACTTGCCAAACCAGTAGAATTTCTTTATTAAGACTATTCATTACATCTTATTAAACTTGATTAGTTGAACTTAACTGACTTTGGCAACGCGGTGACCAGTGTTTCCACGGCTTTCCGTACCCTGAGCACCTCCATCTCTGCCATCAGTGGCACAGAACTCAGGTAGCCACGTGATCGCCCCTACCTGCCTTGGATTTCCTTGTGTTCAAATTTGGCTTTAGAGCTGATGATGAACTTCCAGACACATTAACCTTGTTTGAGCTGAACACCAGCCCTGCAAAGTAGTCAGGATACATTGCTCTATTCTACGGTTAAGGAAATGGAGGTTTAGAGATGACAAATAATTTGACCCGAGTCGCAAAACAAGGACGTGTCATCCGCAATCCTAGAATCCATACATCCTTCTTCCCAGTGTGGAGTGCTTTCCAGAACACTGCAGTCTCCCTGCAAGGAGCAACCTGGGCAAGTCCATTCATTTACTCATGCATCATCAGACATTCAACAGTTATTTCAACTCAGGTAACTGAAGCTCACATTTCCCCACTAAAACAACCTTTCCTCGGCCTGTAGAAGGCTCTATCCCAAATTGCCTTCAAAACACATTTGTTGGGCTTCCCTGGTGGCACAGTGGTTAAGTATCCGCCTGCCAATGCAGGGGACACAGGTTCAAGCCTTGGTCCGGGAAGATCCCACATGCTGCGGAGCAACTAAGCCCATGCGCCACAACTACTGAGCCTCTGCTCTAGAGCCCGCGAGCCACAACTACTGAGCCCGCGTGCCACAACTACTGAAGCCTGCGCGCCTAGAGCCTGTGCTCTGCAACAAGAGAAGCCACAGCAATGAGAAGCCCGCACACCGCAACGAAGAGTAGCCCCCACTCACCGCAACTAGAGAAAGCCCACGTGCAGCAATGAAGACCCAACACAGCCAAAAATAAATAAATAATAAATAAATAAATTTATTTAAAAAAACCAAAACAACAGCACAAACACATTTGTTTGTTTTGTTTTCTGACTTCTGCTAAATGGCTGACAATTTTTGTTAAGCAAATTCACTCCACAAAGTCCTAGGTCTTTGCATCTCTATCTGCAAATTGGAGAGAAATAAATCACCTGCCCCAGCCCTCCATGGTCTGCAGCAGAACTGCAGAGATGGTGACCTTAGTGAGGAGCAAGACCCCATCCCCAGCCTTCCTCCTGCCCCAGCCAGGGGGCCCCCTGGTCTTGTGGGAGCCTTGCTCTCTGGCCTCCTCCCCTGAAGAAACAGTCCTTCCTGGAAATCCACTCCTAGTCTCCCCCAGCCTTCCAACAACGAGTGTTTATGGCTGCAGTGTTGCAGCTGGGAACCATAAGGCATGAATGAATGTGTCCATACACTGGAGCCGATTTTCGTCAGGAATGTACTAAACACTTCATATATTAAGTCCTGGGCTGTCAAGCCCCTCTGATATTAGATTAGTCACTGCTAGCCATTCCCTGGACAAAACCCAGGGGACGGATAGACCACATGGTGCCAGAGTTTTGATTTTTTTCTTTTTGTTAATGGAAACTGTGCATCGAAGAATAAGTGACTCTGTCCCCCGCTGCACAATCACAGATGTGTGTGATGGACATTCCTGCTGGTTTTCCCAGTGCTCCAGCCTTACTGTCCTTCCCCCAGCACATTCCTTGTGTGGAGGGGCTTTTGGTGGAGCATGAGAAGCTGGCCAAGACCCTGAATGCCTAGGATTTCCCTCAGGTTTCGTGTGTGCCAGGCACTGATGTCAACATTTTATATGTTTAGAGGAATCAGTCCTCAAGGATGATCTCATGATGGGGGCACTCCTATTTTCTCCCACTTGATTGCTTAAGAAGCTGAAGTACATGAGTGAGTAACTAGTCCAAGGTCACATAACTAGCGCACAGCAGAGATGGGGTTCACGAAGCATGCCCTGCCCTTAACCACCTGCTGCTCCACGGGTGTCAGACCCGTGTCAGAGCTACTCTGCTGGCGGGATGGGGCAGAAGTGTTGAGCTGGGGGCCTGAACCTCAGCCCTCGAAGCCTACACATTCGTCTATTAAGGCAATAAAGATTTGCTCAGGGTCTACTGCCCTAGAGGGTCTTAGGCCATTTTCTTTTATCAGTTCCTTTTAATTCATTTTAGTATATTCCAGTATATGAAGTAATTATATATTCCAATATATAAAGTAATGCAAAGAAGAGCTTTCCTGGTTGAACAGGAGGTGGGGACACAGTATCCCAACATACCCTGTCTCTCAAGGTGGCCCCTGAAGTCCTCTCCAAGCAGGGCCGCTTTGAGACATGCAGGCATCTTCACATCAGTATTTCCTCATGTATATTTAGAAGAGGTGCAGGTGTTGCCTGGGAAGAGGGACAAAGCAGGATTATAGTGGCACCAGCAGTTGGGTTTTCTTCCATTTTCTGGAACCACTTAACTCTGGCCACAAATTTGCATGAATCTCAATGCGTGGCAGTCTGTTAAATGACAGTAGAGGTTAAAACCAAGTGTGTGGCACAGGACCATGGAATGTGTACATCATTTGAACCACATGTGGAGTGGGAATAGTTGGAAGGAAAAACGAGTTCGTAACTCAGGTACGCAGTGTCCCTCTGAAGGGATTTACCAGTAAATGGATCGTTCTATATATGCACAGTCTATTGACAGCTGTTCTTAAGCGCAATTACATTGAATTCCCCACTATTCTTTTGCCTGCAAGTGACAGGGACATAACTTAAGCTAGCTTAAGCAGAAAAGGGAATTTATTGACTTTTATAAGCAGGAATCAGTGGTTGATGTGGCCTGGGCACAGTGAAGACCAGAGGCTCCAGTGTTGTGGTCATTTTCCTCTCTCTCTCTTTTTTTCTCTCTCCTGAGAAATGCGTCCCAGTGTGGGCTGGCCAGTTGCCCTCTTCATGTTGATGAGGGACCTGAAGACCTGCATGCATCTGGGTGAGGAGGCCACCTCAGCTTCAACTGCCCATCTTCTCCATGCCAAGATTCCCAAGATAAGAAGTAGACTTTCTTATTAATCACCAACAAAGAAGTCTGCTGGGGGCTTTCCCGGTGGCGCAGTGGTTAAGAATCTGCCTGCCAATGCAGGGGACACAGGTTCGAGCCTTGGTCTGGGAAGATCCCACATGCCACGGAGCAACTAAGCCCGTGCACCACAACTACTGAGCTGGCGCTTTAGAGCCCATGCGCCACAACTACTAAAGACCGCGCACCACAATGAAGAGTAGCCCCAGCACGCAGCAACTAGAGGATGCCTGTGTGCAGCAACGAAGACCCAACACAGCCAAAAATAATAATAATAATAATAATTAAAGGAATATCAGGGCAGGCTGCCCCAGTTTAAAAAAAAAAAAAAAGAAGTCTTGTTGGCTCGGATTGAATCACATGCTTAGCCCTGAACTAACCCTTAGAGTCAATGACTCTTTGACCGACCAGCCTAGGTCACACACCTGCCCTGTGTGAGGGCAGTGGGTACCATGATTTCCAACTGTTGGAAACACAATAAGTAGGAAAGAGATTGTTCCTCAAAGGAAAAGACACATATAAGTTACTACAGATTATTTATATACATTCTGTGACTTGAGTCACCAAGAGCCTCAGTTCTCCATTCATGGGTTCACTTACTTATTCATAAAATCTCTGTGGATATCTACTAGGTGGCAGGCTGTCCTGGCTGCTCTTAGATCCTATGTTCAGGCTCTGGTATCTCTATTCGTTTGGTAGGGGTGCTATAACAAAGGACCACACATTGGGTGGCTTGTAACAGAAATTTATTGTCTCACATTTCTGGAGGTCAAAAATCCAAGATCAAGGTGTCAGCAGAGTTGGTGCCTTCTGGGAGCCATGAGGGAGAATCTTTTCCATGCCTCTCTCCTAGCTTCTGGTGGTTTTCTAGCAATCTTTGGTGTTTCTTAGCTGTAGAAGCATCACCCCAATCTCTGCCATCACTCCCATGTGCATGTCTGTTTCCAAATCTCCCCCATTTATAAGGACACCAATTGTATTGGATTAGGGCCCATACTGATGACCTCACTGTAACTTGAGTACTTATATAAAGATCCTATTTCCAAATAAGGTCACATTCTGAGGAACTGAGGGATAGGACATCAACAGATGAATCTCCAGCAGACGCAATCCAGTCCCTAACAGTGTCCTAGTGAGAGGGTAGGTCAAAGCAGGTAAGAACAGTGCAGTGGGAAAGCATTTTAGATGAGATGCAGGATCAGATTCCCCAGCTCTACTTCCCAGAAGATGCCCCTCTCAGTTATGAAAACTCACTAATTTTACTGAGGAAGAATTCTGGTTCACTTATAATTTTAGTCAGTGAGTTTTTGAGCAACAGGAAAGATGGATTTTAAACCTGGATTTTAGTGGTCTGAACATATTGGCTCTATACCTCAGGGTCCTTTTGTATCTTGAGATGGACGTTCTAAAACCAACTGTCCTTTTCTAAATTTCTCAAGATGGAGAGAAGTTACCATCCCAGCTCACTCTCCATGTATTTTCTCAACCTCTAGAGCATGATCCGGAAGCCTTGCCCTCCTTGAATGCCTGCCAGCTGATGGCATCATTAACTTCTTCCACTCAGATTGCTGTCTCACCAGGACAGGTCAAGTATCTTGCTTCCTGTTGCCACATCAACAACCAATAGTCCAATAACCTGTTCCAAATATGCTGAAGAAGGCTAGAGCCAGCTCATACCAGCTTTCACTGGCTCACCAGAGTTGATCACATACAACCGTTTGTTCCTCAAGACCTGCTGCAGCAATCCCACTCCTGGGCACATGGCCAGAGAAAAATCTAATTTGAAAAGATGCAGGCACCCCAACATTCATAACAGCACTATTGACAATAGCCAGGACACGGAAGCAACCTAAGTGTCCATTGGCAGATGAATTGATAAAGAATATGTGATATATATTATATATATATTATATATATATAAAATATATATATAATGGTATATTTCTCAGCCATAAAGAAGAATGAAATAATGCCATTTGCAGCAACATGGATGGACATAGAGATTATCATACGTGAAGTAAGTCAGAGAAAAACAAAAATATCATATGGTTTCACTTATAGGTGGAATCTAAAAAAGATGATACAAATGAACATATTTGCAAAACAGAAACAGAATCACAGACTTAGAAAACAAACTTATGGTTACCAAAGGGAAAAATGGGGAGGGGAGGAATAAATTAGGAGGTTGGGATTAGCATATACACACTCCTATATATAAACTAGGTAATCAACAAGGACCTGCTGTATAGCACAGGGAACTCTACTCAATATTCTGTAATAATCTATATGGGAAAAGAATCTGAAAAAGAATATACATATATATATATAAAACTAAATCACTTTGCTGTATACCTGAAACTAACAGAACATTGTAAATCAACTATACCCCAATATAAAATAAAAATCTAAAAAAATCCCTTTATGGGAAAAATTTGCCACTCCAAAATGTCTCTTTGTCTTGTGAATTATTTCAAGTTGAAAACGATCAAGGGCCAAAAGACTTAGGAAGAAACTTTGACCTTCCCTCTAACTGCCTAAAAGAATATAGAACAAGGACATGGGGACTTCCCTGGTAGCACTGTGGCTAAGAATCTGCCTGCCAATATTTTCACTTTCTATTTTTATATACTTCTATATCCCTTAGGTTTATTTTTAATTTTTTTTTTACTGCCAATGTAAGTATAAATGTCTTTTACACTACTTGCATACGGGCATATGTTTTTAATTCTTTTGTGCAAATACCTGAGAGTAGAATTGGAGGGTTATTACATTCCCATCAGCAATAATCAAATGTGATGCTGTTTGATGCTATTGTTAGTGGTACATATTGTTTTTTCACTTCTATTTCCAACCGTGGCTGCTAGTATGTAAAAATACAATTGATTATTGTAAATTTGTCTGGCTAAACTCATTTATTGTAGTGGCTATTTGTATGTTCCTTAGAATTTTCTGTCTATGTGATCATGTTGTCTAGGAATAAATATAGTTTTACTACTTCCCTTCTAAAAAAAAAAATAAAAGAATCCGCCTGCCAGTGCAGGGGACACGGGTTCAATCCCTGGTCCGGGAAGATCCCACATGCCATGGAGCAACTAAGCCTGTGCACCACAACTACTGAAGCCCGCATGCCTAGAGCCTGCTCCACAATGAGAGAAGCCACCACAATGAGAAACCCACTTGAAGCAACTAGAGAAAGTCCGCTCGCAGCAACAAAGACACAACACAGCCAAAAATAAATAAATAAAATAAATACATTTATTAAAAAAAAAAAAAAAAAAAGAAACTGATGCTGGGCTCACGGCTGGGCCCGTGAGCCATGGCCGTTGAGCCTGTGCGTCCGGAGCCTGTGCTCCGCAACGGGAGAGGCCACAACAGTGAGAGGCCTGCGTACCGCAAAAAAAAAAAAAAAAAAAAGGAGGGCTTTGTTGGAGATTCCTCAACTCCACAGTTTTCTATAGGACCTGCTTAGGACAGTGGATCATTTTTGGATGAATGAGGGAGTTTCCACTGAAGCCCTTGGGAATAGGTTTTCTATGCTCTTCATTTTTACCCATATGGCACAGCTGAGAACTCCACTAAGAATTCTCAAGAGCTTGTCTCCTGAAGGGGAACAGAATATACCATCCCAAAATATGCTTCTTTGGGGTAAGGATTATTTTGAGATTATTTTGATTATTTTTAAGAAACAGCAGACACAGGAAAAACTCTTAAAACCAAGCAGAAGTTAGCTCTCGTAAGAAAAATTTACATTTACAAGGGAAATCTCCATTTGTAAGGGAGTCTCCCTCTCTGTGCAGGATAAAGGGGGTGACTAAATCTCTAGAAACTGATCAGTGGAGAAGGCAAAGACCTAAATCTGCATAACAACCTTACCCTTGTTTACTGTGCTTTTCCTGATAACCTCCCTAACTGTCCCACCCTACCCATGACATCCTCCTTTGTCTTTAAATGGAGCTTGTATTTAAGGTGGTGCCTTGGGCCATTTTGGAGAATGACTCTGTTTTCCTGGATATCTCCCATGTACAGGAGGAACACATGTTATCAAACTTGAGGTTTTTTTCCTGTTAATCTGTCTTTTTTATTATGGTGGGGGAATGGGGGGTGGTTAGCCACAGAACCTAGAAGTTTAGAGAGAAGATTACTTTTCATCCTCTACGTGCTCATATCCTACATAAATTATCACCTCTTCTTTCTCCAGGAGACTTTGTGATGTCTAAAGGTAAACCATCAGGCCATCTAAGTTAGCTTAGATCTTTCTGCCACCCATGCCCTGGTCCTTGCTGTACCAGGGTTCCTTTGAGCCGTCTATAGCTTTGGTGATAGTGTAAGCAGATATGAGGTCCCCAGGGAAAGAGAACCAGGCATGGCTTTCTTGGCCTAAGTCATTTTGTGATCTAAGCCACAAAGCTTGCCCTAGAACAGGTCTCAGTAATTAATGATCTTAAGGAAACAGAAGAATGTAGGAACAAACAACTGTTATCAGGCAAGAGAAGTAACTATAGGACAGATAACAAATCAGTTGTGAAGACTCCCAGTTCTGTCTCAATGGTGAAGATTAGTCTGAAGAACTTTCTTGAGCTGCCTCGCAGAATTTAAACCCTCCTTGAGCACTCAACCACCAAATCAACTGGAACTTAAGGGATGAGGATATTGACCTTTTCTGACCCTTATGACTTCAATCAACTAAACTTTGGACTCTGTCAACCTTTGCAAACATTAATTAGAATCTTTATAACAATCCTAGAGGCAGGAGTCTACCATTGTCAAGAAGGAAAAATATTCAATTTTGGGGGGGGAGACAATGTTTTTCCCTAAAAAGTTCAGAATTCAGATCTAGACCCCTATGAAATTTTTAAAAATTGATTTTCATGAGAGCAAAAGTAAGAAGCTCCATCCAGGGAAAATGAACCGAAGCCAAACTAAACTTCTAAAATCACAGGTGTTGATTATCGACTATAGCCCTGTTGGGGCATCTCATCTACTGCCTTGTATATAAGGGATGATTGTCAAATGTGTGACACACGCCCGCGTTCAGAACTTGTTCTGCCATTTATTTGCCAATCACACCTCAATAAATCTGGAAAAATAATAAATAAGAACTTATTCTTCAGCTGAAAAAGACATATCAGAATGCACGTGAGTAGAAGCAATTTATACTGGGATGACTTGGGATTTGTTCTAATTTTTGAAAAAAGTAAATTAGAAGCGTAATTATTCTGTAACAAATTACAAGGGTTTCATTAAATTCTGGTTGATGGGATTTAGTGCTGGATTGGTACCTCAGTGTTTTAATCCAGGTAACAGCCTGATTTGTCAGAAGGGATCTTTCTCAGGTTCTGTGAAAGCTGGGAGGAATTACTTTGGTGGGGCAGGTCTTTGGGATGACCCAGACTGGGCTCTGCTTGTATGTAAATCCAGCCTTGTGGGGTTTTGTAACACTCAGAGACCATGTAAATCCCCTAGTCCTCTAGTTTCTGAGATAGCTTGCCACAGTTCCATAGATCTGGTGAAGAAGTTTTGTTTGTCTCCTGTTTCCTCAGAGAATAACATTTTACACCATGTTGTCAAGGAATTCTTTCAAGACAGTCTTTAAAGTACCCATAGAATAAACAACTCTTGCTTTCTGTTTTATGTGTATACTTTGTGTCAAAGAGATTCTCAGTTAAGCATGAAAGGAAACTTGAAGTCCAGGCTCTGGCTCAGAACAGTTCTTAGAAATTTAGATTCCTCAGCTGGAAGATAAAAGGGCCGCAGGGACCCTAATGTGCCTGCTAGTTCTCACTTTATATGATGCTAATGATTTTTTTAAATTAATTAATTTACTTTTGGCTGCACTGGGTCTTCGCTGCTGCGCACGGGCTTTCTCTCGTTGCAGCGAGCAGGGGCTACTCTTTGTTGCAGTGCACCTGCTTCTCATTGCGGTGGCTTCTCTTGTTGTGGAGCATGGGCTCTAGGCATGCAGTGGCGCGTGGGCTCAGTAGTTGTGGCACACGGGCTTAGTTGCTCTGTGGCATGTGGGATCTTCCCCGACCAGGGCTCGAACCCGTGTCCCCCGCATTGGCAGGGTAACCACTGCGCCACCAGGGAAACCCCAATGCTAATGATTTTGATAACCTTTATTGACTGCTCATTAAGCACCAGGCTGTTAACTCATTTACCCTTCTTCGCAATCCTTTGATGAAGGAAGTATTTTTATATACCTCTGTTTTACAAGGGAGACATGGAAGACAAAAAGAATCAGAACCTCCAAGTTCACTTTGCAGAAACAGGGTTCTCATTTTTGCAGCATGGCTCTGGAGACTTGCTTTTGCCCATGACACTTAATTGCCAATTTTGGGAGGATATAAGCGAGATGAGAGATAAGGCAATGAGTGAATGAAGGTCATTTATCATTAATAAGCAAGTAGCAAATAGTTATTTTGCAAAAATGAATAAAGTTTCCTTTTATCTGAAACATATTCATCTAGTTTATAGACTTGAATTCTTCAAAATCATTTTAACAGAAGAATTAATTTCTTCCATAACAAAGCTCTGTGGAGCTATTAAAATTCTTTTTGCATAAAAATTTGATTACAGATAGTTTTTCTTGAAATAAGCAGATCATCAGATTTGGCTTAGGCAGGCTTTTATATATATATATATATGCATATATATATATATATATATATATATATATATATATATATATAAAATATTGATTGTTGCTATTAATCTAATTCATAATCTCTGTGTGCTGGGTTTGCCCCAGCACTCGATTCCTGGGGTTTCTAGAGCATGCTCATCAGCAAGGATACTCAGGCACAGGGAGGCATCCACTGGCCTTTTCCTTCCTTCTGCTCTCCTGGCACCTTCCAAGCACCGCTTCCTCAGCTGGGTGCTCCATCATGGGCTCCCCTGGGTCTAGCCGCTACTGCCACACCAGGGCTCCTAAAGGGGCTGAGGCAACTAAAGCGGGGAGACTGCTCCTCTCCCTCTGTGATAACCTCCCTTCCTTACAGGTGTTGACCTAAAGCAAATATGTTGCAGGAAGGGGGACCCCTTCCAGGGCCCAAGAGTGGGCTCTTGTCTAACACTCAGCAATGAATTGTCGGGACTTCCCTGGTGGCTCAGTGGTTAAGAATTCGCCTGCCAATGCAGGGGACACGGGTTCAAGCCCTGGTCTGGGAAGATCCCACATGCCGTGGAGCAACTAAACCCGTTGCGCCACAACTACTGAGCCTGTGCTCTAGAGCCCATGCACCACAGCTACTGAAGCCCACACGCCTAGAGCCCGTGCTCCGCAACAAGAGAAGCCACCACAATGAGAAGCCCGCGCACCGCAAAGAAGAGTAGCCCCTGCTCACCATAACTAGAGAAAGCCCATGCACAGCAACGAAGACCCAACACAGCCAAAAATAAATATAAATAAAAATTTAAAAAAAGAAATGAATTGACGAAGGAGACACGTGCTGACAAAGCAAGAGACTTTATTGGGAAGGGGCGCCTGGAGGGAGAGCACAAGGGTCAGGGAAACGAGGAGGACTGCTCTGCCACGTGACTCGCAGTCTCGGGTTTTATGGTGATGGGATTAGTTTCCGGGTTCTCTCTGGCCAATCATTCTGACTCAGGGTCCATCCTGGTGGCGCACGCATCACTCAGCCAAGATGGATTCCAGCGAGGAGGATTCTGGGAGGTTGGTAGGACATATGGGCTGGCATCTCCTCTCTCCTTTTGACCTTTCCCAAATTCTTCCGGTTGGTGGTAGCTTGTTAGTTCCAGTTCTTTACCAGGACCTCCTGTCATAAAGTAACTCACGCAACTGGTTACTACCATGCCTGGTCAGGGCAGGAGGTTTCAGTCAGCGTTTCCCCTAACAAATAAAACGCCAGATATTTCTCCAGCAAAGATGGTTTTATTTCGGATCAGCAGAGAATTGCCATTTGGGGTCTGCAACCACGGTGAACCACGTGTAAGTCCCCACACAGCAAGGGATGGAGAATACTTTTATAGAGGGGAACGGAAGTTGGGAGGTGATAGTAAACAAAGAGTCCGTGGCTTGTCATTGGCTGAGTCCTGACCAGGAAAGAAGAGGAGTCTTTCTTCTTCCTATTGGGCTTTGCTATCCTTACAGGGCATGAGAGCTCCCCCTGCTGGTCTCTCAACTCTATTTAAGTGAGGTTTCAGTTTATTAATTTTTTTACAGAGGGTGGCAAAACTGTGCTTCCCGCGCGGGAGTATGCTGGGAGCTTTCCATGAAAACAGAGCGTGGAGATTTACTTTGTCTCTGAAAACCAGGCATGAGTCTGAAGGACAGGACTACCAATAGCACCTTGCCATACAATTTCTCTCCCCGGTCAGGAAGTCCTGTCACCAGGTCACACTGTCTCCCTGACACTTTTCCCTTTGATCTATTTCAACCTCGGACCCTCCTTGGGCTTGATGATAATCCACCCTGACCAGCAGCCCCTAAATTGTGTCAGAGGTGCTTGGACTTGCCTGAACTCCAAATAGAAGAAACAGCTGAGGTACAGGCTGGGGATAAGGGACCAACCTACATAAAGCTCATTTCCTAAAATGTAGTTTGGCTTCTTTGAAAATCAATTCCCCTTTGAGGGAATCTGCAATTCTAGCAGCCCCTGCGAGGAGAGTGAGGCAAATTTGAGGGGCTTAAAGAAATTGTAAAGAAATCAGTTTTTCTAAAGACACTTTTACTACATTTAATATTTTTAACAAGTATTTTTGGTTTTTTAGAAAAAGAGATGTTCAGGCTTTTTTTTGTTGTTTGTTTGCTTGTTTCTTGTTTGTTTGTTTCTGGGGGAATAACATCAGCTGCCTGAGCTCTGCCTACGGGGTGCGGGTACTGGTGCTAACAGATACATCACACACAGACCTTCATGAGCCCCCCTGTTTTGGGCATCACATTTTACACCACCCTTCCCCACTCGGGGGTCTCCCATCTGCTCAGAACCCCTCACTTCGGGCTCCACGCCGCCGCTTTCAGCTGTGCGTTGTTTGTCTGCTTCACCTGTCAACACTCTGGCATCCCTTCTACATCTTCTGGAAATCGGTTGACACTGATAGTTTTCCCCTCCTGTTATTTTAATTGCTCTAGTCTCAGTGCTTTCTGAACTTCTCTATCTTTATTTCAGAGGAGTCTCGGGAAGGCTCCATAGATCTTGAGCTGAAAGACTTGCCTTCTTGGTTCTGGAGAGAGGAGAGGGCACTCTAAGAATCCAACCTGACTCGGAGTGGCGAGAGGTCTTTGAGGAGGATGCCCACGGCCCTCAGGTAGGTAACTCAGGTCCAGATCACATCTAAGGACTGTGATGAAGGCCAACCACACGGGACAGCAAAGGCTCTTCTTCACGCTGACCGTGCCTTGGCACTTGAGTCTGGAGAGACTCCAAGGCAGGCAGAGGAGGGGGAAGGATTCACAGTGGGAGGAAGAGAAGGTCTGTGCCCTGATGGAGGCCTTTGGCCTGGGGGGCCTGGGGGCGTCCTGTGTGATTGGTTAAGGGCTCAGAGACAGCGTGGATATCTTTGAAAGGTCAAAGGTCAAACATCTCAGGAGGGGCAGAGTGAAGATTGAACCCAAGTCTGAGTCTTTCAAAGCTCAGCCGTCCCTCCACCAGTGTGACACCACTTCTTAGCAGAGCTTAGCTGCTGCAGGAAACAGGTTGGTCTGGCTAGATGATCAGGGAGCACAGCCCCCTTCCCTGTGGCTCTGCTGTCTGCGTGATCCCGAGGGCTTTCCCCCGGATCCACAGTGAGGTCTAGCTCTCCCCTTGCCCACTTTAAAAACTAGCTTTTGCGTTTTAAAACCTGTGATAAAATACACATAATAGTTACCATTTTAACCATATTCAAGTGTGCCATTCACTATGGCGAGCATCTACCACCACTATCTGGTGCCAGACCTTTATCATTGTCCCAAAAGGAAACCCTTAACCATTAGTAGTTACTCTGTTTTTCCCTCCCTTTACCCCATGGCAGCCCCTAATCTGCTTTCTGCCTCTATGGATTTGCCTATCCTGGGTATATACATGGAATTATATAACAAGAGGCCTTTTGTGTCTGGCTGTCTTCACTTAGCATAATGTTTTCAAGGTTCATCCATATTATAGCACGTATAAGCACTTCATTCCTTTTAAAGGCTGAGAAATATTCCATTGCACAGACAGACCACATTTTGTTTCTCCACTCATCCACTGATGGACATTTGGGCTGTTTCCACCTTTTGCCCTTGTGAATACCGCTGCTGTGGACATTCGTGTACAAGGTTTTGTTTGGACTCTGAGACAACTTTGCTAAAGACAGCTGCCTGTGCAATCATCCCCTGGTTCCTGTCCTGAGCCTAGAATCCCACCCTAGTGCAGCTCATCTTCTGGCACCAGCTTGCAGGCAGACAGACAAAGAAGAGCTGTGCAAAATACCTTGTGAGATCCCCACGACCGCACCCCTCCCAGGACCGAAAGTCATACTTTGTAAACCACTCGGGACAGAAACTTCTTTAGACCTCTGTGCACACGAATGTTTTCTTAGGCTGAGTATGCTACTCTTTCTCCTTCCTGTCCAACTGCTATTCCTCTTTCATATCTGGTTTAAATGTCACCTCTCTGACTTATGTTCTAAGCAGTGTTCTTTTGGGTACAAGCTACTGAAAGAAAAGGCAAAGTATATCCAAAATAAATTCACATGTCCCTTGGGACACAGCGGCTGTGATAGCGGGATTCATGGTAACTGTGAGCAAGGAGCTGACAGCTACCAGGACGAAATGGCCACTTTCTCCAACTTTCTTCTTCCCTCCCTCTCCCTCCTGAATTCTCTCCCTCTCCCTCATCTCTGGGGCTCTGCCTGCACACGGCCCATCACAGCCATCACTAGCCTCACCATGGTCCTTCTGTCCATCACAGTCCTTCAGCTTCAGGTTTATACTGCTTTCTGTCCTTCTGTTAATTCAACCCATAATTTCTGGTTTCAACATGGGTGCGTCCTCTCATGTAATGTGTGCCCCTTCCCGGTCTGTGACCCTTGAAGCCAGGGCCACATGGCCCCCTGCCCCCTGTGGAGAGGGACCATTAGCCATGGGGTGGACCCTCAAGTCCATGGGGTGGACTTGAATCTTCCAAACACATGTGATTTCTCTTGCTTTTTTGTTCTGAGGGCACTTTGTCGTTTAGACAAATAAACAAGTAAATAACATAAAAATGCCTTTTTTTCCCCCTGAGATGATGAACTGCTGCACAGTAGAGACTATTTTGGCTACGGATGGTATTTCCAGCACCCAGAGCAGTAACTGGCATATAGTTGTTTACTTAATTTGGTTTAAAAACATAGCAGTGGAGGGAATACCCTGGCAGTCCAGTGGTTAGGATTCCGTGCTTTCACTACCGGGCCCGTGTTCAATCCCTGGTAGAGGAATTAAGATTCTACAAGCAGTGTGGCAAAACAAACAAACAAACAAACCCCACAGCATTGGATGAGATTAAACCACCAAAGTTCCTTCTAAAGATACATCGGAGGACAGTATCTGAAAATTCCAAACTAGCATCGGACTTCAGACAAATGCTCTAGAGCACAGTGGGTTTACAGAACTTGCCTTCCATACTCTGAATAGGCTATTCCCTAGCAGGGAGATGGGAGGTGGGAGAACCCTGGGATACAGGGTGGGGCAAAGCAGCTGTAGCCTATGAAGAGGTCTGCAAGGACTTAACCTACCAAGTTCAAAGTCAGCAGTGGGCAGGATGGTGTCAGGAAGGGTGTGAGTGGGCATCGCCAGAGAGAAGCACTTGCTCACCCGACCAGCCCACTTTCTTCCAGAGCCCTTATATCACAGCTGCCACTGGAGCCTTCATCAGGCCCGTCTTGGATCAAGCAGACCAAGGAAACTGAAACATGGGCTTGGATAGGGGTCGAAACTTTGCTTAATGTGGTGGAGATTTAATGTGCCAGTTAGGTTGAACGGGGAAGGATGAAAGTAGCCGAATAGGCAATTTATCCTAATGATGATCAAATACTTCTGTTCCCCCTTCTACACTGTTGGTGGGAATGTAAGTTGGTGCAGCCACTATGGAAAACAGTATGGAGGTTCCTTAAAAAGCTAAAAATAGAACTACCATATTATCCAGCAATCCCACCCCGGGGATAATAATCCAGAAAAGAAGAAAACTCTAATTCAAAAAGATACATGCACTCCAATGTTCATAGCAGCACTATTTACAATAGCCAAGACATAGAAGCAACACAAGTGCCCGTCAACAGACTGGCTTAAGAAGATGTGGTATACACACACACAAACACACACACACACACACACACACAGTGGAATATTACTCAGCCATAAAAAGAATGAAATAATGCCATTTGCAGCAACATGGATGGACTTAGAGAATATTATACTTAGTGAAGTAAGTTAGAGAAAGATAAATATTGTATGATATCACTTATATGTGGAATCTAAAAAATAATACAAATGAGTCTATATACAAAACAGAAACAGACTCACTGACATAGGAAACAAACTTATGGTTACCAAAGGGAAAAGGGAGTGGGGGAAGGATAAATTACAACTATGGGATTAACAAACTACTATACATAAAATAGATAAGCAACAAAGACTTATTGTATAGCACAGGGAACTATATTTAATATCTTATAATCACCTATAATGGAAAATAATCTAAAAAGAAATATATATATATATATATATATATATATATATATATATATATAAACACTGAATCACTTTGCTGTACACCTGAAACTAACATAATGTTGTAAATCAACTATACTTCAAAAAAAAAAATACCCCTGTTCCCACTCCTTTTACTTTCAAATATATTTTTGTCTCTGAGGCCTTCAGGTTGCCTGCAGAGAGAAACACTGTCTACATTTCAGGCATTAAGACTAGGGCAGTGTTGACATGGCAAAGATGCTTCTTGAGGGCTATTGGATTCAAAGACAGATGCAGTATTGGATGCAGTTAGTCTGGGACCAAATGGCAAAGCACGTCTCAGGCATCCCAAGAAGAAGAATTTGGAGCAGGTGGTGGGAAGGCCAGATGGGTTCTTTGGGGCAGGACCAGCTGGAGAATTCTCCTCTGGAACTTTGTTTCTAGTATTTGCCTAAAATGTGATCCACAAACAAATGATGATCTAGAATATTCTAGTATGAATTTCTATGCATTAATTTTAACGTGTTTTAGAAAAAGCAATATAGCTTGCCCTTGAAGTGCATGATTCCATTGCAGTTTTTAAGCTCAGGTTTAGGTAGACAAAGCCTTGGATATCCACTTTTTTCAGAACATCATCGACATTTTAAACCTTCTGTAACTTAAGTTGCTGTCACAGTATATTTGGAAGTAATGATAGGATGAATCGCCATTCTATACTTCCCCATATCCAATAGGTTTCCCCCAGCTTCCCTCTTTGGGCATCGCAGGTATCTGCTGGGGAGGATGGCTTGGGAAAGATTCTCCAAGAGTGACCGCATGAAAATGGGCAGGTGAGCAAAGGTGGGCTGTTTTCAGTGTGCCCTGGCCTCTGGAACAAAGCTGCTGTGAATTGAGGAAAGCCTAGGTCTGTTCTGATACTAGTCACCCAGCCAAGCCTTCTGAAAACATAGGACAGGAATCTAACAGGGACTGCTTTTCAGGTTTAAAACAATATATTGAGGTTTCTCAGTGCTAGTATTATTCTATTGTTATTTTACAATTTTTAAACTTGAGAGCATTATCTTGTTTTTATCCCATGTACTGTTGTGGGCTACTTCTTTACTTTCAGCTAAATGATTCTACTTTTCAAATTGCAGCATCGATATAAAGTTTCCTTTAAAATCTTTTAAATCTTTTGTTTAAAAAGTAATGTGTTTTAAGAAAAATATTGAGAAATCATAGTAGATTATCCTGGCAGGAATTTGGTACCTGGGGTGTCCAGGTGGCAAAAATTCTCAAGGTGGCACAAAGAACCAAGTTAGGCAAACACTGACATATAAGAATTCTACAAGAATTCACTTTTCCCTTTTCTCCACCTGCCCCCACTCTATTTTTTAAAATTCAGAGTATCCTTAAAGGTCAAGATTGAATTCCCCTCTATCTTAAACCCCAGAGCAGGTGTTCCCTTCTCTGAACTTCTTCAGCAATACAATTAGCCCTCCATGTTCGTGGGGTCTGCATTTGCAGATTCAACCAATCGAAAATCAAAAATATTCAAAAAAAAAAAAAAATTCCAGAAAGTTCCCAAAAGCAAAACTTAAATTTGCCACACACAGGCAACTATTTCCATAGCATTTACACTGTATTTACAACTATGTACATATGTACAAAATATGCATTATATTGTATGAGGTATTACAAGTAATCTAGAGGTGATTTAAAGTGCAGATGGCCGGGCCTCCCTGGTGGCGCAGTGGTTGAGAGTCCGCCTGCCGATGCAGGGGATACGGGTTCGTGCCCCGGTCTGGGAGGATCCCATATGCCGCGGAGCGGCTGGGCCCGTGAGCCATGGCCGCTGAGCCTGCATGTCCGGAGCCTGTGCTCCGCAACGGGAGAAGCCACAACAGTGAGAGGCCCGCGTACTGCAAAAAAAAAAAATAAAGTGCAGATGGCCAACAGGCACATGAAAAGCTGCTCAACATCACTAATCATCAGGGAATTGCAAATCAGAACCACAATGAGATATCACTTCACACCTGTCAGAATGGCCATCATGAGAAAGTCTACTAATGACAAATGTTGGTGAGGACGTGGAGAAAAGGGAACACTTGTACACTGTTTGTGGGAATGTAAATTGGTGCAGCCACTGTCGAAAACAGTATGGAGGTTTCTCAAAAATCTAGAAATAGAACTACGATATGACCCAGCAATTTCACTCCTGGGTATATATCCAAAAAAAAACCCTACCCCAAAACACTAATTCGAGAAGATATATGCACCCCAATGTTCATAGCAGCATTATTTACAATAGCCAAGATATGGAAACAACCTAACTGTACATCAACACGAACGGATAAAGATGTGGCATACACACATGTGTACAAACACACTATGGAATACTACTCAGCCATAAAAAAGAATGACATTTTGCCATTTGCAGCAACATGGATGGACTTGGAGGGCATTATGCTAAATGAAATGTCAGAGAAAGATAAATACTGTATGATATCACTTATATGTAGAATCTAAAAAATTCAACAAACTAGTGAATATAACATAAAAGAAGCAGACTTGCAGATATAGAGAACAAACTAGTGGTGGAGGAGGAGCAATAGAAGGGTAGGAGAGTAAGAGGTACAAACTATTGGCTGTAAGATAGGCTCAAGGATGTAATGTACAACCCAGGTAACATAGCCAATATTTTGTAATAACTGTAAATGGAAAGTAACTTTTACAAATAGTATAAAAATAAAAAATTAAAAAATAAAGTATACAGGAGGATGTGTGTAGGCTATATGCAAGTACTACACCATATTATATGAGACATGAGCACTTGTGGATTTGGGGGTCTGCAGGGATCCTAGAACTAATCCCCCATGGGTACCCAGGGGCGACTGGGCTCTGTGTCCCTTTAGCTGCCATTGGGTTCCTACAGCTGCAGTCCGGTATGGCTGGTTCTGTTTCGATGTGCTCAAGTCCTACCTTTCCAACAAGCCCTAAAACTCTTTGAGTGTAAGGACTGGGTCTCGTACATTGGTCCAGCCCCACCCCACCCATCCACAGCCCGTGGTGTGTGATGCTGCTTAGCAACCAAATTCCTCGCCCTCTCCAAGCTTCAGTTTTCCCACCTGCAAATGGGGGTGATAAGCCTTTCACTGCCCTGTCACCAGGATCAAGTGAGATAATGCTGTTGAACTCTAATCACAGAGCCTTGCAGAACCTGGCACGTGGGAAGCAGCCAATCGATGCTGGTGGTACTATCGACACTTCCCTGCAGGACCATACAAACAGACAGAGCTCTGTTCTCTTCGATCATGAAATTTTAATTTTTTTCTTGACTTTTTATTTTATATTGAAGTACAGTTGATTAACAATGTTGTGTTGGTTTCAGGTGTACAGCAAAGTGATTCAGTTTTACATATACATGTATCTATTCTTTTTGAAATTCTTTTCCCATTTAGGTTGTTACATAACATTGAGAAGAGATCCCTGTGCTATAAGTAGGTCCTTGTTGGTTATCCATTTTAAATATAGCAGTGTGTACATGTCAACCCCAAACTCCCTAACTATCCCTCCCTGCCAGCCTTCTCCCCTGGTAGCCAGAGGTTCATTCTCTAAGTCTGTGAGTCTGTTTCTGTTTTGTAATTAAGTTCATTTGAATCATTTTTTTTAAGATTCCGCATATAAGCGATATCATACGATACTTCTCTTTCTCTGTCTGACCTACTTTACTCAGTATGACAATCTCTAGGTTCATCCATGTTGCTGCAAATGGCATTATTTCATTCTTTTTTATGGCTGAGTAATAGTCCATTGTATATGTGTACTGTATCTTCTTTATCCATTCCTCTGTCGATGGACATTTAGGTTGCTTCCATGTCTTGGCTATCGTAAACAGTGCTGCAATGAACATTGGGGTGCATGTATCTTTTTGGACTGTTTCCTCTGGGTATATGACCGGGAGTGGGATTGCAGGATTATATGGTAGAAATATGAAATTTTAATCATAAATAAAAGAGCTGGAGAAGAAAAAGCATTTAAGGGGCCAGTTTCAGAAAGAGAGAGTGACGATTTGTTTCTCAGAGCTTGATTTGTTTGCCCAGAGCACAGGCAGGAATGTCCCGGGTCACATTTAGAACCACCTAGTCACATATTAAAACTCCAGGGGTGTCTGAGTTACTCAGAGCACTGAGTGAGCTATTGTGGGCACTTCAGAAACAGTAATAAACGTCTCTGTAGTGAAACAAAATGTGTCCTTTTTCTGGGTTGAAATTCCCAAACTCAAGGTTTAAAGGGATCTGACTTTATCATTATTTTCTTTAGCAGAAGACCTTGAGGTGGGAATGGAAGCTGCTGTTCTCCCCTGAGTCCAATGCTGGATGGCCCAGCTGCCACCAGCACCCTGAAATGAATGGGCATATTATGCTTTCCATTAAAAGTTGTGGCTCTTAATTAAAAATGTGATCGTGGGTCTTTATGGAGAAATTGTTTAGGTTTTCTTTAGCTGTTAACACGTAATAAATCATTTTAAAAGGACCTTTCCCCCCATTGCTTAATGGTTACTGTATTTTTAAAAAGCGATTCGAAAATAAAACTGGGATTAAATTTAGTGTTTGACAAGGTGCTAAGGGGCTCACCACCTCGCTGGGCTAAGACAAGAGGGCTTTGCTTCATCTGCTACTGACGTTCTTATCTCACCAGCTCCAACCAGGCTTTCCTGGTTGAAACAGCAGGGTGACTTGGGTGTCAAAAGTTTAACGTGTGGGTACTGGGAAAAAGTGCAGCCAGCCCATTCACTCATGCAAGCTCCCCTTTACTATTTGTAATTGCAAAACATGCAACTCTGCTGAGAAGTAAAGCCTGCTTCTTTTATGAACTCTCCTGTGATGCCATAAAGCAGGGAAGGTGTGGGTCGCATGTGGGAGCATGTGAATAATCCATAAATCCCAAAGACCTTGGGCTCGTTTCTTCTTCCTAGTGAGACTCCCCGAGGGTGGAGTAAATGGGGTGAACCCTTGGGTTTCAGTCCATTGGGGGGGGGGTTCTGTGCTTACACAGGCAGGAACCACTGTGAATCTGATGGGCGGTCACGAACATTTCATAATTTATTGGGCTGTTCTTAGGGCCTTTGGGTTGGATGGTACAGCGGGGACAAAACTAAAGGTCATGCCTGGAGTTGATGCGGGACCTTAGTTGTGCAATGCTGCTATGCTTTCGGGATGCCTGTGTTTTCTGCAAAGGAGGAAAACAGTACTTCCTAAGGGTATGATGAGATGATGTCAAAGTGTTTGCAAACTGCCTGTCACCCGGCAAATAAAAGAGGTTATGATGATGATGATTCTAACCAAGTTTTACAATCATTAAAAAAAAAAAATCATTTCTCTGCAAAATTTCTAGTTGGCTGTGAAGATGGTTTCAGCTTTTTGTTTCCCCTTCCCTAATGGAATTTCCTGGTAGAGAAAGGCATTATCTTGTTTGCTACTAGCCAAAAAACTTGCTGTCCAAAAGTTTTCCTGGCTTCAGGTGCCTATCTCCAAGCTGGGGGCTCAGCCCCCAAGCCTCCGTGTGGCAGTCCCCCCAGGAAGCCAGTAGAGGGCGTGCTGCCCTCTGCTCTCAGCACCTGGGACGCCAGCAGCTGCTGGGCTTCCCTTTTCATGTCCTGGCTGTGACCTTGACTCTTAGGTGCCACAGAGACCACACACATGGCGGGCAGCGGTTTTCATCTTGTTTACTGAAGCGAAAGGGAATTTAACTGGAATTCTTCAGAAATTACAAAATGCTAGACCTCTCATTCCTGGTTACCGTGTCCATTCCAACGTTTATCCCTGATTCAACTTGTGGTCCATCCGGCTGGGAGCCTCTCCCCATGAGTGGGCAGTTTTCGCCTGACTTGGTCTGTCCGCCTGCCTCCTGTGCTCTCATTTTCAATCCTGGCTCTGCCCACCCTTGCCCCCCACTCCCAGATTTTGATGAAGAGAGTAGCTTTCACCCAAGTAGGAAGGATCCCAGCAAAACTCATGATGTCAGCATATTGTTTATGTTCCCTACTTTAATTTGAAAAAAGCATTGTATTTTATGGTTGACCTTAATTTCTTCCTTTATTAACAGATATGTCCGTGTGTGTGTGCGTGCGTGCGTGCATGCATGCATGTGTGTATCTGTTCTTTTGGGTGTTGTCTCTATACAGATAAAGAGTACATTTATGTTACCAATTCTGGAGTCCACACCAATTGTTGACTGTTGTCTTTCTGCTTGATAGATAAGAATTTCTATCACTTTTATCACCACCAATCCTATCCCCCAAGTGTAGTGTATTAATATCTTCAACCAGCTCCTCCTTCTTTAGTCACATCTGCATATTCAAACATTATCCTTTTATTCCCAGTTCTTTTTCTAGCAACCATAAAACATCTCCAGGGCTTCCCTGGTGGCGCAGTGGTTGGGAGTCCGCCTGCCGATGCAGGGGACGCGGGTTCGTGCCCCGATCCCGGAGGATCCCACGTGCCGTGGAGCGGCTGGGCCCGCGAGCCATGGCCGCGGAGCCTGTGTGTCCGGAGCCTGTGCTCCGCAACGGGAGAGGCCACAGCAGTGAGAGGCCCGCGTACAGCAAAAAAAAAAAAAAAAAAAAAAAAAAAACATCTCCATTCTGCACTGGTAATTTGCCTTCCCCATACTTTACCAGTGCTCCTGTCTACCTCCTACACTTTATGCACAAAAGCTTTATGTTTCCATTATCAAGGTTTATAATGTTTGCATTTTGTTATGTAAGCAAGGTTGCCTCCCATGATTTGGCTAGAATTGATTCTAAAAGTTGAAAACTCATCCACAGAGTTTATCTTCTTCTGGATAATATAATTACTATTCTTTGCAGAACCAAGCAATGTGCTATGATTACATTTCCATTAATATGTGTAGAATATGATAATCTCAATACTCAAAGGAGAATCTTTCTGTAAGTTCAGGTTCAAATGGGGTCTCCTTTTTTTCTATCCCAGTAATTGCCTTTATTATATTACCAAAATTTCTCCAGTTCTCAATCATAAGAATTATTCTATCAATTTCTCCTACTCTGCCCCCCTCCTCAGATTCACTCTCCCCATGAATTGGCTGTGATTTCAGCTTAATGCTCTCATCCCGGGAATTCTCTTTACTCTTCTTCTGGGTTGGATCCATAGTATATTCCACATCTTTTTCTTTCTTGGTTTATTCTCTTGCTTTGCGAGTAATTTTCTAAGAATAGGTTTGTTGGAGGTAAACTTTCTGACACCTTAGGATTCTGAAAAATCTTTTTTTACCCTTACATTTGATTGATGCATGAGCCAAAAGCACAAGGCAACATTAGTCAACTTTTTCATAAAGTCACTTACTTAGCAAGCATATAATGACTCTCTACTATGTACCATGCACTAGAAATAGAAAGATGAATAAAACAAAATTTCGCCCTGGAGTTATTCATCGTGTGAAGGGAAAGAACAAATCCACACATGTAATCATAATACAATGAGGTAACTGCTCTCACAGCAATACGCAATAAAATACTGAAATACGGGCTACAGATAGTAAGTGCAATAATGTCCAAGAATAAATAAATCATTTTGTTGGGGGGAATAGCTACGTTCTAAATATTTGACATTTCTCATTTAATTATCATATCCTATGAGATAGATTCTACTGTTCTCCCAGTTTTTGAAGATGAGGAAACAGAGGCTCAGAGAGGTTAAGTTGTCCACCTTCCAGAGGGTATTATTAGAAACAAGACAACAGGCCACAAATGGAGTCACTTATGCTAAGCCCCACATCACTAAACTGTGACTTAATTACAGTTTTGGTTCTCCCGGAAATGGAATCTTAAACCAATGGAATCTTAAACCGGGGAATCAGGAATCCCCTGATCAGCACTAGTGAGGTCATCTGTCTAGTGGACCCCTGCATCCACTAAAGGAAAGTGACCTTGTGATAACCAACCTGCTTTTTGCTGAGTACAACTTCCCTGTCCTGCTCCCTTCTGCCAGTAAAAGTCTTTCATTTTGTACAGCTCCTCAGAGTTTCTTTCTATCTGCTTGGTAGGATGATGTCTGATTCATGAATTACTGAAAAAGCCAGTAAGATGTTTAAAATTTACTCATTTGAATTTTGTTTTTTAACAGTACATGGAGGAAGAAGAACTGTAATGCAGACCTGGGTAACTCTGGAGTTCCCCTTCTTAACCATCCTATTATTCTATACTCGATAAATGTTGAGCAAAAGAAATTAGAACTCTAGCTGGCGTCCTTAAAGATGGCTTTCTGGGGAAGATGAGGAAGGAACACAGCCTTGAAGGATTTTTTAATATTTGTATAAACAAAAGACACGGGGGAGAAGATTCCTAGTTAAATTCCCTTGCAGTGGGTGAAATTCGGGTGTGCAAATATGAGTTCTTTACCTTTAAAATAATTTTCCAGGGGGCTTCCATGGTGGCGTGGTGGTTGAGAGTCCGCCTGCCGATGCAGGGGACACGGGTTCGTACCCCGGTCCGGGAAGATCCCACATGCCGTGTAGCGGCTGGGCCCGTGAGCCATGGCTGCTGAGCCTGCGCATCCGGAGCCTGTGCTCCACAACGGGAGAGGCCACAACAGTGAGAGGCCCGCGTACCGCAAAAAAAAAAAAAAATTTTCCAAGGACATTTTAAAACTGAGGATTCTTCCTTCTCTCCTCCTCCAGGTTGTATAATAATCCTGGATGGTCAACTGTCCAGATCATCGGGGCTGGTGGGTGGTGTGTGGCCCTCTCTTCCTATCCCCTCCCTGGTGATGACTGGGATGTCCAGCCTTATGTCCACATGGTTTTTGAAGTCCAGCACCTCTGCCAGTGCTGTGCTTTCTGGAGGGTGGGAACCTTCTTGGGCAGCCTGCCAGCCACCCCTCTGCAGTCCTGCTGCATCCTGCCCCCGAGGACTGAGAGGGCACCCCCTGCTCAAGGAGCAACCGACCACAGTCTGGGCAAAATCTCTCCTCTTCTCTTCTGGTGGACTTCAAAGCTCCCCCGCCCGCCCCCCCACCCCGCCCTCACACACATACACACCCCTCTTCTCTCTGAACCCCAAGCATTTGCAATCTTTTCAATGAATTCCGGCTCCTAAAACACATGAGGGTCTGTTGACCCAAGCAACGTCTATTTGCAGCTCTGCAAACATCTCCAAGGCAAGAAACTATGAAGGGAAAACATATGGAAGCAGGACAGTGGGGAAGGCTAAGTGTGCACCGCTTTGGGGAGCTGTTTGGCTGTCGGGGGTGATGCTGACGGTGCTCTCGCTGGGGACAGAGGTGGCAGTTTCCTTGAAGCACGAGGGCGCTCACTCGCTTTGTCCACGGCTCTTTCATGCTACAGGGACCAAGGTGAGTAACTGTGACAGAGACCTAAAAACCTAAAATATTTCCTATTTGGTGTGCTGACCTCCTCTCTGGATGAGCAATTCCACTTCTAGGTCTAGACGCTTCACTCCCCAAGACGGGTCCTGGAAGACTCGCTCCTGACGGCACTGTTTGTAATCGGAAAACCTGGAAACAGCACAAATGCCTGTCAATAGGGGGTGGTTGGATATACTATGGTAACTCATGCTCCGGGTTCCACAAAGGAAGAGCAGTGAGTGAACCAGGGCGGGATGTATCCACGTATCTACACATCCCGGAAACACAATGCTGAGAGAGAAAAAGCAGGTACGTGTTCCATAGGATACATTTATTTACATTTCAGTAAAACCAGAAAGCATTATATGTATTGTTTACTTATGTATGTATGTATGTATCTCCCTCCATCTGCCCATCCATCCATCTCCCTATCTATCTACGTATCTATCTATAGTTTATCCATATATGTACATATATACACATACATATATATATGAGAGAAAATGAGGGAGAGAGAGAGGAATGTGTTATATGGTACACTTATATAGATTTAAAAAACCCACAAAACATAATATTGTTCATGCATACATATCTGTGCATGTATATATATGTTTATATGTATCTGTGTAATTTTCTCTGGAAAGGGTAAGGAAAAGCGTTGGAAATGGGAACAAAGGGTGCTCTCTCTATAATGTTTTATTCCTACTGTTCTAAAAAAGTTCGGAAGCAAACGTGGCAAAAAGTTAACATTTATTAATTCTGGATAGTGGGTACACAGTTGTGTAACTTTATCTTTTTTTTTCTTGTACCTTAAAAAGACTTTTTAAAAGAGACCCCACTAAGGGCTTAGCATCCTTGTTTGGAAGCAGGCAGGGGAAAGGAAGGAGGTAAGGGAAAAATAATCAAACTAATGATACCGGTACCCACTTGTCATTTATTTTCTTTTAATATTTATTTATTTATTTTTAAATTATTTATTTGGTTGTGTGGGGTCTTAGTTGCGGCAGGCAGGCTCCTTAGTTGCAGCTCGTGGGCTCCTTAGTTGCAACATGCATGTGGGATATAGTTCCCTGACAGGGATCGAACCCAGGCCCCCTGCATTGGGAGGGTGGAGTCTTATCCACTGCGTCACCAGGGAAGTCTCCCACTTGTCATTTAGCTCAGAGGCTGCTGCGGCAGGAGAGTCACCCTCTTGGGCTCAGGGGTCTGGATGTCCTGCTCTCATTACTTTGGCAGCTGTCCTGCTGTTTTCCTGCAGCTTCTCTCCAGCAAGGATGGGATGCAATTTCACAACTTAGGCCTTTGACCTCCTGGGCTCTCTGTGACCCCAGAGACTGACTGGTTGGTGCTTCATCCTTTGTCTTCGTGTTTAAGACTTGTCACGGGGGTCTCCCATCCTCCACGATGACCCTGCTGCTCACTGGAGCCCCGGGGTTGGGGGGAGGAACTGTGTGCTCATATGTCTCCCCATCACACATGTCTATGAGGCACTGAAACTGGCACATGGCAGTCTTTTGAGCTTTGTTAGCTTTGTACGAGATATTCCTGAGGACTAGTGAGTTCTCTAACTTAGAGTTGTCATGTTTAACACTCTTAGTACTAGTGTAAGAGGAATGGATTCCAGCTGAGGCCTGCTTCATACATGAAAAATATGAAGTGGGAAGACTTTCTTTAAAAAAATCGAGATTTGGGGAAACCCCTCTTCTTGAAAAGTTATAGTGAAACTGCTAGCTTTGATCAACTTGGGTGGAATTCTTGGTTAAGCAGAATTGAAAGCTTTGGAAGAAAGAAAGTATGTCATCTCACAGGCACCAAAGGTAAGCCTAGACCCAGTAAAACACGCATCCTAGCCCCATGGTCTTCATATTTCAAAAGCTTTACAGAAAAAAGAGCCATTATTCCAAAACCTGAAATCATTATAAGGGACTCTACTGCCCCTTTAATCCACAAAGGATGAAATACTCTCAAAAATTAAAATCTGATGATATAATTATGAATGATTTTTTGATGAAGAAGAAAAGGGGAGACATCCATAAAAATCAATGTGGCTAGACTTTCTGATTAATTCACATTTTAAAAAAATCTCTTGACTTAACATTTTGTTTTAATATCCATGCCAAGGCACAGAATCATGAAATTTTTTTTTTTAGAAATTTATTTATTTTTTATTTATTTATTTTTGGCTGCATTGGGTCTTCGTTGCTGTGCGTGGGCTTCCTCTCGTTGCAGCGAGCAGGGGCTACTCTTCATTGCGGTGCACAGACTTCTCACTGCGGTGGCTTCTCTTGTTGCAGAGCACGGGCTCTAGGCGCACGGGCTCAGTAGTTGTGGCTCACAGGCTCAGTAGTTGTGGCGCATGGGCTTAGTTGCTCCGCATCATGTGGGATCTTCCTGGCCCAGGGATCGAACCCATGTCCCCTGCATTGGCAGGTGGATTCTTAACCACTGCACCACCAGAGAAGTCCCTAATTCACATTTTTAAAAGAACACATACAAGACCTGTAAGGAGAGGCGTAATACAAAGGACAGATGGAAAAGTGAGGCTGGCATGAATGTGTAAAAGTAGAAAAACACTGAAATGGAAAAAACACCAAGAAGACTGGGGCTTCCTAAGATGCATCCAGAACAAGAATTATAAGGAATGTATAAGGCCTCTCCCCAGGACAAATGGAGTAATAGTTAAGAGAGAATGTGGTAAAAACAGAATGACTCAAATATTTTTAAAATTTATTTTTATTCTGTTTCCTATATTTCTCAGTCTCTAAATTTGAAAGGAATTGAACAAAATTCTACAAGAGGGAATCGAAACTCTCTGAGATAGTAATTATATATGTAAAATGAACATTTTATTTTTATACTTTACCAGGTTTATGTCATCAGACTCATTCTCATTTTAGAAAATGAGTTGATAAGTTTTCTATGTTTTTCTACGCTCTTAAACAGTTTAATTGACATAAGAGTTCACTATTCTTTGACCATTTGAAAGAACTCATTCATAAAATTAAAGACTATGATTCTTTCTGTGTAGGTCTTTAACAAGTTTTTTAAACTACTTCTTCTATTGTTATTAGGCTTTTTAACTTTCCTATGCATTTTGTGTCAATTTTCATAAGTTATGTTTTCCTAGAATATTTTCCACTCATTAAAATAAAAGGTTAATACACAACATTTGTTTAGGATTTAAAAAACTGTCTCTCTATCCATGGCTACAAATGGATATAAATGGTATTATCCCTTTCTTTGACTTTAAGTTGTGTGCTTGTATTTTCTCTTTTGATTCATTTAGCATTAGTCTGTTTTTCTTTTTTTCAGTTTATTGATACTTGCTCTTATCATTATTCCTTTCTTCTTTTACGGATGTACATCTATATGTGCATATTTTTTAAATTCTTGAATGAAATGTGTTCCATTCTTTTATTTCCATTCTTTGTTTCTAATAATAAAAGGAATTTAAGAACAGGGATTTCTGTTTGAGTTTGGTGTTGGCTGCACAGGATAACTTTAAATATTACCATTATTTCTTAAGAGTCTGTCATTGCATTTTTTAACTTTTTATTTTGAAATATTTTTGGATTTACAGAAAAGTAGCAATATTAGTACAGCTTTCTCTAATGTAATGTAACATCTTACATATGTGTGGTACGGTTGCCAAAGCTAAGATCTTCACATCGGCATAATACTGTTTGGTAAACTACAGACTTTATTCGGTTTTCACCAGTTTTTTGACCAATGTTTTCCAATCCAGGGCCCCACACTGGGTTCAGCTGTCAAGTCTCCTTCCTCCAATCTGGACTCTTCCTCAGTATTTCTTTGTCTTTCAGGACCTTGATGCTTTTGAGTAGTACTGGTTAGTCATTTTGTAGAATGTCCTTCAGTTTGGGTTGGTTTGGTGTTTTCTCAGATTTTATTGAGGTTTTGAATTTTTGGCAAGAATACCACTGAAATATGGCCCTTTTGTAGTGCAGGGGATATGTGATGTTGATATGACTTATTACTGGGTGTTTGATTAGTTGGTTGAGGAGTGCTAACTCTCTTCAAAGTAGTTACTATTATTCTATTCTATTCTATTCTATTCTATTCTATTCTATTCTATTCTATCCTATTCCACTCTACCCTACCCTACCCTACCTTACACTACCCTACCCTACCCTACCCTATCTTATCCTATCCTAATTTTATTCTATTCTATTCTATATATATAGTCATATATCTTGAGGGAGATACTTTTAGACTATTCAAATATCCTATTTCTCCTCAAACTTTCACCATCCAATTTTAACATTCATCTGTGAATCTTGTCTACAGTCATTACTGTTGGTTATTTTTCATTTTCCTCATTTCTTTTGCATTTGTTAATTGGAATTCTCCTGTAGGGAATAGCTGTCGTTTCTCCACCATTTATTTACTTATTTGATTACTTATTTACATCTGCATGGGTTCATGGATATTTTTTTATTTTATTCTATTGATTACAATCCAGTACAGTTACCATTTACTTTGTTGTTCAAGTTATTCCAGTTTTAGCTATGGGGAACTTTCTCAGATTGGCTTCTGCTTCCGTTCTTTCTTCAGCACTTGCATTGTTATCACCAGACATTATAGGTTTGTCTTGTGTTTTTCTTGCCCTAGTCCTGGAAGTAGCTACTTCACCAATAAGCCCTGGCTTTTTTTGATTAAAGGATGGTATTTAGAAGCCAAGATCTAGGCACTGGGTATGCTCATTGCTATTGAGATTTTATTGCTTCTAAGCCCTTTTAGTGGAAAGAGAGTGGAACTACATGAATATATATTAACCTATGGGTTCACAGAAAACTCTGTCTCTGCTTCTCTCCCATGTTAGCTAATTTTTAAAATCTCATGCATTTATATTGATACCTCTAATTTCAATACAACTCCACAGGGCTCATTCTACCCTTCTCCTTTCCTTATTTGTAACTTCTTCAATAGGAGAAACTTGGCTTTTATTATATACAATATGTTTATTTATTTGTTCAACCCTAGAATACATGTAAAGTATTTTTAGAATTGTTAACTCGTACATGTATGAGAAAAAAAATACTAACTAGGGTACAATATCAGTGTATAGTTCTTTTTGTCTTAACCTTACAATATCCAGTCAAAATACAGTTTCCAAAGTTACTTAGGTTAGTTTTCTTCCTTGTCCCCTTCATGGTAGTTACCTTATCAATTTGTAATGCAGTCATATTTTGTTTTTTACAGTTTGTATTATTTTCTGGCTGTGTTGCCTTATTTTACAGTTTGTATTATTTCAAACCTTGATCGATTTTTAGAAACTCACATACAGTAGAATTTTTTCTTTCTGTTGTATGTAGTTTTGACAAAAACATAGTCATGTATCCACCACCATGATTGTAATACAGACCGCTTTTATCATCTCTTTAATCCCTTTGTGTTGGCCCTAACTAGTCAGCCCCTCTCCCCCACCAAACCCCTGGAAACCACTGATCTTTTTTTTTTTTTTTTTTTTTGGCTGCACCACGTGGCTTGCAGGACCTTAGTTCCCCGACCAGGGATTAAACCTGGGCCCTTGGCAGTGAAAGTGTGGAGTCCTAACCACTGGACCACCAGGCAGTTCCCTGATCTGTTTTTTCATTAGTTGGCTTTGCCTTTTCCAGAATAGCCTCTGAATGTAACCATACATGTAATCTTTTGGTTCTGGTGTCTTTCCTGTAGAAATTCATGTAAGGTTCATCCATTTGTTGTATCAATCAGTAGTTTGTGCTTTTCAATGTGGAGCAGGTGTTTCATTGTAGGGAGGTCCTGCCATCTGTTTATTCATTCACCAGTGGAAGGGTATTTAGGTGTTATTACGAATAAACAATCATATTTAGGTCTTTGTGAGGATATGTGTTTTTATTTCCCTTAAAAAAATTCCTAGAAGTGAGATTGCTGGGTAGTATGACAAGTGCATCATTACCTTATAGGATGTTACCAACATGTTTTCCAAACTGTCTGTGTAATTTTCCATTCCCACCAGCAATGGTGAGCATTCCAGTTGCTCTGTATCCTTGTTAGCACTTAATATTGTCAGTCTTTTAAATCTTAGCCATTCTAGTATATGTGTAGTGATATCTCATTTGGGTTTTAATTTGCATTTCCCCAATGATTAATGCTTTTGTGCATATTTGCTATTTATATATCTTCTTTGGTGAATGTCTAGTCAAACCTTTTGAGCTTCCATTTATTCTTTTTTTTTTCCATTTCTTCTTATACTAATCTTTTGTAATGGAAAAATTATTATGAATCTTTAGATTGGGTAATTTCCTTTGCCCTATTAAATATTTTCATATGTCTAGGTACTTTTTTTTTTCTTCATCCTTGAAGGTTTAGTGGTAGCAGCAGCAATTGTGGCGTTGATGATTGTGGCAATGGTGACATTGGTGGTCTTCATTTCTTTCAAAATGGTTGAAGAAATTGACAATATTTTTTCTGGAGAACTGAGGTCTTGGGTAATGATGGCTGACTTCCACTCGGTCACGCATTTTATATAGAGAGAAATGCTGGACTTTTTCTATACAGCTCTGGAGTTTGAAAAATGGGGAGTAGAAATTAAAAGGAAGGCTTATGTTAGCTTGATTCGTGGAAGAATTTTCTAACAATTATAAATGGCCGGTAATGGAATGAGCTGTCTGTGAGGAAACAGGTTCAGTTTCAGACACAGGCAGGTAAGGAGGGTCACCTGGTATTGATGTCATAGACGACAACTCATATGGGCTAGGGCAGTGGTCCCCAACCTTTTTGGCACCAGGAGCCAGTTTCGTGGAAGACAATTTTTCTACAGACTCGAGGGGTGGTGGGCGGGTGGGAAAGGTTCAGGCGGTAATGTAAGCAATGGGGAGCGATGGGGAGCGGCAGATGAAACTTCACTCACTCTCCTGCCACTCACCTCCTGCTGTGTGGCCCAGTTCCTAATAGGCTGTGGACTGGTACCAGTCTGTGGCCTGGGGGTTTGGGACCCCTGGGCTAGGGGATCAGAGCAAGAGTGACCACAGTGCTCCTGTTGGACATGAAGATCCTGTGATTCTCATGGTCTTGAATAGATAGTTGTGAGAAAGCTAAAAACATTTCTGGGCAACCGCTTTCTGAATTGTGTGCTCGAAGTTGCGTTAGAGTGACATCATGCTTCAGAGAGTAAGTTCTACAATCATATTATGGATTGTGCCCTGGCTTTGCCACCTGCCAGTGCCATTGAACATGGAACAGGTTATTTACTCATAGCCTTGTTGTGTGGGCAACATCAGATCACGGACACGGAGTGGAGTGTCTGCTGGGTGCATAGTGAGTGCATGATGTATACATTGTAGCTATTATGACCACTTCCTCTCCCAATTGCCTCAAGCTTTCCTCCTTCAGTTTAGCATTTTCTACAGTTTACTTCCTATTACCTGACTGTCTACTGCATTCAGGAATGGGTGACGTCTTGGGCTTTTGTTCAGAGGCTGACTGTGTACATCCTGACTCACTCTAAATAGTCTTGCTTTTTCAGCTTCCCCAGATGAAATATTATGCTCTCCCAAACTGTGCAGGGAGGAGAGCCTACATTCTTCTGTTCACCTTTCTAGGTAAATGAAGAGCCAAAAGTTACCCACCTTCATGACCGACCCCTGAGAGTTTTCCTATCAGGATTTACTTCGTATTGCTCTCTGATCTGGGCACCAGATAATCAAGGTTATTGCACTTCATCCTACATTGTCTAAGACATGCTGTTCTTCATCCTCTCCTGGGCCTAGCTTTGGTATTAGTGCTCGCTTAATAGGTAAAGAAGATATTCTATTTAAATTCCCACTCTCACAGGGTTTTAGATCCACTGGAATTTTTCTTCAAAGCAGATTTTCATGATCCATCATCTCCTGCTCTTCGAAGCTCCGTCCAGCCTGCAACCACTTCCTGCATTTACCATCAGTAAGAGCCTGGTCTCAGGGTGGGCCACAGAGTCTGTTTCCACTTTCAGCACTCTGCCTATCACCTAAAGGGGAAAGGTCCCTAAAACTACAAATCGGTGAGATATCCTAACAGCCTCTTCCAAGGGAGTGTTTCATAATATTTCCCAATCACCCAAGGTCTAGTCTAAGACAGGCAATATTGGGGATCTCTAAGTGTCTCCAAGCTTTTTCTCAGAGCCAATAACTCCATGAAATGGGAAAGGAAAGGTCAGTTTCTGCAAGTCCTTGCTTTCAAGTTTTACGGCAAGTCATTGCAGAGAAAGTAAAAACACCTGTATTAGAATGGTTTGATCACTCTCTGAAAAATTCTGTCTTTTCATTAATCAAACTTACTGTATTTTTCTCTATTTGGCAGGACTACAGTAATTTGGAAAACTGGACTTGTAGGATCTTAGAGTTAGATGAAATCTTAGGAATCATCCATTCCCATCCTTCCTCAGTGTAGGAATTTCTTTAATAGCATTTCAAGTGGCTCTAAATTCTTTCCTAGATGGAGGGCTCAGTGCTTCATAAGACAGACCATCTACCTGAAGGCTTATTTCTATTGTTAGAAAACTTTTTCTTCTTTGCTGTGGCAAAATGTCATCAATGATCTCCTAATTTTTCTACCTAACCATCTGTAGGCAGAATTTTGGCCCCCATGACTTTCACCCCCTGGTGTTATTCTGATAAATATGCTGCACATGGCAAAACAGACTTTGCAGATGTGATTAACGTTTCTAATCAGATGACTTTAAGATTGGGAGATTATCCTGGATTGTTGAACAGGCCTAATCTAATCACACAAGACCTTAAAAGCAGAAATCCTACTCCAGCTGGTAATGTAAGGGAAAATTAGGAATTTGAGGCAGGAAAAGGTAGAATGTAGTATTTTTGCTTGAAGATAAAGAAAGCCATGTGCCAAGAAAATTGGAACCTCAGTCCTACAACCACAAGGAACATAATTCTGCCAACAACTTGAAAAAGTAGGGACCCTTTGATTTCAGCCTTGTGAGACCCTCAGCAGAAGACTCAGCTGAGCCACTGTGTGCCCAGACTTCTGACTCACAGCACTGTGAGATAATAAGTGGGCATTCTTGTTACTTGAGACAGGACCCCCCCCCCAGAGTCACCAGTGATCCCTTGCTCTCCTTCCTGCTTCACATCTAAATGCTAATCATGACCCACCCATTCTACTCAGAACAGCTCATGCAATAGCCCCTCTTCCCCCTCTCAAATGCCACCTGCAGTACCTGAGCTCCTTCCTGATGCTATAGGCATATACCTACCACCTGTTCCTCTCTTCCAACACCCTACAGGCATCCACCATGACAGATAGGTGACACCATCCAGTTTTCCCAGGACTGAGGGGTTTCCCAAGATGTGGAGCTTCCAGTTTTAAAACCAGGAAAGTTCTGACAAACCTGGAGGAATTGGCTACCCTCCTGTTGGTTGCCTGCTCATGATGGAGGTTCCCCTTAACATAAAAGCTGGTCATACCAGACATTTGTTTCTACAGTCTTATTTGCAACTTGGGTTTGGGCATATGATCTAATGTAGGTCAGTGGGATCAAAGGGAAATATGCAGGGAAGTTTCTGGGAAGCCAATTAACAGAGATGAACAAAGAGGAACAGGCTGTCTTATTGTCTTTGAGTATCTTTGGGTGACGATATGATGCCTGGAGCTGTAGCAGCCATCTTGGATCATGAGCAGGTAAGCCTAAGGACCAGGTCCATATGCTGATGGAGAAGAAAGATGGAACGAGCCTGGGTCCTTTAAGACATGGTTGGCCCACTGCACTAACCCTGCAGCCACCTTCTTCTGGACACCTTATTGTGGGAGATAATATTATTGGGGCCACCTTTAGTCAAGTATTTTGTTTCTGGCAGTTCAAAACATCCTTATGGATAAGATACCATGTCTACTGTTCATTCTGCTTCCTGAACACCTGTTCGTAGAGCTATGGACACCATAAAACAGTCTCTAAAGCACTTTTATCACATTGCATTGTCACTACGAGTCCCAATGTCTGCTAATTTGAATTCTAGCATATAAAGATTAGTTTTCCCTCACACACAAGTGCAGGAGGTAAAGTAGACAGCAGAGTGACATAGAGATTTTGGCAAGGAAGCTCAGGAGAGATAAAAGCAGTTGAGGGAAAGGAAGCCAGGAATTGAGAATTATTTTCTCACTTCTTTGAGGCACAAAGCACTGGGAGATGTATGATGTCTGATGAGTTCACAGTGCATGGCATTATCCAGGGCAGTGCCTGGGTGATATAACCCTGCACACCAGGAAAGGAGGGGTGGAGAAAGAGTATCTGACATTGAGTAACATATGTTTATATATTTGGATTTCTAACTTCTCTACTCTGGGTCCTAGAGACAGGCAGAGTCAAAGGAGGAGGGACGCTACTGCTCCAAGCCATGAATTTGAAGTTATTGAACATTTAGATGCAGAACAAGTGCTGAAGGGAAGGTGCAGCTCAGTGTATCAGAACGAAGCAAAGTGGATTTACACGCATCTCAACTGACATGTTAGGAAGCACAAAATATGAATGAAAACTAAATTTTACCAATTTCAGAGAAATATCATCAGTACCCTTCGTATTCAGTGGGAAACCTTTATAACTGCACACAAGAACATTTTTAGGAGTGTTTTCACGAGCTAGTGTCTGTGATCCCTCTGCTCTATTTGCAGGTTTTAAGTTTCCATACCTCAAATTTTTCTAAGCTGAGGTTTTCAGGGAAAACCCTTCACGGTTGGGAGTGGGGTTGCAGAGCAGAAACTGTGTCTGCCTCTGCCTCTGAAGACCCAGTATCTTCCTCATGTCTGTATCCTCAATGCTCAACAGGGGCGAGTGATAGGTGATAGATAATTTCTAAAACACAGATTTAATCTTTGCTCCATTGTCTAAAAACTTCTGGTAACTTCCACTGCCCATAGAATGAATGCTTAGCATGATGTACAAAGCCTTTCACACATGATCTCAGCTTATCTGGCAAGTCGTCCTCCGGCCATTGCCAAGCACCCCCTCCTCCATGTTGCACCAGGGGTAGTCACTGTTCTCCAAACGCAGCTCTCACTTTCTCACCCCATGCACTTTCACCCACACTGTTCCCCTCTGTGGCACACTCCGTACCCTGTGTATTCCAGGGGAAGTCCTACACATCATTTACATCGAACTCAAAGCCAGCTCCTCAGCACAATTTCCCTTCCTACATGGTCCTGGGAAGCAGCTGAGTACCTGGCAGAATGCCCGGCACACACGATGTTCTCAATAGGTGTCTATGGAATTGAGTTGTGATGAACTGAGTCCAAATCCACCTCCCTGTCATTTGAATATTGTGTAGTTCTTCCCTGAACACACACAAGACAAAGCTATTGTCTCTTCTACATAACTGAATACATTTTGAAGGTAGCCATCAGGCATCTAGTTAACCTTTGCTTTTCTAGAATCTTCCGATAACTACAATGATTGTGTGAGTTACTGAAGACCAGTCTTTATTAGCGTGCAGAGCTCTGTATGCATTAACCCATTTGACCCACAGACAACTCCATAAGGAAGGCAAAGCAGATATAAATCTGTCATTGTCCCCATGTTAAAGATAAAGAAACTCAGTTTTGGGGAGAACAAGGGACTTGTGCCAGGTCACATCAGGGGATCTGAGTTCATCTGACTCACATTCTCATTTTTAAAATATGCTTTATTTTATCAAGTTCTGATCACCCTGGTCCCGCTACTCACAAACACCTCTTTGAATAAAAAAATGTACTTTTGGTCCTCGAGTTGGGAGAGGGTTTTTTTTTTTTTTTTCCTGTTGTGGCTGTCTTATCTTGTCCCTGGAAGGAGGCTGAGTGGAGCTATACAGCTTAGTTTGGGTTGAGCACTACATACGCTAATGCAAAATGGTGACCGTGGATATCAGGGAAGGATATCCGTGGATATCAGGGAATTTGCCACGTGTTACTGAACAGATCTTAATAATATAAAGTATTGCATTTTCTCCCATTCTAATCCCTTGGCGTCCCCATCTGAAAGCTGCCAGGCTGTGGTTTAAGCTTGCCTCTGACAGAGTATATAGGTATAAGCACCCTCATTGTTCACAGGTCCTGCAACAAAAGTGCATCATTTTAGCCAGGGGATCTCAGTGGCCTCCTAAACTTTGAGAGTTCCTCTGTTGGATCAAAGGAAATGCTTGTTTTGATGAAACAAGCAGCAGGATTAAATTCCTCTTTCTTCTCCTAAATTGTGTATGTGTACAGCATCTGTGTTTTGTGTGTTGTGTAGTGTGTTGTACCTTGGTGTTGTGCTGTGTGTGGCAGGTGTTTGCACTGCTCTGGTTGGCGTGTGTGTACTGGTGGCAAAGAGAGAAAGTGCAGGAGGAAGGGATCTGCCTTCTCACTAGGGTTGGCAGGGATGTTGAAAAATCTTCTCTAAATCCCTAATCTCTTCACCCAAGATTAAGCAAATAAAATCGTTGGCTCAAAAAAGTCAGATTCTTGATGACTCCGAAGAGAGAGCAGCAAAGTGAGTCAAGAAGCTTAGCTTCATATCAGCAAAGAGATAAAGGGGCTTCGGTTCTGAATGACAGTTTGAGCAATATACCCTAATCCGATTACCAGGGAATTCAGCGTCACTCTATATTAATGGTGGATTTTAAAAAATGGCTGCTAAAGAGATAGTGTTCATTAGCTGAAGGCTTCAGTTATTCCCGAGGACGAAATAACCCTGACCTGAAACCCAGGGCTACGGGACAGGAGACTGGGGTGAGGGGCAGCTGAGACTCCTCTCTCATAAGGGTCCTTTGTTCACCCAGGGGCTTTGTGGAGGCGGTCACTTCTCCTCTGACCAGAAGAGAGAAGGGGGATGGAGCCCAGGGGCCTGGGGCAAAGTCTGGGGCCCGAATCCAACACCAAGTCACTTCTGCTTTGAGTTTTCTAGGTGGAGAACTTTCACACTGGGCACATTTGTCCTCTCCTTTAACCTCCAGGCTGAAACAACTCCTTACTTAAAAACTTCCGATAGGATTTAACATCTTTTAATGCTTTATTTATTTGGGGGAGAGGGAAGGCAATGTGGTGTGAAAGAATCGAAAAGGTATATTTCCATTACAGATTAATTAATCTCTAGGGACTTAGGTGGAACTCCTGGAGTGAGACTGGGCATAAGAATACAATATACGTGGAATCTAAAATACGACACAAATGAACCTATCTACAAAACAGCAGACTCACAGACATAGAGAACAGACTTGTGGTTGCTGAGGGGGATGGGGATGGGGGAGGGATGAATTGGGCAAACTAATATATGTAGGACGGACATACAAGGTCCTACTGTAGAGCACAGGGA
Source organism: Mesoplodon densirostris (assembly GCF_025265405.1). Classification (NCBI taxonomy): domain Eukaryota; kingdom Metazoa; phylum Chordata; class Mammalia; order Artiodactyla; family Ziphiidae; genus Mesoplodon; species Mesoplodon densirostris. The sequence continues at coordinate 39,478,630 of NC_082678.1, read as the reverse complement.
ACTATATTCCATATCCTGTGACAAACCATAATGGAAAAGAATATGAAAAAGAATGTATATATATGTATAACTGAATCACTTTGCTGTACAACAGAAATTAACACAACATTGTAAATCAACTACACTTCAATAAAATTTTTAAAAAATGGAAAATAATACAACTTACAAGTCACAAATACATTCTTGGGTGCTGTATTCTAATCTTTGGGCTCCTGTGTTTCAAATCCAAACAAGGTCCCTTAAGACTGATGCTCATCACTTAGCTGGAATGCTGATGTGTTATGTGGTTCTTCAATGAAAAGCTTATTTCTAGAGCTGATACCCCAAACTTGTTTGGCCTGGATTATGTTTTGAATCTAACTTCACCTGGAAAGTGTCCGGCAAATAATTTAGCCACATCTACCCTGTGCCTGGGTGGGGATGGAATACCTGGTGAATCCTTGGATGGCAAGCTGGATGTGGTCTTTAAGGTAAGGGACACCCAATGTTCCTCTAAGAATTCAGAACGCCATCAGGCCTGGACTGAGAATTCAGCCAACCCACCTGAGTGACAGTGGTTCACTTTTAGCTCTGGTTAGAAGTCAAATTTCAGAGGACAAGGAGGGAACCCTATACAGTTCTATGGCACTGTTGGTCTCAGAGAACCCATAAATGGAGACTGTTTTTCCTGACATATACACAAAAATTTGTGACAGTCGTGCAGGGTTTTCTTGTTTTAGCAGCTTGGGGGTTAAGGGAAAGATCTCGGGTAAATGCATTAATCACTTCCTGATCTTGAAGCAATTCCCAGATTGTCCTATAGGGAGGTCAGTAATTCCCACACCTAGTTGATCATCAACATCACCTTAGGGGTACTCATTGAAAATGCAGATTCCTGTCCCAATTCTAGCCCCAATCAGAATAATAAGGGGGTAGGGCTCAGGGACATATAATTATGAATTCTCCTTTTAATGCTGGTCATCAGCCAGATTTGGGAACCACTGATGTAGAATATCAGTGGGGCAGAAGAGGACCCGTCAGGGACTGCAGTAGGGGGTCCCAAGATGGTTGGGCCTTTCTTACTATCAAATGGTTATTAGCCTTCTTTTCTTTTATGAAAACCTCCTTTTATGATATATTTATGATGGCTAATAGACCTATAAAGGGTGTAGCTTAGGTAAGAAATGTAAATATTTGGATGGTTCAAATCCTTTGCCTTTATATTTTGCAGCTGATGAATGTAAGGCTCAGTTAAAATAAGTGACTTGATTAGGCTCATTCATCTACTTAGTAGCAGAACCAGGTTTCAAACTCAGCTTTATCAGATCTTTGGGGTATATCGGACTTTGGGTCCATGATCTTTCTACTACATCATGCTTACAAGTAAGGAGGAAATGATGTGTTCCATGGTTCCTCTTGTTTAGGTGGACTTCAAACCAAGAGTGTGTCTTTTTACAACCTTCCAGTGTTTGTGATTTGTGATTTCGGATTGCCCCAGGATGGAAAGGTGCCTTCCCATTTGGTGTACACGTCCTTGACCATCACTAAGCACTGAATTAGAGGCTGTGGGCCACCGGAGTTCTTGGCTAAAGCCTAGCCCACTGGAACTTGCTACCGTTCATATTTTTATTTGTGATTTGCTAATTTTCTCTTCATCTTGAACGAAAGATTTGGGACTACCCTCAGTGAAGAAGCAAAGCTGCTTGATTGAGAAAGAAAATCTCCTTCCTCGCTGTGGAGTTAAATGTTGCCATGTGGTAAAACCGCTCTAAAAAGGGGTGGAGTGTTCTGCCTTCACAAATAAATGTGGGATCTCAAGTCAGAGAAGGGTGTGTCTGGACAGTGTAGCTGTCTACTCTAAAGTAAGACCAGTGTGATTCTATAGACTGGAGTGGAAATGGAGGTTGGGACAGAGAATGACTGGATGGCCTGAGTTGATGACTGGAGTTGGTGGGGTTGATTGGGGACCTTGTTACAGATGCAGCAGGAGTTGGAAAGGACGGGACCAAAGATGGTGGACATGGGATGGAAAGAGCGGAGAGAATAGAACCACCATGCATTTCAAAATGGAAAATTGAGAGAATTAGCCCTCATTGAAGTTTGGAAAGGCCCTCTAGATTTTACTTCAAGGGTTGTGCCGGGTCCCAAAAGAGAACCTGTCGGTTCTTGCAATAATGTTGATGATACAGTATTAGTCAACCTTGGATAAAAAGTATGTGAAGGATACTGATGATGGTGTATTCCCAAACGACATGATCTCTGTATGCCAAGAATTCTTTGTACATATAAAGTCTCCCTCTCTATAAGTCACCAAGGCAAAGCAGGATGGAGAAGGAGATACTCATGGAAAGGCCAATGCTGGGTACAGTTTTTGATATGAGAATTCTTTCCTCCTCACCTGTCTCTGGGGGACAGAAAGGCAGGAGCACCACGTTTGAACAAACAGTAGGTTTACTCCATTGTCTTCAAAAAACTACATATAAAAAAAACCTTAAAAAAAAATAGGAGCACTGTCACAATGGGTCTGTAAAGAAAAGGAAAGAGCGTAGCTAAGTCACAGCCCATAGATGTCAGTAGACTCCAAAGGATCCGGCCTACAGGAAGCCGAATTCCAAGCTGCTGCCACAAACAAGAATAGGACTTTATTGATTCTGTGTCTGTCCTTTGTCTGTGCAGAGGCTGCAGGAGCCCATTCAACAGGAACCTCACCCTCTGTATTTCCATATCAAAGACAGTCTGGGGTTCTCTGCTGGCCTGGGTGGCAGTTTCACAGCCAATATCCTACCTCAGATCAATGCTCCCTGCCACTCATTACCACAACAGGGACTTCCTAACTTGACTGCCCCAGAGAGATTTATTCTTTTCAAATTATTTGTGAGGGAAATCTCAGGGGGAAAACCCCACAGCTTTTGGCTCTGGAGGTGAGATGAGACCCTATTATCAGCAGAGCTCACCTCCCTCCACATTTTCTCTTGGCCTCAGAATTAAGTGGGATCTAGAATGAAAAACACTGAAATAAGATATGTAGATATTTTCAGCTTCAATGATTGTTTCCAGCTTTTCAAGGGATTTTATGAAACTGACAAAGGCTTGAATGGGGACAAATTATTCTTTGGATGCAGGCCATAGTTAGAAAAAAGTCTAGTCTCCCTCCCTCCCTCCCTCCCTCCCTTCCTTCCTTCCTTCCCTCTTTCCTTCCTTTCTCCCTCCTCAACTTTCCCTTTCTATCTTCTTCCTTTCATCTTTCTTTTCTTCTTCCCTGCATGAGAAAAGGGCTTAGGGACACTAAAACATCACATAAATGTTACTACTATATTCCAGTAGATGCTACATGTCTTAGTCACAATGGGCAACAGCCACAATAGGAAGCAAAATGGAGAACTTCAGTTATTACATTGTGATCAGTGTTCCTCAAATACACCCTCAGGTAATATTTTAAAGGCTCAGATTCTCACTGTAGACATAACTCTTAGACACTGTAGTAACAGAAGACCCTAGTCTTTCAAAGAACTCTGGCTGTGTTTGGACAGTAATGAGACTTCTAAATCATTGCGTAATTAAGCCATGGACTTCTATGTGCAGTTATATAAAGACCATTCACATCCTCTTAAAATTCTTTCGTCCTTTGTTTGCCATACATTTACACCAGAGTTTCCTAAACTCTGTATCTCAGGACATTCATTCCATGAGAAATAAATAGGTTTCACTCTCAATAAGGGTTCTCTGTCCTCTAAGTTTGGGAAACACTGCAACATACTCTAGAGCCCCAGAAAAATCTATGTGTCAAAGGCTCTATAAGGTTTTGGCATCAATAAATTTTCTTGACTACGTTTACCCCAGTGTTTCCCTCACATATTTGACCAGAGAACATTCTTTTGCATATCATTCATTAATGATTGTGGATCTAGAGCAATGCTCCAGTCCGCTCTTGTCCTGTGTCTTTTCTCTGATCAGGCTTCATTTGGTGCCTCTGAATCTCCTTTCTCCTTTTGCTACCCAGTTATAGACTTTCCTCAGTGTTCAACTTCTGCTTCTGGGTCTTTGTTTCTATGCATTGTTTTGAGGTTTTCATCCACTTTTATGGATTTATACAGCAAGTAAACTCAACTCTATGGAAGGTCTTGTTCTTTTTCCTTTGTTCTATTTTTATTCCCGTTTGTCTTTTTTTATAAATCCATTTGAAAGTACCCCCTACCTCACTCTCCTCAACTGAACTGATTCCATCTTTTTCTGCAATCCAGTTTTCACTTTCAATTTGTTTACGTGTTAATGACACTGCCATTCTCCCTTGAGAGGGAAATCTTGAAGTCTTGTTTAGCTCTTTTCCCCCCACCCTTGGAAAAATGATTACTGACCTTTTTCATAAATAGCTTGAGGACTCTTGCTTCTATAGAGAAACATTTAACATGAAAAGGATGATAAGAACCTATATACAAATATGAAGACTTCACTTTGTGGATTTAAATGGCTAGAATAAATGGTTGGTGTCATCAAATGTAAGTCTTACTGGAATGGTATTCTTAGAGAACTCTGCTGGGTCTCTCCCCACCTCCTCAACTTAGAGACCAAATAAACAAATGGAAAAAACAATGAACAAGAGAGTGAAGTTAAAGAGCAAGAAATACTCTTCCCAAACTGGAGGAAGATGGTAGGTTGGTGAGGGGTACATACTGAGCCATTCTGGGAACGTGTGGAGATGAGAACGTGGACAGTTCGTGTGTCTGATGCCTGCACATGAGATGCTCTGCCACCCCGTGGGGAGTCCTGGTGTCTGTATATTTTATTGTGGAAACAATGCTTATTAATTAGGATTCATAATGTTTGAACTCTCCTTGTGGTCTGGTGAATGGGGTGGTCGCCACATTCCCCCCAGCTTGCTCTTTAAGATATCCCCAGACCACACTGATTATGCTGGTTATAGAAATTATTTCTTTGAATTCTGTTTCTTAGCTGCTAGCTTTTTTTTTTTTTTGGCCTTATTGCAAAAGCAGTGCATATTCATAAAAAAATACAAGTAGTGCAAGAGAATAAACAATACCTATCATTCCATGCAACCAGATGACTTGGTATATATGCTGCCAGTCACGTTTCTGCTTTTGCATAAATATGTGCATTTCTTTTTTTTTAATCCCCGCCCCAAGCACCTTTTTAATTTTATTTTATTTACTTATTTTTAAAGATTTTATCTTTTTAAAAATTTATTTATTTACATATTTATTTTTGGCTGTGTTGGGTCTTCATTGCTGTTCACGGGCTTTCTTTAGTTGCAGCAAGCAGGGGCTACTCTTTGTTGAGGTGCGCAGGCTTCTCACTGCTGTGGCTTCTCCTGTTGCAGAGCATGGGCTCTAGGTGCGCAAGCTTCAGTAGTTGTGGCTCACGGGCTCTAGAGCACAGGCTCAGTAGTTGTGGTGCACGGGCTTAGTTGCTCCGCGGCATGTGTGATCCTCCTGGACCAGGGCTTGAACCCGTGTCCCCTGCATTGGCAGGTGGATTCTTAACCATTGTGCCACCAGGGAAGTCCCCATGCATTTCTTTACAAAGGTCATTCTGTGATAGTTTCCTAATCTGGATTTTTAAATGTATAATCTGTCTTGAAAATATTTTCACACAGTAAATGCACTTCCACAGCCTTATTTATGAAGGCAGCATAGTATTTCATTTCTGGGTTTCCTTCAATGTTTTTTGAACAGTTAGATTAATAGCATTTCTTCTGTTATAAACAGTGCCATTATAAACTCTTAGAGATAAAACTTTGTGCAGAATCTCAATTTTTTTCTTTTTTCTTTTTTCTTTTGTTTGGCTGTGTTGGGTCTTCTTGATGTGAGTGGGCTTTCTCAAGTTGCAGCAAGCGAGGGCTACTCTTTGTTGTGGTGTGCAGCTTCTTCATTGCGGTGTCTCCTCTTGTGAAGCACGGGCTCTAGGCTTGTGGGCTTCAGTAGTTGCAGCACTTGGGCTCACTAGTTGTGGCACGTGGGCCCTAGAGCGTGCGGGCTTCAGTAGTTGTGTCGTGTGGGCTCTAGAGCGCAGGCTCAGTAGTTGTGGCGCATGGACTTAGTTGCTCCACGGCATGTGGGATCTTCCGGGACCAGGGCTCAAACCCCTGTCCCCTGCATTGGCAGGCAGATCCTTAACCACTGCACCATCAGGGAAGTCCTCAATAGAATGTTTTGTTTTCTTTTTTTTTTTCTATTACTTCAGGACATCTGTTATTTGGGCTCATTAAGAATTAAATTCCATGGGGCTTCCCTGGTGGCACAGTGGTTGAGAGTCTGCCTGCCAATGCAGACGACACGGGTTTGTGCCCCGGTCCGGGAAGATCCCACATGCCGCGGAGCGGCTGGGCCTGTGGGCCAAGGCTGCTGGGCCTGCGTGTCCGGAGCCTGTGCTCCGCAACGGGAGAGGCCACAACAGTGAGAGGCCCGCGTACCGCAAAAAAAAAAAAAAAAAAAAAAAAAAAAGAATTAAATTCCTGGGACTTCCCTGGCAGTCCAGCGGTTAAGACTTCACCTTCTAATGCAGAGGGTGCAGGTCCAATCCCTGGTCAGGGAGCTAAGATCCCATGTGCCTCGTGGCCAAAAAACCAAAACATAAAACAGAAGCAATATTGTAACAAATTCAATAAAGACTTTAAAAAATTTTTTAAAAAAAGAATTAAATTCCTAAACCTTCTCCGTTCTCTTTTCTCCACTGTATTACCTTTGCTCCTTTATCAAAGATCAGCAGACCATATTTATGCGGGTCCTTTTCTAGGCTCTCTATTCTGCTCATTGATTTATTTATCTATTCTTTCACAGTACCACACTGTCTTGAGTACTGTAGCTTAATAGGAAGTCTTAAAAGTCGAGTAGTGTCAATTACCCAATTTTGTTCTTCTCTTATAATACTGTGGTTTCTGTTCTGGTTTTTTTTTTTTTTTCCTCCTCTCTGTATAAACTTTAGAATTAATCTGTTGATATCCATGAAATAACTTGCTGGATTTTTTACTGAAAATGCATTGAATCTGTAGATCAAGATGGGAAGAACTGTCGTCTTGACAATATTTAGTCTTCCTACCCATGAACATAGAATATCTTTATGTTTACTTAGTTCTTTGATTTATTGTATTGGAGTTTTGTAGCTTTCGTCCTATAGATCTTATACATATTTTGTTAGATTTATACCTAGGTATTTCATTTTATGGGATGCTAATGTAAATGGTAATATGTATTTAATTTGAAATTCCACTTATTCATTTCTGTTATGTTAGGAAAGCCACTGACTTTTGAATATTAACCTTAAATCCTACAACCTTGCTGTAATTGCTTATTAGTTCAGGAGATTTTTTTTGTGTGTGTCAATTCTTTCATATTTTCTACAGAGATGATATTGTCATTTGTGAACAAAGATAGTTTTATTTTTTCTTCTCAATGAGTATGCATTTAATTTGGTTTTCTTGTTTTTTTGCATTAGCCAGAACTTCTAGTACAATATGACAAGGACTGTGAGAGAGGGCATACTTGCCTTGTTCCTGATCTTAGTGGGAAATCTTTGTTTCTCACCATCAAGTATGACATTAGCTGTAGGGTTTTTTTGTAGTTGTTCTTTATCCTGTTGAGGAAGTCTCCCTTTATTCCTACTGTGCTGAGAGTTTTTATCACAAATGTGTGTTGGATTTTGTAAACTGCTTTTCTGCATTTATTGATATGATCATGTGATTTTTAATTCTTAGCCTGTGTATGTGGGATTACATTAATTGATTTTTGAATGTTGAACCAGCCTTGCATACCTAGGATAAATCCCACTTAGTTATGGTGCATAATTGTTTTTATACATTGGTGGATTTGATTTACTAATATTTTGTGGAGGATTTTTATATCTATTTGCATAACAGATATGGGTCTGTAGTTTTCTTGTAATGCCTTTGTCTGGTTTTGATATTAAGGTAATGGTGGGCTCATATAATGAGTTAGAAAGTGTTTCCCGTGTTTCTATCTGCTGGAAGAGATTACAGAGAATTGGTGTAATCTCTTTCTTAAATGCTTAGTTGAATTCACCAGGAACCCATCTCAGCTTTGTGCTTGATGGTTTGGAAGGTTGTTAACTGCTGATTAAATTTCTGTAACAGATATTGGTCTGCTAAGATGGTCTATTTCTTCTGTGAGTTCTGGTAGATTGTATTTTTCTAATAATTGGCCCATTTCATTTAGGCTAGCAAATTTGTAGGAATAGAGCTGTTTATAGTATTCCTTATTGTCCTCTTAATGTGCAGGTGATCTGTTGTGCTGTCTCTTAATTTTGATATTAGTAATTTGTGTCTTCTCTCTTTTTTTCTTAGCTTGACTAGAGGCATTATCAATTTTACTGATTTTTCTCAAAGAACCAGCTTTTGGTTTTGTTGATTTTCTCTATTGATTTTCTGTTTCCAGTTGTATTGATTTCTGCTTTTTTTTTTTTTACAATTTCTTTTCTTCTGCTTGCTTTGAAATTAATTTGCTCTTCTTTTATTGGTTTTCTAAGGTGGAAATTTAGACGATTGATTTTGGAGCTTTCTTCTTCTCTAATATATGCATTCATGCTATAAATTTCCCTCTGGGCACTGCTTTCACTGCATCCCACAAATTTTGATAAGATGTACTCTCATTTTTATTTTGTTCAAAATATTTTAAAATTTCTCTTGAGATTTCTTCTTTGACCCATGTGTTATTTAGAAGTATGTTGTTTATCTCCAAGTATTTTAGGATTTTCTAGCCATCTTTTTGCTATTGATTTCTAGTTTAATTCCATTGTGGTCTGAGTGTATACAGTGAATGACTTCTATGCTTTTAAATTTGTGAAGGGGTGCTTTATGGCCCAGAATGTGGTCTATCTTGGTAAATGTTCCAGGTAAGCTTGAGAAGAATGTGTATTCTACTGTTGTTGGATGAAGTAGTTGATAGATATCCATTATATCCAGTTGATTGATGATACTGTTGAGTTCAACTATGTCTTTATTGATTTTCTAGCTATTGGACCTGTCTGCTCCTGATAGAGTCACGTTGGAGTTTTCAACTGTAAGAGTGGATTCATCTATTTCTTCTTACAACAATATCAGTTTTTGCCTCATGTGTTTTGATGCTCTGTCAAATTAACAATTAAGGATTGTTATGTCTTCTTGGATAATTGGCCCTTTTATCATTATGAAATGCCCCTCTTTAATCCCGATAATTTTCCTTGCTCTGAAGTCTGCTCTATTTGAAATTAATATAGTTACTTCAACTTCCTTCTGGTTCATGTTAGCATGGCATATCTTTCTCCATCCCTTTACTTTTAATCTTTATGTATCTTTGTATTTAAAACGTAGTTCTTGCAGACAACATACAGTTGGGTCTTGTTTTTTCATCCACTGACTTTTAATTTGTCTTTTAATTGGTATATTGAAACAATTTACTTTTAAAGTGATTTTTGATATTACTGGATTCATATCTACCATGTTTATTACTGTTTTCTATCCATTGCCCCTGTCCTTTTCCCCTATTTTTGTCTTCCCCTCTTTTTCTGCCTTTTGTGGTTTTAATTGAACAGGATTCAATTTTCTCTTCTTTCTTAGCGTATCAATTATACTTTTTTTTTTTTACTTTGTGTTTGCCCTAGAGTTTGCAATATACATTTACAACTAATCCAAGCCCATTTTCAAATAACACCATACCACTTCATGAATAGGTCAAGTGCCATATAATAATGGAATATTCCTAATTTCTTCCTGTTGTCCCTTGTATCATTCCTGTCATTATTTCTACTTTTATGTAAGTTATAATAATTGACTACATTGTTGCTATTATTTTGAACAAACAGCAATTGTTATCTGTTAGATCAATCAAGAATAAGAAAAATAAGCTTTCATTTTGCCTTCACTTATCCTTTCTCTCATGTTCTTTCTTTCTTTATGTAGATCCAAGTTTCTGACCTATATCATTTTCCTTCTCTCTAAAAAATTTCTTTTAATATTTCTTGAAAGGCAGGTCTAGTGGCAACCTAATCGCTCAGTTTTTGTTTGTCCAAAAAAGTCTATGTCTCCTTCACTTTAGAAGGATAATTTCTCAGGATATAGAATCCTGGTTAGTTCATATTTTTTTTCTCTCAAAACTTTAAATATTTCACTCTGTTTCCTTCTTGCTTACATGGTTTCTGAGAATAAGTCAGAGGTAATTCTTATCTTTCCTACTCTGTAGGTGAGGTTTTAAATTTTCCCCCTCTGACTTCTTTCAGGATTCTTTGTTTATTTTTAATTTTTCACAGTTTGAATAGGATATGCCTAGTTGTAGGTTTTTTTTTTTTCTTCTTGTATTTATCTTGCTTAATATTCTCTGAATTTCCTGTATCTGTGGTTTGGTGTCTGACATTAATTTGGGGGAAAATGCTTAGTCATTATTGCTTCAAATGTTTCTTCTCTTTTTTTCCCCCCCCCCGGTATTCCCATTATGCATATGTCATATCTTGCATACTTGTCCCACAGTTCTTTGATATTCTGGCTTTTTTTTTTCAGTCTTTTTCTCTTTGCATTTTAATTTTGGAAGTTTCAACTGACATATTCTCAAGCTCCGAAATCTTTCCACAGCCATGCCCAAGTCTACTAATAAGCCCGTGAAAGGCATTCTTGTTTCTGTTAGTGTTTTTGATCTTTAGTATTTCTTTTTGATTCCTCCTTAACATGTCCATCTCCCTGCTTACATTGCCCAACCCCCTCCTTTGTTCTTCCATGTTGTCTACTTTATCCTAGAGCTCTTACCATATTAACCATTAGAGCTCTTAGCATATTAATAACAGTTGTTTTAAATTCCTGGCCTGATAATTTCATCATCCTTGTCATATGAGTCTGGTTCTGATGCTTGCTCTGTCTGTTTAAACTGTGTGTGTGTTTTTTTTTTTTATCTTTTAGTATACCCAATTTTTTCCTGATAGCTGGACATGATGTATTGTAACAGCTAAAAGGAACTGTGGTAAGCAGCCTTTAGTAATGCGGTAGCAATGTGTGCAAGGGAGGGAAGCAGTCTTTAGTTCTGTAGTACTCACTGAAGCATTGTTTAGTGAGCCTATGCCTCAGGACTGTGAACTTCACATGTGCTTTTCACATATTTTCTCCTCTTAGGTGGGACAAGATGGCTAGCATGGGCTGGAGTTGGGATTTTCTCTTTTCCCGCAAGGAAGGTTAGAGGGAGTTCTTCCCTAAGCCAATTAGGCTCTGAAAACGCCCCAATAGTTGAGGCTCCGGTAAAATAGTTTCTCTTGAAGGCAGGCCTTTTAAGAAGCATAGAATACTTTGCAGTATTTCATACTCATGCGTGAGTCTCCCCCATCCCCCCATGACTGGATCACTTGGGAGTTTTTGCTGTAGACTTGCCCACACTAAGCCTCCAGCTATTCACCACTTACAGGTTAGGTCTTCCCAGCCCAGCACTGGTTCTCATGCTTTCTGCTCTGGTTAGTTGTGACTCTCTGTATTTGCTTGTCTGTCTCTCCAATTTTGGGGCCAGTGGTTTGCCCCAAATGAAAATGATATAGGTCAGAAACTTGGATCTACATAAAGAAAGAAAGAACATGAGAGAAAGGATAAGTGAGTGACCTCACTTCTGTGACAAATTTAAGAAGAGGTCATGATTTTTTTCAGTTGGTTCAGCTTTTAAGTTGTTGTGAAGACAGTGATGACTTCTAAACTCCTTACATATTGGACCTGAAACCAGAAATTAAGGCCAGTATATTTTTATGTATGAAAGTTTTATCAATCACTCCATCATATCTCTTTGCAAAAAAATTTGTGAATATATATATACACATATACACATTATACATATATGTAAATTGAATTAATTTTTTCCTTCTTCTGACTGTAAGGCTTTACGTGTTAAATGTTTATTCTGGATTAAGTAATCATCACTGTTATTACAAGGTAATGGATCAAATAAGATAAACATATTGCACATTTTGATAAATAATTATTAATCATATAAAGTAAAATTTTCTGACTTAAAATTTGTTAACCCAGTCATTTATCATTAATCTTCTTAATTTCCAGGAGGTACACCAAAAAGTCTTTACTGAGTCTTATCAAATGGTATTAATTTTAGTAGGTACTCTTGTACTGACAGTCACCTTTTATTAAAGCTAAAATTAACGCTGAACTAAAACGTGAAATTTGAAATCTCACATTTCTGTATTTTCTTACAGTAGGCTGTGAATAATGAGTGGTTTATTCATCTCAAAGTTTAATTTTTCATGTTATCTCAAAATATATTTTTAAGTGATAGTCAGACACTTGAGAATTTATACACATAACACATACATATTATCAAGTTCATTTCATGGTTGAAAATGATTTGACAGAATTAGAGTAATATATAAAATTTGAGGAGGAAGAAGTAATTCAGATTAAACAAAGGTGTTTTCTAAACTGTAGGGCCCAATGGATGCATCATTTCGATTGCATGTTGGAACGTTTTGCCTACACGTCCATTCCTTAGTAGTTGTTCTCACTTTGAAGGAGTTTAATGTACTTGTGGAAATAAACTGCAAATAAAGAAGAGAAGATCTGAGGCCACTAGTTAGCTAGCAAGTGAGGAGCTTATAACAGGCACATTAATGGTTGTTGTGAAGCATTATGTTATATTCCAATTATGCTAATACAGACCTGAGAAGTGTGCAGTCAAAAGGAAGAAATGAGCAGGTGCTGGAAGACACAGTTAGCAAAAGACACGTTGCCAAGTAAAAAATAAATATAGATTTACAGCAGCTAATTGGTAAAAGTTAATGAAATTATTTCTTCCGTGGGCTGAGTAAATAACCAAGAAGATATAAAATTCTATCTTGCTTCTGATCTATTCTCAGTTTACTCAAAGCTACATGATCTGTTGGAAGAAACTGAAAGTTTTTACTTCCTCCTACTTGAAATGGTACAGCATATGCACCTGACACTCCCTGAGCTTTTTGTGTTTCCCGAGAATGGTGAAAACGCAGAGAAGATGTGCCTGCGGCAGATGGTTTTTCCCCTGATGCACGTGTGTGTGTATGTGTATGCACGTGTATAAATCCCGACTCTCCTAATAGTATGACGGAGAGATAAAGAGATAAGGCATGGATCCTTGCCCTCAGTTTGTGGCCTTGTGAAGGTAAAATTCCACTGCCTGCAATATTTCACACTGACAGTTTCTTTGCTTTGCTCTCACCAAACTCTCCCTAAGGAGTGATAACTATAGGACTACAGTCAGGGAGTAGAAGAGGTAAAGTCAGGAAGTACCAATATCCATCCCTCTTGCTGCCTCAATCTACAACATGTCTGGATTTAGAATGTCTCAACATAGGCAAAGCACCATGCTTTGACCTTGACAGAAGTGTTACAAAGGTGGGAAACGACTCATCCCTCTGAGAGAGTTTATGGTGGCTTGATTAAAAGAAGTGTCTCAGACACTGACATTTAGAATGGTCCGTCCCCTGGGGTATTTTCACACTCTGGGGCACTGTAGTACAGTAAGATTTGGGATGGAGGAGAGGTACATCTTTCTTTTAAAAAGTGGGTGGGGCTTCCCTGGTGGCGCAGTGGTTGAGAATCTGCCTGCCAATGCAGGGGACACGGGTTCGAGCCCTGGTCTGGGAGGGTCCCACATGCCGCAGAGCAACTGGGCCCGTGAGCCGCAATGACCGAGCCTGTGCGTCTGGGGCCTGTGCTCTGCAACAAGAGAGGTCGTGACAGTGACAGGCCCGCGCACCGCAATGAAGAGTGGCCCCTGCTCGCCGCAGCTAGAGAAAGCCCTCACGCAGAAATGAAGACCCAACACAGCCAAAAATAAATAAATAAATAAAAATAAATAAATAAATAAATAAAGAGTGGGTGAAGGTGACACTGAAAGGGAAAGAGATAAAAGAGATCCACTTGCCAGCTCTACCAGAGGACGTTTTTAGGCAGACCAATTTCTGGGAAGAGTCCTAGTGTAAAACAGCTACTTTATTGTACCTATATTAGTTTCCTGTGGCTGCTTTAAACAAACTTCCCCACACTTGGTGGCTAAAGGTAACAGAATTATAGTCTTCCATGGTTTTGGAGGCCAGAAGTTGGAAATCTGTTTCACCTGGCCAAAATCAAGGTGTCAACAGGGCTGTATTCCCTCCAGATGCTCTAGGAGAGAATCCATTTCTAGCCTCTTCCAGCTTCTGGAAGTTACTGGCATTCCATGGCACAGGGCAGCATCACTCCTGTCTGTCTCTGTGGTCACCATGCTTTTGCCGCTTCTGCTGTGTCCAATCTCCCTCTGCCTCTGTCTTTTTTTTTTTTTTTTTGCTGTACGCGGGCCTCTCACTGCTGTGGCCTCTCCCGTTGCGGAGCACAGGCTCCGGACACACAGGCTCCGCGGCCATGGCTCGCGGGCCCAGCCGCTCCGCGGCATGTGGGATCTTCCGGGATCGGGGCACGAACCCGTGTCCCCTGCATCGGCAGGCGGACTCTCAACCACTGCGCCACCAGGGAAGCCCCTGCCTCTGTCTTATAAGGACACTTCTGACTGCATTTAGGGCCCATCCAGATAATCCAGGATAAGCTCGCCAACTCATGATCCTTTACTTAACCACACCTGCAAAGACCCTTTTTTCAAATCAGGTAACATTTACAGGTTCCAGGGATTAGGACCTGGTACCTTTGAGAGGCATTATTCAGCCTACTCCGGTACTCAGTAAATATTTTCCATCTACTTTAAGGAATTTTCTGCTGTACGTTTAGCACATAAATGGCTAGCTTCTTAAATTCCAACAGTGGTGAATTCTCTTAGGTTCTATAAAAATGTTGCTTGTTGGTCTTCATTTTCACAGTAGTTATGAATTCCAGTGTATGTGTGTGTGCACAACATGTTCCTAGGGTACACTGGCCGATGCAACATTAGGATATCAGGTGCTCCGTAAAATTCTGGAGAGCAAAATCAAGTGGGACATCCCAGTAAGAGAGACAAAACCTGTCAAATTGATCTCCCAGTTTCCAATTTTCACAGAAACTTGAACACTAAATTATATCTCCTGGTGCCCCGGCTCCCTTCATAGACTCCCTGACTCCCTCCTCCCTCCATAATCTAGCAAATCCAATAAATATCAATGACCCCAGATGCCTTGGGATCAATGCCTAGTTTTTCCTTGGGTTACTGTAAACATAGACACTTGGCACCATCTGGCCCTAAATTTGGGGGGGGTTCAGAGCCATTTACCACATAAAGATCACGTATTCCAAAGAAACCAAACTCTCTTATCCATAGCAATGATAAAAACAAAAGGAAAGCATTATTTGGGCAGGAGAGGCCTCTTATTAGCTAAGTAGGCCCACTGCATGGCAGATAAAGCACAGTAATTGGTTATCTCCAGCCCACAAGGCCCAGGACCAACTATAAATGATCCATTCAAGTCCCTCTGAGTGCATGTGTTAAAGGACTTCCAGATGTTCTCAAAGGCAGGCCCTCTGTTCTATGATCTGGGTCTCATCCACCATATGGTGCTAATTTGGTTGTCCTGATACAGCAATGTGGGATGAAACACTGGCTGCTCCACAAGCTACAAAAGAGTTGGTAAATTGTTTAAGGCCTCATCATTCATCAGGTTGGAGCTCCCTATGGCAAACACTTCCTGATTTCCGTGGGATAAGGAGGTGTGTAGGCATACTCTAAGCACAGACTGTTCGTGAAACATATAAATGATTATGTCAGTGCCCTGGAATGACCCCACATATTCTGGGATCTTATCAAAATGCTCAGTCCATGGCCAGAAGTTTGGGGCTAAACTGGAGTTGTAAAATGAAAAGCAGGGGTCAGAATCTTCTGCATGCACTCATCCTTAGGGCTTTACTTCATTACTGAAGGTGCCTACTCCTCTTGGTTATAGCCGATGGCCACTCCCATGGCAGCCTTTCAGTGACACTTGGAGAACCAGAGAGAATTAGGATCAAATGAGGGTGTTTAGGGCTTCCCTGGTGGCGCAGTGGTTGAGAGTCTGCCTGCCGATGCAGGGGACATGGGTTCGTGCCCCAGTCCGGGAAGATCCCACATGCCGTGGAGCGGCTGGGCCCGTGAGCCATGGCCACTGAGCCTGTGCATCCAGAGCCTGTGCTCCACAATGGGAGAGGCCACAACAGTGAGAGGCCCACGTACCGCAAAAAAACCCCACAAAAAACAAGGGTGTTTAGTGAACATCTATTTCGACACTCCTTTTTTTCCAAATAAGAAAAAGGCATAGAAGAGGGTATGTAGTTCATCCTCAATTCACATATTAGGGTCTCTGCCTCCCAATTTCTGATCCAGTGCCCTTTTTACTCCCATGGATGGCCTCTCTGTCATGGGCGTCATCTTTAACAAGGTCATCTTGACTTGAAAGCCAAAGGGAAGTCCACTGCATTGAAATCCTCAGATCAGGAGCTGCAGGCAGGTTGAGTTGGATGTGAGTATTGGGTGGGAAAACCAGAGCCACCTGTAGCCAAAATCTTGTCTGCTTTGCTAACTTTCCTGTAGTAGTCATCCTCATCAAATTGCACTGTCAGTTTCTCAGAGAAGAGTCAGAACAAAATTTCAAAAGGATCAAAGATAGTAAACAAAAGCCTGAATAGAAGTTTAAAAGGGACAAAAAACACCCAATAAAAGGTGGAATAAGAGTTTCTTGAATTCTTTTTTATAGGAGAATTGAGACTATTTGAAATTAAAATATGACACATGTGAAACTTACATCCATGCAGACAGATGCAAAACACAATCAAGCTTCATATGCATACTCAGAGATAAGACATACTCAGAGATAAGATACACAAAGATAAATTGGTACCCAGCATCATGAAATAGAGATGTTTTGGCAAATATGAGGATGTACTATGGCTTAATCTTTACTTCATTTCCTCCTTTCCTGGCTATCAGCCATCAAAGACAGTAAATAATGTTCTGACCCATCTGCCTGCCTCCAGTCACTGACTCCTCCAGCCTTTTTTCCACATTTCTACCCAAAGGAATGTCCTCTGAACATCAGTCTTCCCCCTCAAAAGCCATCAATGGTTTCCTGTTGCCTGTTGAGTCATGACCAAGCTTTGTCTTATGGTATTCTAAGTCCAGCACCAAAACTGGCGAGTAGGTTTCAATTAGGGCACCCACCCTGATGGATTTTGTCCTCCCAGCCTGGAGCCTTGTGTTGAAAAGGGATCTAAAGCTACATCTGAATTCAATGAGAAGCCTGCGTCTTGATTGATAGGGGATGCCTGCCATGATGTGGTATCCGGGAGTGAAAGTCCAAGGCTACATATTTCCCAGCCCTGCCAGACAGCATCCGATCTCATCTGTCACTCCATCTCCATCCCAATTCTTTGCTTCAGCAACTCCAGATTGTCTTATGTTCAGTTAAGGGAGGATTTAAAAAAGTGCAGTAATGTCTTCCTCATTAGACTGGCAGATGTTTAGAAATATGTCTATTCCACCTCTTAAAACCTTTTGTATCCATCCCCTCTGTGCCATCCTCACTGCCTCTGCCTTAGTTCAGAGCCCCCTCCCCAGCTCTCCCCTGGCCTATTTCATTACTCTCCTATCTGATCATTTTATGGTACATTAAACCCTTCAGTGGCTCCCATTTCAATCTCTTTAGCTCGGCTTAGAAGGCCCCCCAACCCATCCCCCACCACACACAATGTTTTAGCTAATGCTAACCCTTCCAACAGTATCTCTGCCATACCTATAAATGTGACCTGTGATTACAGTCAACTTTACCTGTAAGCTCCTTGAGGCCACGTCTTATTCATCTTTGTAACCCACATCACCTATTACATTGCTTACAATACTGTTGACATTATATCAACATTTGTTTTGAATGAACTGATTAATGAGTGAATAAAGACTTGAGGATTTGGATTCTAGTTGACCTGCTGTGAGTGTGAAAAAAGTGCTGAAAATATCCTAGAGCCTCAGAGACTTGGGAGTGGAGGGGATTTTGAGAACTGTGACCCACAGAGACCCTCTCATCAGGGTGGAGTGAAGTTCTTGGAAAACTACCTGGCTACGGAATCCAGCCCCAGACCTGGCAGCCTGGTTAGAGGAGCTCGAACCCCTGGGAGGAAGGCTCAGCTTTCAGACTTTTGCAAGGCCAGCTTCTTCCCTTCATCCATCTCTTGGGTCAAATGTCACCTCCCTTCACCCACTGCATCACCTTATTTATTTTCTTCAAGGAACTTTTTATTTACCTTTCTTGTATTTTTTACTATTGATGCATTTTCCACCTTTGTCAATAGCATATGAACTACATGAGAGCACAGTTATTCTGTTTATTGGGGTGTCCTTGGCTCCTAAAACAGGCTCTGCTACTGTTCAATTTGCTGAATAATCGAATCGATGAATTCTCAGTACTGGTATCCACTCAGATAAGAGAAAGGGGCAAAAGAGGTGATGTAGGTGGAGGCCCAAAACTTGGGGTGGGTAGCAAGAAAATGATAGTCAAGGGAATGAGTCAATGTGCACTTGACCCTATCCTCAGAGAAGAGGGTTGGCAGTAATTAGGGCAACTACCTATCAACTTTAGAGTTTGGGGAAGGGCAAGGATTGGAAAGCTATGAAGAGAAAGTGGTAAGAACTCCAATGGGTAAGCAACCATGTTGGGCTGGGGAATGCTCCTGGGTCAAGTCGATGGTCTAGAAGAATTCCAGGGATGGATCCTGGCTCTGGTAGGGTGAGTTCATTCCAAAACAATGAGGCTGATGGGGGACTTTAAAGTGGGTGAGGCTATGATATATATCTCTATATATGTCTATATCTATCCTGATGTTGATGGTCTTAAATCAGGAACTGAGGGAAGCCTTAGCCCACAAATGGAGCCATGTGTATTCAAGCTTAAAAACTTGGGGAAGGCTTGGAAGGAGAAAAAGAGAGAGGGGATGAGGTTTGGGGAAGAAAACAGGTTGTTTTTAAAGGCCTATTAATGTGCCAGTCACTGTACCTGGTTGCTTGCATGAGCCATCCCATTATATCCAATCCAACCCTACAAGGTGATTACGATCAACGTCATTTTATAGACGAAGAAACTAGGTCTCAGTGAAAATAAGGAACCTCCCAAAGTTTACACAGGCCATGGAGAAGCCAGGGTTAAAACCCAGACTAGATGACCCCCTAATTCTTGCATTTTCCCATTCTGCCACAGTAGTTTCCTATAAAGCACTGGTTCCCTCTTTCTTCTGGGATATGTAAGACAGATGATCACACAGTGACACACTTCTATACAAACATATATACAAACACTGACAATTTTGAGGTGTCATGCATAACTTTCTCTCTTTTTTCCCATTTAGACAGCATATCAGAATGTGAGTGTATTGCTATCATGGGGATAACATGAATTTTGGATTAAAAAGCAAATGATTATTAGATTTCTAAACTTCAGTAAAAAATGGTTGTGAGACACCAGGGCAGGGATGGAACCAAGGCTGGAAGTGGGATATTTAATTTGTTCATATCTTCTTGGGTTCCCCTACTTGGTATGGAGTTAAATTTTCAGAAGGAGGTTGGAAAGTGCGCTTTACTATCATTAAACTGTTTAAAAAGTGTCAGTGAAAAGGAAAATTAATCTGAATTTGGAACTCATCCTGACAAAGCTGTTGTCCTGGATCAATAAATGGGAAATTAGCTGGACTGAATCCACAGTTTGGAAGATTAGTGGAATATATCATGGACTTAGAAGAAAAGTCAGGATTCGTTTTAATGTAAAAATGTAAAGACAGGGCTCCCCTGGTGGCGCAGTGGTTGAGAGTCCGCCTGCCAATACAGGGGACACGGGTTCGTGCCCCGGTCCGGGAAGTTCCCACGTGCCGCGGAGCAGCTGTGCCCGTGAGCCATGGCCGCTGAGCCTGCATGTCCGGAGCCTGTGCTCCGCAACGGGAGAGACCACAACAGTGAGAGGCCCGCGTACTGGGAAAAAAAAAAAAAAAAGTAAAGACAGACTCATATTGACTCTGTCAGTCTAACTTAGAACAGCTCTAGCTGGTAGGAATTGAACTTAGTTCTGAGTGCAAAAGTCTAGAGATTAGTTGATTCTGTAGACGGCAACAGCAGAAATGTCATTTAATCAGTTTCCTAGGACTGCCATAACAAATTCTCACAAACTTGGTGACTTCAAAGAACAGAAATTGGGCTTCCCTGGTGGCGCAGTGGTTGAGAGTCCGCCTGCCGATGCAGGGGGCGCGGGTTCGTGCCCCGGTCCGGGAGGGTCCCGCGTGCCGTGGAGCGGCTGGGCCCGTGAGCCGTGGCCGCTGAGCCCGCGCGTCCGGAGCCTGTGCTCCGCAACGGGAGAGGCCACAACAGTGAGAGGCCCGCGTACAGCAAAAAAAAAAAAAAAAAAAACAAAAAAACAAAAACAAAGAACAGAAATTTATTCTCTCATAGTCCTGGAGGCCAGAAGTCCAAAGTCAAGCTGTTGGCAGGGCCATATTCCCTCTGAAGGCTGAAGAGGGAGAATCTTTCCTTGTGTCTTCTAGATTCTGGTGGCTTCAGACATTCCTTGGCTTGTGGCTGCCTAACCCCAATCTTTGCCTACATCTTCATATGGCATTCACTTCTGTGTTTGTGTCTTCTCATTTTCTGTCTGTCTCTTATAAGGACCCATGTCATTGGACTTAGGGCTCACTTGCATAATCTAGGATGATTCCCATCTCAAGACCATTGACTTCATTACATCTGCAAAGTTGCTTTTTTAAAATAAGGTCACATTCACAGATTCTGTGGCTCAGGAGGTGGACATGTCTTTTGCTGGGGCCACCGTTCAACTCCTTGTGGCCATATTTTACCATGTAGAGCAGGGGTCCCCAAACCCCGGGCCGTGGATCCGTACCAGTCTGCAGCCTGTTAGGGACCAGGCCGCACAGCAGGAGGTGAGCGGCAGGCGAGCAAGAGAAGCTTCATCTGACGCTCCCCATCGCTCCCCATTGCTCGCATTACCGCCTGAGCCGTCCATCACCACCCCACCCCCCCATCCGTGGGAAAACTGTCTTCCACGAAACCAGTCCCTGGTGCCAAAAAGGTTGGGGACCGCTGATGTAGAGGACATTAGAATGCAAGTAAAAGTGGGAAAGGACTTACAAGACAGAATTACAAGGCAAAATTGTAAAGGAAGCATAGCTTTTCTTTTCTTTTTTCTTTTTTTCTGGGGGTAATGCTGAGTGTACTAAAGCAGAGAGTAAGTGCCACAGGTAGGCACCAAGACAAATCACGTGGCTGTAGACACCTGTAAGTAGAGTTCTATGATGAATGAGATGATGAACTGCCATTTGTTTTTCAAAGCAACTGGACCACTTTACACTCCCACCAGACATGTATGAGGGCTCCAGTTTCTCTACATCTTATCTGACTTTTTGATTTGACTCATCCTAGTAGGTGTGAAATGGTATGTCACTGGGGTGTTGATTTACATTTCCCTGATGTATAATTACATTGAACATCTTTTCATGTACTTGTTGGCCATTTTTCTATCTTCTCTGGAGAAATGTCTATCCACATCCTTTGCAAATTTTTACACATCCAAGAAATTTAAACCTAAGAATGCTCTCAAAAATAGGAGAGACGTGCGAGCGCGGGTCACTGTCCGCCCCGCCTTCCGGGGGACCTGTGCACCCCGCCACTGCCGGGGTCCCGAGACCCGGGGACGGCTTTCCCGGGAAAGCGCACGGAGCGCCACGGGCTGCTGCAACGTCACGCCGGCCTCTGCCGCCGCAGGCCCGCCCCACACTGCGCGCCCCTCCCTCCCCTCTGCATGAGTGAGCCAGAGCCCCCGAATCAGCGGCTCCTTTAAACCCGTCCTGTCTGAGCGAAGAACGGACGCCCTCCGGCGACCTACGCACAGAGGCGGGGCCAGGTCCAAGGCTGAGACCCGGGAGCTGTGAGAGCAGAGTCAGGGAAATCTCTCTGTGCAGCCTCGGAGGCAGCGGATTAAAGCTCCACGGTCCATTTGATGTGCCCTGCGTCTGTGGAGTGCATGAATGGACAGCGAATCATCCCAAATTGAGGAAGTGGACTTTGAGGACAAGATTTAAGACTTTCCCCCCTTTTCCTCTTTTTACAACGAATTATTCCAAAGTAAGGAGGTGGACTTAGAGAGCAAGATTTCAGACTTCTTGCCCTTTTCCTCTTTTTACAACGAATTATCCCAAATTGAGGAGGTGGGCTTGGAGAGCAAGATTTTTGATTTTTCCCCCTGCTCTCTTTTTGTGAATGTGTATGTGTAATCTTCTGTGTAAGATTCTCTCTGTATAGCTTTGCTTCCACCATATGTCCCAGGGTTCTATCGGTCCGTTTTTTTTTTTTTTTTTCAATAATTACTTTCTAATTTTAATAACGCTACTATATTTCATACTTTATTCTATTTTACTTTACCTGCTCTTTCTTTTTTTCCTACCTTCCCTTCCTCCCTCCCTCCCTCCGCTCTTCCTTTCCTTCTTTCTTTTTCTTTCCTCCCTCCCTCCCACCCTTCTTCTTTCCACTTTCTTTTTCTTTCCTTCCTCCCTCCCTCCCTCCTGTCTTTCTTTCTTTCTTCCCTTCCTCCCTCCCTCCCTTCTTCCATTCACTCTTCCTTTTGCTTTCATTGCCCCCTCCCTCCCTCCTTTCTTTCCTTCTTTCTTTCCATCCTTCCTCACTCCCTCCCTCCTTTCTTTCTTTCTTCCTTCCTTCCTTCCTTTCTTCCCTTCTTCCTTTCTTTCCCTCTCTCTTTCTCTCTTCTACTAATTCTTTCTTTCTGCTTTTTCTCCCTGTTATTCTGAGCTGGGTGGATGAAAGGCTCTTGGTGCTGCAGCCAGGAGCCAGTGCTGTGCCTCTGAAGTGGGAGAGCCAACTTCAGGACACGGGTCCACAAGAGACCTCCCAGCTCCACATAATATCAAGCAGCGAAAATCTCCCAGAGATCTCCATCCCAACACCAGCACCCAGCTTCAGTCAACGACCAGCAAGCCACAGTGCTGGTCACCCTATGCCAAGCAACTAGCAAGGCAGGAACACAACCCCACCCATTAGCAGAGAAGCTACCTAAAAACATAATAAGGCCATAGGCACCCCAAAACACACCACCAGACGTGGACCTGTCCACCAGAAAGACAAGATCGAGCCTCAACCACCAGAACACAGGCATTAGTCCCCCCCACCAGGAAGTCTATACAACCTACTGAAACAACCTTAGCCACTGGGGTCAGACACGAAAAACAACGGGAACTACGAATCTGCAGCCTGCAAAAAGGAGACCCCAAACACAGTAACATAAGCAAAATGAGAAGACAGAAAAACACACAGCAGGTGAAGGAGCAAGATAAAAACCTACCAGACCTAACAAATGAAGAGGTAATAGGCAGTCTACCTGAAAAAGAATTCAGAATAATGATGGTAAAGATGATCCAAAATCTTGGAAATAGAATAGACAAAATGCAAGAAACAGTTAACAAGGACCTAGAAGAACTAAAGATGAATCAAGCATCGATTAAAAACACAATACATGAAATAAAAAATACTCTAGATGGGATCAATAGCAGAATAACTGAGGCAGAAGAACGGATAAGTGAGGTGGAAGATAAAATAGTGGAAATAACTGATGCAGAGCAAAATAAAGAAAAAAGATTGAAAAGAACAGAGGACAGTCTCAGAGACCTCTGGGACAACATTAAACGCACCAACATTCGAATTATAGGGGTTCCAGAAGAAGAAGAGAAAAAGAAAGGGACTGAGAAAATATTTGAAGAGATTATAGTTGAAAACTTCCCCAATATGGGAAAGGAAATAGTTAATCAAGTCCAGGAGGCGCAGAGAGTCCCATACAGAATAAATCCAAGGAGAAATACACCAAGACACATATTAATCAAACTGTCAAAAATTAAACACAAAGAAATCATATTAAAAGCAGCAAGGGAAAAAAAACAAATAACACACAAGGGAATCCCCATCAGGTTAACAGCTGATCTCTCAGCAGAAACTCTACAAGCCAGAAGGGAGTGGCAGGACATAATTAAAGTGATGAAGGAGAGAAACCTGCAGCCAAGATTACTCTACCCAGCAAGGATCTCATTCAGATTTGATGGAGAAATTAAAACCTTTACAGACAAGCAAAAGCTGAGAGAGTTCAGCACCACCAAACCAGCTTTACAACAAATGCTAAAGGAACTTCTCTAGGCAAGAAACACAACAGAAGGAATATACCTACAATAACGAACCCAAAGCAATTAAGGAAATGGGAATAGGAACATACATATCAATAATTACCTTAAATGTAAATGGACTAAATGCTCCCACCAAAAGACACAGAGTGGCTGAATGGATACAAAAACAAGACCCATATATATGCTGTCTACAAGAGACCCACTTCAGACCTAAAGACACATACAGATTGAAAGTAAGGGGATGGAAAAAGATATTCCATGCAAATGGAAATCAAAAGAAAGCTGGAGTAGCAATTCTTATATCAGACAAAATAGACTTTAAAATAAAGACTATTAGAAGAGACAAAGAAGGACACTACATAATGATCAAGGGATCGATCCAAGAAGAAGATATAACAATTGTAAATATTTATGCACCCAACATAGGAGCACCTCAATACATAAGGCAAATACTAACAGCCATAAAAGGGGAAATCGACAGTAACACAATCATAGTAGGGGACTTTAACACCCCACTTTCACCAATGGACAGATCGTCCAAAATGAAAATAAATAAGGAAACACAAGCTTTAAATGATACATTAAACAAGATGGACTTAGTTGATATTTATAGGACATTTCATCCAAAAACAACAGAATACACATTTTTCTCAAGTGCTCATGGAACATTCTCCAGGATAGATCATATCTTGGGTCACAAATCAAGCCTTGGTAAATTTAAGAAAATTGAAATTGTATCAAGTATCTTTTCCGACCACAATGCTATGAGACTAGACATCAATTACAGGAAAAGATCTGTAAAAAATACAAACACATGGAGGCTAAACAATACACTACTCAATAACGAAGTGATCACTGAAGAAATCAGAGAGGAAATTAAAAAATACCTAGAAACAAATGACAATGGAGACACGACAACCCAAAACCTATGGGATGCAGCAAAAGCAGTTCTAAGGGGGAAGTTTATAGCAATACAATCCCACCTTAAGAAACAGGAAACATTTCGAGTAAACAACCTGACCCTGCACCTAAAGCAATTAGAGAAAGAAGAACAAAAAACCCCCAAAGCTAGCAGAAGGAAAGAAATCATAAAGATCAGATCAGAAATAAATGAAAAAGAAATGAAGGAAACGATAGCAAAGATCAACCAAACTAAAAGCTGGTTCTTTGAGAAGATAAACAAAATTGACAAACCATTAGCCAGACTCATCAAGAAAAGAAGGGAGAAGACTCAAATCAATAGAATTAGAAATGAAAAAGGAGAAGTAACAACTGACACTGCAGAAATACAAAAGATCATGAGAGATTACTACAAGCAACTCTATGCCAATAAAATGGACAACCTGGAAGAAATGGACAAATTCTTAGAAATGCACAACCTGCCAAGACTGACTCAGGAAGAAATAGAAAATATGAATAGACCAATCACAAGCACTGAAATTGAAACTGTGATTAAAAATCTTCCATCAAACAAAAGCCCAGGACCAGATGGCTTCACAGGCGAGTTCTATCAAACATTTAGAGAAGAGCTAACACCCATCCTTCTCAAACTCTTCCAAACAATTTCAGAGGAAGGAACACTCCCAAACTCATTCTACGAGGCCACCATCACCTTGATACCAAAACCAGGCAAGGATGTCACAAAGAAAGAAAACTACAGGCCAATATCACTGATGAACATAGATGCAAAAATCCTCAACAAAATACTAGCAAACAGAATCCAACAGCACATTAAAAGGATCATACACCATGATCAAGTGGGGTTTATCCCAGGAATGCAAGGATTCTTCAATATACGCAAATCAATCAATGTGATACACCATATTAACAAGTTGAAGGAGAAAAACCATATGATCATCTCAATAGATGCAGAGAAAGCTTTCGACAAAATTCAACACCCATTTATGATAAAAACCCTGCAGAAAGTAGGCATAGAGGGAACTTTCCTCAACATAATAAAGGCCATATATGACAAACCCACAGCCAACATTGTCCTCAATGGTGAAAAACTGAAACCATTTCCACTAAGATCAGGAACAAGACAAGGTTGCCCACTCTCACCACTCTTATTCAACCTAGTTTTGGAAGTTTTAGCCACAGCAATCAGAGAAGAAAAGGAAATAAAAGGAATCCAAATCGGAAAAGAAGAAGTAAAGCTGTCATTGTTTGCAGATGACATGATACTATACATAGAGAATCCTAAAGATGCTACCGAAAAACTACTAGAGCTAATCAATGAATTTGGTAAAGTAGCAGGTTACAAAATTAATGTACAGAAATCTCTGGCATTCCTGTACACTAATGATGAAAAATCTGAAAATGAAATCAAGAAAACACTCCCATTTACCATTGCAACAAAAAGAATAAAATATCTAGGAATAAACCTACCTAAGGAGACAAAAGACCTGTATGCAGAAAATTATAAGACACTGCTGAAAGAAATTAAAGATGATACAAACAGATGGAGAGATATACCATGCTCCTGGATTGGAAGAATCAATATTGTGAAAATGACTCTACTACCCAAAGCAATCTACAGATTCAATGCAATCCCTATCAAACTACCACTGGCATTTTTCACAGAACTAGAACAAAAAATTTCAAAATTTGTTTGGAAAAACAAAAGACCCCGAATAGCCAAAGCAATCTTGAGAATGAAAAAAGGAGCTGGAGGAATCAGGCTCCCTGACTTCAGACTATACTACAAAGCTACAGTAATTAAGACAGTGTGGTACTGGCATAAAAACAGAAAGATAGATCAGTGGATCAGGATAGAAAGCCCAGAGATAAACCCACGCACATATGGCCAACTTATCTTTGATAAAGGAGGCAGGAATGTACAGTGGAGAAAGGACAGCCTCTTCAATAAGTGGTGCTGGGAAAACTGGACAGGGACATGTAAAAGTATGAGATTAGATCATTCCCTAACACCATACACAAAAATAAGCTCAAAATGGATTAAAGACTTAAATGTAAGGCCAGAAACTATCAAACTCTTAGAGGAAAACATAGGTAGAACACTCTATGACATAAATCACAGCAAGATCCTTTTGGACCCACCTCCTAGAGAAATGGAAATAAAAACAAAGATAAACACATGGGACCTAATGAAACTTCAAAGCTTTTGCACAGCAAAGGAAACCATAAACAAGACCAAAAGACAACCCTCAGAATGGGAGAAAATATTTGCAAATGAAGCAACTGACAAAGGATTAATCTCCAAAATTTATAAACAGCTCATGCAGCTCAATAGCAAAAAAACAAACAACCCAATCCAAAAATGGGCAGAAGACTTAAATAGGCATTTCTCCAAAGAAGATATACAGACTGCCAACAAACACATGAAAGAATGCTCAACATCATTAATCATTAGAGAAATGCAAATCAAAACTACAATGAGATATCATCTCACACCAGTCAGAATGGCCATCATCAAGAAATCTAGAAACAATAAATGCTGGAGAGGGTGTGGAGAAAAGGGAACACTCTTGCACTGCTGGTGGGAATGTGAATTGGTACAGCCACTATGGAGAACAGTATGGAGGTTCCTTAAAAAACTAAAAATAGAACTACCATATGATCCAGCAATCCCACTACTAGGCATATACCCTGAGAAAACCATAATTCAAAAAGAGACATGTACCAAAATGTTCATTGCAGCTCTATTCACAATAGCCCGGAGCTGGAAACAACCTAAGTGTCCATCATCGGATGAATGGATAAAGAAGATGTGGCACATATATACAATGGAATATTACTCAGCCATAAAAAGAAACGAAACTGAGCTATTTGTAATGAGGTGGATAGACCTAGAGTCTGTCATACAGAGTGAAGTAAGTCAGAAAGAGAAAGACAAATACCGTATGCTAACACATATATATGGAATATAAGAAAAAAAAATGTCATGAAGAACCTAGGGGTAAAACGGGAATAAAGACACAGACCTACTTGAGAATGGACTTGAGGATATGGGGAGGGGGAAGGGTAAGCTGTGACAAAGCGAAAGAGAGGCATGGACATATATACACTACCAAACGTAGGCTAGATAGACAGTGGGAAGCAGCCGCATAGCACAGGGAGATCAGCTCGGTGCTTTGTGACTGCCTGGAGGGGAGGGATAGGGAGGGTGGGAGGGAGGGAGATGCATGAGGGAGGGGATGTGGGAACAGATGTATATGTATGACTGATTCACTTTGTTATAAAGCAGAAACTAATAAAAAAAAATATTCATTTGGAGAAAAAAAAAAAAAAAAAAAAAAAACAGGAGAGACTGTGGTGAAGGAAATTGGGAAGAGATTCACGAATCTAATGAAGGTATATCCTAGATTATGGGACAGCTTGTGTGCAGGAGAGAACCAAAAAATAAGACACCTGGGAGGAGCCCCCTAAGATCAGGACAACTATAGATTCTTTGAAAATTAAAATGAACATAAACAGAATAAGCATTTTGAAACATATTTATATGATCAGTTTTTTAGCCATCTCTTGCTTTAATATCTTGTCACTGGTATTTCCCTGGAAAATGTATTTTTCAATGTGACTTATTTTAAAAATTATCTTAAACTTTGGTAAATTTTGACAAGCACAGCTTCTATTCCAATTAGTACAATGTCAATTTTGAATTCAATTTTGAAATTATGTGTATACCAAAGCTATTTTCAACTGCATTTCTGTTCCTAGATTTCTTAATTTAGTAAAAACATTCTTTTTACCATGGTCCTGTGCTCCACCATAATTTGTTTTCCATATAATCACTGTAAGCTAAATTTTTTTACTATATTTAACTTTTAAATTTAATTTAAAATAGAATTTATAGTGTCAGATATTTCATTTTGACAGAAAGAACTTCTAAAAGCTTCACTTTTATGTTATTTTTATGTATATCAATACATTGCTTATAAGTAATTGGATTTGTACCCTTTTTCTTTCTTGTCTGTTTTTTTTTTTGCGGTACGCGGGCCTCTCACTGTTGCGGCCTCTCCCGTTGCGGAGCACAGGCTCCGGACACACAGACTCAGTGGCCATGGCTCATGGGCCCAGCTGCTCTGTGGCATGTGGGATCTTCCCGGACCAGGGCACGAACCCGTGTCCCCTGCATCGGCAGGTGGACTCTCAACCACTGCGCCACCAGGAAAGCCCTAAATCTCTTTTTTGAAGTAAAAGAAATGCCCATTTATTCTGAGTTAAGATTTATTTTAAGTCGGGAATGAATATGGAGTTTTATCAAATGTTAAACCTGTATTATAATACTGTGGACAATCTTTAAGTGAATCCCCTACAGCGATACATAAATACTCAGTTTTTATAAAAATATGGAGCAGAAAGCTAGAAAATCTTTGGTATATTGTTGCTAAAGTAGGAGCGGAAGGAACACCTATGATCTTGGATCTATTCTCAAGGCTCTACGGAAACAGAAACTCTCACGCCTTCTGGTGGGAGTGTCATCTTGAACAATTTTAATAGATGGTAATCAAGAGATATCTGTCAAAATTATGAATACAAGCACCCATTGACTAAGCAAATTCTGTTCTATGAATTTATCCTGCCAACATATTCTCAAACATCTAATGTGACACATATACGAGATTATTCATTTTGGCACACTGAGTGATAGCAAAAGGTCAGGAAATAATCTAAACATCCATCAGTATAAGACTGGTTAAATAAATTATGGTAACATTCATACAGTGGAATAAAGTACAATCCTAGAAGAATGAGAAAACTCTTCATTTACTCAAGCGGAAAAATTTGCCAAGATACATTATGAAACCCAAAAGGCTGTTTTAGAACAGTATACCTTGTATGCTACAAATGTGGATTAGAAAGGGACGGAGGAATAAGTACATAGCTGCTCTACATTCAAAATATATCTGGGATTCAACTTATTGTTACCAACCTCATTGCCACCACCTGGGTCCACATCACCCTCATCTCTTGTCGGGTGACCGAGATAGCTCTCCAGATGGGTCATTGCTTCTGTACTTGCTTCTGGGTTGTCTGTTGTCAACACAGTCAGGGTTGTTCTTCTTAAAGGGGCCTCTTCTGCCCTTCAAAGATTCCTCTTCAGAGTCCTTAGGGTGACCTGCAGGACCATGGCTCCCCTACTCTTACTCTCATCCACTCTGCTCCAGCCGTACTAGTCTTCATGGGCATCTTCTCTCTTCCAGGCTTTTCTGCCGTTAGTCCCTTCCTGGATGGCTCCCCCTGTTTCTTCAAGTCTTCACTCAAAAGCCATTTTCTCAGTGAGGTCTATCCTTACCTCCATTTCTAATATTTCAAACCATCCCGTATCATTATTTCATATCCACTTCTTTGCTTTACTTTTCTTCTTTGTAACACTTGTTATTATTTACATTTTTTACATCTTATTCCCCCTATCTCCCCAACTAGAAGGAAAATTCTATGACGGCAAAATTATTTTGAAGAAACCTCTCTCTGCTACTAAATCCTCAGTACCTTGCTCATAGTAGGTGCTCAACAAATTTTTTTTTTTTTTTTTGGCTGCATTGGGTCTTTGTTGCTGCGCACTGGCTTTCTCTGGTTGCAGCAAGTGGGGTTACTCTTCGTTGTGGTGCATGGGCTTCTCATGGCGGTAGCTTCTCTTGTTGTGGAGCACGGGCTCTAGGAGCACAGGCTTCAGTAGTTGTGGCACGCAGGCTCTAGAGCGCAGGCTCAGTAGTTGTGGCACACGGGCTTAGTTGCTCCGCGGCATGTGGGATCTTCCTGGACCAGGGCTCGAACCCGTGTCCCCTGCATTGGCAGGCGGATTCTTAACCACTGCGCCACCGGGGAAGCCCTCAACAAATGTTTTTTAAATGAGTAACAGAATGAATAAATGACTGAATGACTATAATTAAAATATTTCTGGAAGATTACTTGGAAACTGATAACATAGTTATCTTTGGGGAAGGGAATTGAGTGGTCAGGGTTAGGCGGAAGACTTTTCATGGTACATCCTTTTATAATATATTAAAATTTTTGAATATTTTGCCTAATAAAAATATATAAATTAATTCAAGATTTAAAAAAATATATATATTCCTTTAATTGGTAATCACCATTACTCACGCAGCCAGCCTAACTGGCTTTTGTGTTGCCAGTCTAGTTATGAATAATGTTCTTTGATTCTAGTTCTAATTTACATTTCTATTGTGAGTGAGGTTAAGGGTATAAGAATACATTTCAGAGTCATATGTATTTTCTGTGAACTGTGTGCACATACTTTGCTCAATTTTCTATTAGGTTACTGTTTTTTCTTATTGACTTGGAGAAAATTTTAAACATTAGTGATAGGAGTTGGAAATGTGTCTTCCCATTTATTGTTTGTCTTTTGACTTTGCCTACAGTAGTTTTTTTAATTCATAAATTTATGATTGTATGTAGTTCAATGTATCTTTTTTATTTTTCTAAAAATGGTTCATATTTTTTCCTGGGAATAGTTTAATAAAACAGCAGTTATCTGTCCTTTAAAGATTTGGAAGGTTTCCTCCTTGAAGCTAACCATGTTTAGGTGTTTTGTGGGCTATAGCTCGAGACAACTGTCTCTGACTCTTCTGCCATAATTGATGTGTTTAGACTTTTCATATCATCTGGTGTCAATCTGAATAAAGATTATTTTCCTAGGAAAGTATTTTATTCAAGTTTTCAAGTTTATTTTCACAAAGTAGAGGAAAGTGGTTACTTGTAATTCTTCTAATTTTTCTCTGCATTTGTGATTTTTTCCTCTTATTTCTTATTTTTTGAGCTTACTTTTAAATTATAAGTTAGATGAAAGTTAATTTATTTTATTTTTCAAAGAACCAGGTCTTGAAATTATTTTTTAATTCTTTCCTTTTCTGTTTTCTAATTTATTTTCCTTTTTATCTTAATTCATTCTTTTTTACTGTATTTGCTTTTTTGTGATTATTCTGATTTCTTGAGTTGAATGCTTAACTCATTATCATTCTTTCATTTAAAATGTTTATTGAAGACAAAAGTTTTCTCTGAGTAATGCTTTAGCTCTATTTCATAGGGTCTAATATATAACATTTTCATTGTTGTTAATTTTCAGAAGTTTTACAGATTGTTATATTTCCTCTTTGATTTAAGAATTGATTAGGAAGGGTTTTTAAATTTATGAATGGTAGGGCCTTTTGTTTTATGGTTTGATATTAATTTATACTTTTCTTTTTGAAATGTATTGATTCAGGGACATGGAAACAGAAGTGGTATCAGGCACAATACATAAACTCATTTAATCTTCAAAAATAGTGTTAGGCCCATTTTATAGATGAGAATACAAAATTAAGGAATAGTAGAGTGATACACACACACATATTTAGCTAAGAACTCATTGTCAGAAAAATAAATCCTGTAAATCAAAACCAAAAGCAAACAACCCACTTAAAATATGCAAAAAACTCAATCTAACCCTACACAAAGAAGGTACCCAAATTGTCAAACAGCATTTGAAAGGTTGGTGCCCAGCATCACTATTCATCAGTGAAATTAAAACCCAAATGAGATATCGCTGTACCTTCCCACCACACCTGAATGGCTGAAATTAAAAGATCTGACAAGGCCAAGTAACTTTAAGGATGTTAACCAACTGAAATTCTCATACATTGCTATTTGGAGCGTAAAGTGGTTCAGCCTCTTCAGAAAACTGTTCTTTTTTTTTTTTTTTTTTAGGTTAAGCATTTTCCTACTGAATCTGACCTAGCAATTCTACCCAAGAGAAATCAGTGCATATGTTTCCAAAGATATTCGCACAAAAACAAGTTTAAAGCAACTCTATTATAGTAGCCTAAACTCAACAACACAAATGTTCATCAACAGAAGAATAAACTGTTTCATATTTGTACAAAATAATATTACTCGTTAATAAAAAAAGAATGAACTACTGTTACACTCAACAACATGGATGAATCTTAGTCAGTTACATTGAGTAAAAGAAGCCCAAGCATGAAAGAATGTATGTTGTGTGATGTCAGCAGAGGCATAACTAACCCATGGTGATCAAACTCCAAATAGTGGTTGGTTTTGGGGGGTGGATCAATGAAAAAGAACTCAAGGAACTTTCTGGGGAGATGGAAATGTTTTCTATCTTGCTCTGTGTTGTGGTAACATGCGCATGTTACTGTTTGTTAGTTATCCCAATTAAAAACAAAAAGACCAAAGGAGAAAAGAAAAGCAAGTTATCAAGTTATGTGCCAAGCCTATAAGGCACCTGGTAGACCTTGCCTTCCCATCACAGCTTATAGCTTATAGAGATCACTGCAGACTCTGGGGCTTGCTCCCTGGCACTGCTGGTAGATGTCATAGCACCATAAATCTACCCAATATAGATGCACATCACTGCTTCTTGGTCTGCAAGAGGCTGAGGCTCATGATGGTTGCCATCCAGCCGTGTCACTGCCTGAGGAGCTGACCTGCTTCCCCGGCAGGGGGACAGAGTGGTGCATCAAAACATCACTGCAATGCACTTTACCCAAAATTAAGTGCTAAGGGATGATAATGGGGCTTTTATGCTACGTGTATGTTTTCCTTTCCATTAAATCTCAGATATGCTGTTTGCTTTAGTATCCTTAGTTCAGGCTGCTTTGAAATGCATAGGGAGAAAGAAACCCTTCATTAAGTTCGGCAGCCCAGCCCAGCAATGCAGCAGTGCTCCTATTTGGTTTTCCTTCTGTAAATATTTGTGCTCTCTCAGGCTAAGGAGTGGCCTGTGCCAGAGACTAAAATATTCCCATTTATAAATCCTCCAGGTGCAGCAGGGAAAGCCTGACCCCTCACCCTGCCCCTGCAATGACCCCAACCTCACTCATGCAGACCACCCTCTAGGCTGCCCCCAATGCAGACCCATGATCACCTCTCCAGGTTGAATGTAGAAGAGCAGGAGAGGATGAACCTGAAATTGAATGGTTATTGCAACCGAATTTTTTCAGTTGAAAGGTGAAGGTTACTTTGCTTTTTGTTGCTGCTGTTAAGCTTGTTAATGAAAAGATGGAAAAACAATATTGATAACAGTGAAGTCCAATTTATCCAGAAATGAAGGCTGATTTATTATAGAAGTGAAACAGAAGACAAATAGAAAAGTGAGATATGTAATAAGACCAATAATAGAAAGAAAATTGTAAAAGTCTTAGAGAAATATTTCTTTTTCTACTGGGCCTATTCATCTGGGTTTTCAAATTTCTGCTTTTCACAAGAGGCTCATGATATGAATGCTAACCCCATATAAGAGGTCAGACTGAGGCTTAATTATCTTCCACTGCTAACTCCAACTGACTTGCAGCTAAGGGAATTTTGTTCATTCATTCAATAAACATTTATTGAATAGCATAACATTCCAGATGTTGGGCTTATTCATTTACTTTTTAAAATGTCAATTTTACGTCTCTATAAATTCACTTCCTTTTTCATTTTCCTAAATTCTTATCATGCTAATTCATGTCAAAGCTGTGATATTCCATGCATTTCTAAGTTTTATCTTATATAAATTGCCCCGTCTGGCTTATAAGTCCATAATAAGGAGCAAATGAAGTAATCTTGATAAAAGCATATGAAAATATTTTCTATCTTAAATACATTTCAAAGTATAATCTAAGTCTTAGATTTTTGTTGGAAAAGAAAAACGTCAAAGAAGTTAATTCATCTTTGTAATTTTAATAACCTTATAAAAAATGGAAACAGAAAAACAGGGAATGGAAACTGACATGAGATCAGAAATTTTTCTAGTAAAAAATATGATTGCTGAATTTAAAAATGCAGTAGAGAAAAAATATTTATGGAAAGAAACCAAACGTCTACCCTCTTTAAAAAAGGGCTAACCACAAACAGTCTTACAGGTCAGTTCCTCACTTTTGTGAAACGTTTATGTTATGAAATATGCCAAATCTTTAGAAAGAAATGAAAAAATTTCGTATCTCTGATCCTAGAGCCTAACATATATATTATAGGATAAAAAATGTAACATAGTGACTGATTCATATGTAAAATCAAATATCCTGAATAAAATGCCTACAAATCAAATATACCAGTATATATACCTGCATATATACATATATATATGAAATAAAGTTCATATTTTATGGCAAGACAAGAAAAATTTAAACATAAGACATTTTTCTCTTCCCTTTGGCCTCCTTTCTCCCCTTCACTGTGCACTGTGTATCTGCATTAGGCATCGACCAAACCTCTGCCATGGGCAGAAATACCTGCTCAACCACAGAGAACAATATTCTCATTGCACCAATACGACAACTTAAAAGATAACACTCCTTCTTGATCCTGTAAGGGGTCACGATGACCAACCACTTTATACTTGCAGATCTGAATCATGTAAATTGTCAATAATACGTCATTTAATGTAAAACCATCTGTCTCAAAAACTTATATAACTGTGCCTAGACTTCTAATGGGCAGAAGAGTCCTTGGAGCTTTCTGAGATGCTCTTCCCAGGTTAGAGTCCTCAATTTGGCTTGAATAAAATTTTCCACTTCTTTCTTAGATTGACTGATTAATTTTTCATCAACATATATATACTAGTATATACATGTTTCTGTTGGTAGCACGGTGGCAGGATTTAGCATGTGACAGGTTTTTATGGTAGCCACTGGGTTGTCTAAAAGCATAGCCTGAAGTTGAATCAACCTGCTGGAGGATAGCCATTCTGTTCCCTTAGAACTTACTAAAGCCTGGACCCGGTGTGGAGTCTATACAGTGATCAGTGATTGGCTGAGCAAATATTCACTTTCCAGCCTCCTAAGCAGGGTTGAAGTAGCTGTTACTGCCAATAGGTAAGGAGGCCATTCCTTAGCAGTTTGATCTGACCGTCGAGATAAATAAGCAACCATACGAGTTAGGGTCTCCAGTTTCTGAGCTAATACCCCAAGGGCTGTGCCCCTTCTCTCATGAATGCAAAGGTCAGAGGGTTTAGCTCAATCTGGGAGGGTCAGGGCAGGGCCTGACATAATTGCTTATTCAATTCTCGAAAGGCCCCTTTGCATTCTGAGTTCCATTCAAAAGGGTCATCATCCTTTCCTTTCAACTTTTCATATAGAGGCCCAGCTATTAGACCATAGTTAGGGATCCAGATGCTCAAGACCTGGACACTCCCAGGAAACCCCTAAGCTGTCTTCCAGTTTTAAGAGGGGTGAGGCTGCAAATGAATTTGTTCTTTTCCTGGGGTGGGCTTCCCTGACTTTCCGTGAGAATGAAGCCTAGGCGGGTCACCTTAGTTTGTGACCCATTGCCGGGCCCACCTTCCCTGTCTCCTAGTTGGTCTGGGGCCCAGGCTGTACCACACAGGATGATGAGATGGTTCTGCAGGATACAGAAGGGTATCTTCAGCTCAGTGGACGTTTGGTTCTCCATCCCTTAGACCAGGGGTCCCCAACCCCCAGGCCGTGGACTGGTACTGGTCTGAGGCCTGTTAGGAATCTGGCCGCCCAGCAGGAGGTGAGGGGCGGGCGAGCAAGCAAGGCTTCATCTGCTACTCCCCGTCGCTCCCTGTCGCTCGCATTACCGCCTGAGCCATCCGCCCCCCCCGCCCCCCCGCTCCATCTGTGAAAAAATTGTCTTCCACGAAACGGGTCCCTGGTGCCAAAAAGGCTGGGGACCGCTGGCTTAGATGCTCTGTTTTGGATTTGTTTCCAACTACTTAGGGGTGGTTGGAGTGATTTGTTGGCACCCAAATGTCATAAGATTTGACCCAAAGAAGATTTCTGGTTTGGGAAATTCGGACCCAGCAGCAAACTGTTAATAGATTCCTTAAAAGACCCAAATAGGAGGCGTCCAAATGGCATGGACTATGATATAACTGGGGTCCCCCTTGAATTTGTAATGGTCCAAGCTTGAGATAGTCAGTCCCTTCTTAGCCAGAACATCCTGGCCGGAAAAGGTTGGTCCCTTGGAGGGTGGCGCCGCTGTCTGAGGGAGCGGGGGAGGGGGTCTTCTCTTTCCTCCTTTAGGCCGAAAAGGAGGAGTTTTTCAGACTGCCCGCTGGGTGAGAGTTAAAGGCATGAGGGGTTCCCCAGGGTACTCACCCGTTCACTGGGACAGCGAGGATCCTGTGCAGACCCTGGGAGGAGAGCCTGGGAACTTTGGTCGATGGGTGTTTCCTGTTCTCTGATCTCGCCAGCAGCTCACAGGGCTTTGCTCCCGAGAATGGGGCTCCTGGTCTTGCGAGGGGTTCTCAGGGCTCCCCAGCTCACCTCCGAGAAACCAGTGCTGTCCAGATGAGGCCACATCACAGGTCGTGTGGCAACCTTTTGCCCCTGGGCATCCCTGGAGTCCTTTCCTGAACTTGGATCGAGAGAGTCCTCGTTCTATTTTCTTAGGCATCCTCATTACCTGGGCCTTTCCCAAGTCTCAACCTTTGGCTCACGGGGCTGCCCCCTGATCTTCACCAAACCAGAAGTGACCATGGAGGATGCTACGGTTGACCCCTGGAGGTGGACGAGGAGGGCCAGACGCCCTCGTGCGGCTGCTATGCCTTGTACTGGGGTCGAGGGGACCGCACTACTGGCGACATGCCGTGGCTCCCTCTCATCCACAGGTCCCCGCCACCCCTGGGGTCGGCACCGCGGGAAGGCCAGCCGGAGGCAGCAGCAGACACGCGTCATTTTCAGTCTCCGACCCCTAACGATGCCACAGTGTGGTCCCCTCGAGGGGGCGTGGTCCCGATTCCTCTGGGGGCCAAGCTGGGTGCGTTCCACACCCGGGTGTCGGGTTGCTGGGCAGAGTTGTTCTGAATTCGGCCCCAGGCTGCCGCGTTCTACCCGGTCAGAGAGTCCTCAGAGATCAGAGTCCCTCATGCTCACGAACCTCCCAAAGCTTCTGCCGTCCTCTCGTTGGAGCCGGGGCGAGCCCCGAGCCTAGTGGAGGGTGCAGGTGAGAAAGGCAACAGTCTGTCCCATCTGGGGTGTCAAAATTTTGTTACCGAGCCTCCTGAGTTGGTCTCCAGCAAGGGTCCTTCTGCCGGTGTCACTGGAGCCAAGAGAACGAGACCGAGTTCGGTTCAGAAGCAAAGGAAAGTTTTGGTTTTGGATCTGAGAAGGGAGATGCCAAGCTCCTGCTCTAGAGTACACGCTCTCCGACAAGCCGGGGCAGGGCTGCTTTATAAGGTCTCGTCAGAGGGGAGGGCGGTGGAGTTCTCGCGAGATCTCAGTGTGGGTTGAAACGTCTCTGCGCACGGCCCGCAGCCGCCATCTTGGACCATCGTGCACTGCGCGTCTGCGCACAGCCCGAGCTGAGGTGCAGGTGCAGCTGTTTTGCACCAGGAGCTCTGAGTAGTCGGGCCCGTGTGAGGCCTCTGCACGCAGCCGCCTGTGAGCCAGAGAGACCGGACTCAGCGCAGAGGAAAAGAAAGGTTAGACTTTATTTTATTACCCAGGTTCTATGTTTATTTCTATGTTTATTTCCCGGGAATTGTTCATGGGCTTAGCCGGTGATAAGGTTGAAGGAGGCGCACCCCTGTGAGATAATAGAAGCCTAGAGGTAGAACGTTTTCAAGGAGCGAGGGGTCGACTGCTGGGAGGCCAGAAATGAGGAGGCTAGAGAAGCTTCTTGCTTTCACAGCGGGGAGGTGTTTTTTTTGTTTGTTTGTTTGTTTTTGCGGTACGCGGGCCTCTCACCGCTGCGGCCTCTCCCGTTGTGGAGCACAGGCTCCGGACGCGCAGGCTCAGCGGCCATGGCTCACGGGCCCAGCCGCTCCGCGGCATGTGGGATCTTCCCAGACTGGGGCACCGGGCAGGCAGACTCTCAACCACTGCGCCACCAGGGAAGCCCTGATCTAATTTTTAATACCTCTTTTCTTCTGCTTGTTTTAGGTCTAATTGATTTTCTGTATCTAATTTCTTGAAATGGAAGCTTAAATGATTGATTTCTGATATAAGCATTTGATGTTATAAGTTGCCCTCTAAGCTCTACTTTTGCTGCATCACATAAGTTTTGATAAGTTGTATTTTCATTTAGTTCAAAATATTGTTAAAAATTTATATTGGGACTTTTTCTTTGATCCGTATGTTATTTAGAAGTGTGTAGTTTAATCTCAAAAAATTTGAGGATTTTCCTAATATTTTTCTGTTAGTGGTTTCTGATTTAATTTTCATCATGGTCTAAGAGCATTCTTTGCAGGATTTCTATTCTTTTAAGTTTGTTAAGGTGTGTCTTATGGCCCAGAATTTGGTTTATTTTGGTGAATGTTCCATGCAAGCTAGAGAAGAATGTGTATTCTGCTGTTGCTGAGTAGGATAGTCTATAAAAGTCAATTAGAATGATTTTTGCCACCCAGGTGGTGGCAATGAGGTTGGTAACAATAAGTCGAATCTCAGATATATATATATATATATATATATATATATATTTTTTTTTTTTTTTTTTTTTTTTTTTTTTTTTTGCAGTACGCGGGCCTCTCACTGTTGTGGCCTCTCCCATTGCGGAGCACAGGCTCCGGACGCGCAGGCTCAGCAGCCATGGCTCACGGGCCCAGCCGCTCCGCGGCATGTGGGATGTTCCCGGACTGGGGCACCGGGCAGGCAGACTCTCAACCTCTGCGCCACCAGGGAAGCCCAGCAGGGAGGTTTTTGATGTCCTTCCAGGAATCGTTGTGGAGGACCATCATAGGAAGGATCTTGGAGTTATTTTGTTTTTACTTTTTTTTTTTTTTTACTTTTTAAAAATTGAAGTATAGTTGATTTACAATGTTGTATTAGTTTCTGGTGTAAACATGATTCAGCTGAGAAGAACCTCCTTTTAAGTAGGTTAAATAGTGAATGAAAGGTGAGTTAGTGTAATTAGTAATTGCAGACAGTTCTTCCCAAAGGTTTTAATGTGCAGGGAAAGAGAAATATGAGGATGTGGGGTTTGGGATAATTTTTGTTCCCCCAAGGAAGATACAAAGTAGATCATATTTATTTGCTGATTAAAATAATCCAGGAAGGAATCAATTATTTATGCTGGAGAGAGATCATTGTTGGAGGAAAATATTTGATGATGGAGAAGAGATCCTTCATAAATGGTTAGAAAACTTATTCTTCGATAACAAGATATGTAAATATGCATTGTCATCTCCAAATGAACTTCTGCAGTTAAAAAGTAGTTTTCGATTTAAATCTTAACATTTAAAATATTGAATTTGACCAAATTAAATGCCTGAGAAGAACTGGGATGATTTTGAAAAATAACAGTCATGAGGAGAGAGTTGCTCGATGATATAAAGTTTCCATAATTTTTTATGATGAGGAATAAGCACACTGGCCAGTGGAATAGAATATGATATCTGTGAGTAAGCCTAAAAAAATAAATTGGTAGTTAGTATATGTCAGACCAGTGGAGAAAACATCCTTCATCTCACAACTTGCTGACTCACAACTACTGAGCCATTTGAAAAAAAAAAAAAGCTCATGTTGTCAAATCATATATTAAAATAAATTCCAGGTAGATTAATGCTGTAACAGACATGATAAAATACTAAAAGAAAACATAATGGATTTCTAAGCATACTTTCAAAGGTAAATAGATATGTAAATGGACTGATAGATGGATTATCTAAAAATTAAAATCCTCATTTTAAGATCCAAAGATGAAAAACTCTCTGTGGTCATGAAAACATGCTTTAGCTGAGTATTTAATGAGAAGGGAAAATAATCACAAAAATGTCACATTATTAAGCCCCAAATGAAAAGATTATGAAAGATCCTGTATCGTGCAATCCCTACTTTGCAATAAAAGTATTTATATATGCACAGAGCAAAGAGGGGAGGAAAAAATTAACGATGTATATTTCATGACAAGACATCACCTACAGTTTCAATTTTTTTGGAGCTTTTCTGCAGTTCTCAATACATCTTTTGTGATAGAAAAAAATTGTACTTTTTTCATAATGTTTGAGCCATGGCTATTTTAGATAATTTATATTAAAGTTACAATCTTAACTAGCAAATTGCCTTATAAGATTATGTTTGCTGTCTATTTGCAAAAATTGGGGAAAAAACCCCTTAGTAATGTAAATTAAGGTATTTAAACATATATTTCTTTTCATGGCTAGAATTGAATAACCCTGGACAACACACAGGTAGTGGATAATTTTGTATTTGTTCTGCTGGATGCAGGGGCGGGGAGGGGATTTCCCTTGAAGGGGGTCCGTGTTATTTCTGTGTCAGTCACTGTATTAGCTTCCTGAGGCTGCTGTAACAAAGCACCACAAACTTACTGTCTGAAAACAACAGAAATTTATTCTCTCACTGATTTGGAAGCCAGAAGTCTGAAGTCAGTATCTCTGAGCTGAAATCAAGGCATCAGCAGGGCCACCCTCCCTCCAGAGGCTCCAAGGAAGAATCTATTTCTTGCCTCTTCCAGCTCCTGGTGTTGTTGGTGCTTGTTCCTTGGCTTGCGGGTGCATCTCTCCTATCTCTGTCTCTGTGATCACATGGCCTCCTCTCTGCATGGTGTAATCTCTTTCTGGTCCCCTCTTTAAAGGGTATAGGTATTGTTTTTAGGCCCCACTCTCATAATCCAGGATAATCTCCCCATGTCAAGGCTTTCATAACATTTGCAAATCTTTTTTTTTGCCATATGAAGTAACATTCCCAGGTTCCAGGGATTAAGATGTGAGTATCTTTTGGGGGTAGAGGGCACTATTCAGTCGATCCACAGTCACCCTGAAATGTGCTCAGTCCTGGGGCAAGACCTTTCATCTGGGGTGAGGAGTGGTTTCATAGTCTAGGTGAGACCCCGTCTTTCACTCTCTGCTAGAAGCCGAGGGAGGTGTGTGTGTCAGTCAACAACATCTACTCCCAGAAGCAGTTTCTGGGCAGTTCGCTCTCTCCAGGAGCATGAACTCTGAGTTGCAGTTCCACTGGTGGGTGGCAACCAGAACTCAAGTTTGGACTCAAGGAAACAGTTCTGTCCATGAGGACAGAATGGGGCATCCTCCATGGTCTCTGGCAGAAGGTGTCAGGCTCATCAGAGGGTCATTTTCCCATGGTGGTCATCAGCCTAGAGTAGGCAGTGAAGTTAGTGAGAAGAAAGCAAAAGTGAAGAAATCCAAAAGCTTTGTTTTGAAGTCCCTGACAGCAAAAGATCAGAAAATAGCTAGGGTTCAATTTGAATGGGGTTAATTTTACCTAATTGACTGGCAGGAGCCCATGCCTTCTAATATAATCCCATTTTTATGTCGAGGAAGTTGAGGGTATAGATTTACTGCTTATCTCTCTTTTCTGGTGACTTTATGTTTTGTTGCTTTTCATATAAAATGTTTTATTACTTTTTTTTTTTTTTTTTTTTTTTTTTTTGCGGTACGCGGGCCTCTCACTGTCGCAGTCTCTCCCGTTGCGGAGCACAGGCTCTGGACGCACAGGCTCAGCGGCCATGGCTCACGGGCCCGGCCGCTCCGTGGCACGCGGGATCTTCCCGGACCGGGTCACGAACCTATGTCCCCTGCATTGGCAGGTGGACTCTCAACCACTGCGCCACCAGGGAAGCCCTATTACTTTTAATATAAAATTTTCATGTCTTAGGCTTGGATCTTGGAAGACAAACACTGGATTTAAGTATCTTAGAAATGATCGTCTGAAACACTTTCTGTGTCTACTCATCAGCTTCAGTAAGAATAAAAAATGACATGTAACCAGCATAGAGAAAGGAGATGTCTCAGGGAGCAGGACTCTTCAGTTGCCTCCGTCTGTGCCTCCTGAGAATGTGTGCACCCAGGGCAGTGGTGACAGTTGGCCGACCACTCAGAGCTGATAGATCCGGAGGAAGCTGAACAAAGGGACTCCCAGATTTTTATTATCTACCCTGTTGGAATAGCCACACCAGCACCCAGAAATAGTTTGTTACCATGGTGATTTTGCTGCTCAGAACATGATGTCACCCAAGCCTCATTTCTGCGTTCTGAGTTGTTAAGTACTTGGTGACTCATATTAATGGAACTACAATTCTCTGTGCCTGTACCACAAGTTATGATATTTCCCTTTTGTCTGTGCCTGTTTCAGGACCTAGGAATTTCTCATCTGTATCACTTGGGGGGTCTTTCCATGTGCAGGCATGGCCATGGGTTACCAGAGTCTGATCTCTAGCCTCAAGCTACCATTTAACTCCATTCGCATAGTTCCTAACTTTGACATTTACGGATGGCTGTTTTACCACTGCTACAATCTTGACATGTTATTCCCCAACGTGGTTATTTACACATCTCACATTTACACATCTCTCTATTTCTGTTTTCATCAAAGCTTTCTATTATTCCTTTTGCAACAAGGCTCAATATCTTGGCATCACATTTGATTCTTTATTCTATTTGTTCCTTATTTCCAAGCAGTTGCCGTTTGCAGTTGTTTATTTAAAGTATCTCTCCCCTTTGCCTCCCACTGCTCCCTAAAGTTTAGTCTAGAATCTCACTAAGTACCCGTAAATAATATTAAAATACTTTGTACTTCTATTTTCCTTATTTCCTTAACCAGTGCTGTGTGTACTCAGGTAGACACATTTTTAAGGGCACAGAGGAAGACTCCTGAATCTCTAGCTCAGTTGGCTAGAAAGGTTATCATTGAGGGTCCATTCCCTTGGCTGTAAAGTCACCTGTGTGATCACCATTAACGAAAAAAAGATACAAGGTGACTATGTACTCTGGAGAGCTCAGCATGAAGAAATACTCAAATAGAAAAATAGGATGAATTGAGGAACTGAGAACTTCACCTTGCATGGTTTGGCACTGTCATGGTCAGAAAATCACTGATTTTGTGCTTTATTCCAACTTCCAGAGCCTTAACACACTTAACTTTATCAGTCATTTCCATTTTAGAGTAAATGGTTGCCTTAGCTTCTTTGAAGGAACTAGTTATGATAAGGCGGAGGATAAAGGTAATTATAATTTACCGTTGGAGAGTAGGAGTTGCAGACAAAAAAAAGAGTTTGAAGAAAGAGGAAACATGAAAAAACAGGCTTTTCCTTCTTAAGAATTCTGAATGCCTTCAGTAAATCCTGAATGACATTAAGGTTCATTCAACAAGTATCCGATGAGGACACACAGATATTATGTGTCCATCTCTGTATTTGAAACTGGACACAGATAAGTAAGCAAAATGGACCACATTTTACTTGCTTGACGTTTATATCCTAGTAAGAGAGAAAGACAATAGACAGGTAAACAAACAAACAAATACACAAACTAAGTCAAGAGAGTGATATTTGATATGAAGGAAATAAAACAGGATGCTCTTATAGTGATTGAAAGTGGCTGCCACTCAGATTGGATGGTCAAGGAAGACCTCTTGGTGGAGCTTATTCTTGACCTGAGACCCAAATTATAAGAAGATACCAGCCAATGGAAGATCTGAGAGAAAAGCGTTCGAAAAAGAGAGAAAATAGCCTGCAGAGACCCAAAGATGAAAAGAAGCTCATTGTGTTCAAGGAACAGCCAGTGTGGCTGGAGAATAAGAAAGAACCATGCAAGATGAAATCTGAGGTGGTCAAGCCATTCAGAGTTTTGAGGGTGATGATGGGGGTTTGTATATTATTTTAAAGGAGCTGGGAAGCTCCATTGAAGTGCTTTAAGTACAGGTGTAACACAATATGGTTTATACTCTATAGAGAGTACTTGAGCTGCTGTGGGAGAATAAATGGATTGTGGAGGGAAAGAAGACACCTCCTGAGTACTATCAGTGAATTTAAATGAGAGATGATGGCTTGGACTAGGATTGTGGCAGTGCGGTTGACT
This sequence comes from Mesoplodon densirostris, assembly GCF_025265405.1. NCBI lineage: Eukaryota > Metazoa > Chordata > Mammalia > Artiodactyla > Ziphiidae > Mesoplodon > Mesoplodon densirostris. The sequence goes on along the minus strand of NC_082678.1, from coordinate 39,433,826 downwards.
GGATATGGTCAAATTTAAGACAAAATTTGGATTTGGGGTATTACTGCTGCTGGATAAGATAGATGTTGATTGAGAGAGGAAGATGAATAAAGATGGCTTGATGTTTTTGCCTGAGCAACTGGGTCACTCATGGTGCCATATTGAGATGAGAGGTGGCTGGGACAAGGCTTTGGATACACCAAAGCCTTTAGTGTGTGCTGAGCTTTCTTTTTGATGCTGACAGGGCAGGGTGGGGACTGGGATGGTGAGTGAGTTCCCTATATCAGACCCTTTGGAGGGCACAAGACTGAGTGCTTGAGTTGGTTTATTTTTTTATGAATGTCCAGATCCATTTCCCCCTACCCGCCCAGACTTGTGTGGCCAGTTGGAAATGTCTGGTTTGTGTTAGTCTCTCCCTCATTTCTAGAACAGGGACTGAGACCCCGCCACATCTCCTGTGCTCTGCATCCATGCCTTGGGGCATCTTGAGATGCCCATTTGGCATCCCAGTGGAAGTTTCAGATCAGCTGTAGGTCATATGAGTCTAGAGCTCCAGATAGAATTCGAGTCTAGACATGTAAATTAGAGCACTGCCGACTTATTTGCCAACAAGAGGCTGAGAGACTGGATCTGATTTCTTAGGAAGAGAGTGGGAAGAGATAGAGGGAAAAGCAGAGTTCATAATCACTTTAATCTTCTAAAAATACTCTTTTAATGTGCATTTTTCTGCTTTCTTATTCTATGATTCTAAAGCTTTTCCATTTCTCATTAGAATGTAATTCACTTTAATGTTTAAAGTGCTGAATGAAAATCCCATATCCTTTCTAATTACTCCAGTCCACCCTGATCTTTCCATATTCTGCGTTTCTGTACCCTTCTGGCTAATGAAGAATTAACCTTATCCAAACGGCTGCCTGGCCTTTGTCTTCAGCTATTGGAGGGTGATCTCTGGGCATCTGGGATATCCTGCCTCATAGAAGTGTCTTTGTTTGCCTGGGGGCTTTGGCCACTGGACAGTCTAACAGTGTGATTCATGTTGGGGCCTTTGGTCCATGTGGTGTCAGTTCTGGTCCTTGGAGGGACTGGAGACCAAAGGAAGTGACCCCACCTCAGGGAGAAGCTGGACAATAAAGGTCAGTCATGCAGGCGGTATGGGATGTAGTCCCAATAAAACTCAGGACACCAAAGGCTGAGGTGAACTTCCGAGGTTGGTAACACACCCTGCATATTGTCACACATGGCAACTGGGAGGAGTTAACTCCTTCCACGAATCCACAGGGAGAGGATAACTGAAAGCTCTGCATTTGGAAATTTCCTGGACTCTGCCCTGTATGTGTCCCTTCCCTTGGCTGATTTTAATCTGTGTTTTTTCCCTGTAATTAACCATAACTGTGAGTATAACAGCTTTCAATGAGTCCAGTGAGTCCTTTCAGTGAATTATCAAACCTAAGAGTGATTTTAGAAACCCCGTTATGGACTGAATGTTTTAATCCACCCCCCACCCCCTGCCAATCCATATGTTAAGATCCTAACGCCCATGTGATGGCATTTGGAGGTGGGGCATTTGGAGATTAGGTCACGAAGATGGAGTCATCATGAATGGGATTAGGGCCCTTATGAAAGAGACCCCAGGGACCTCCCTCACCCCTTCTGCCACGTGAGGCCACAGAGGGAAGACAGCGGTCTATGAGCCAGGAAGTGGGCTCTCAGCAGACACTGAATGTGCTGGTGCCTTGATCTTGGACTTTTCAGTCTCCAGAACTGTGAGAAATAAATGTTTGTTGTTTAAGTCACCCAGTCTATGACATTCTTATTACAGCGGTCTGAACCGACTAAGACACCCCCCGAATTTTCAGTTGGTATCCTGTGTGGTCTGTTCCCTCTAACTTGGTCGTTGGCCTTCCTCTTCCCACCTTCATTTTGGTGGTTAATCACATTCTTATTTCCTTGTTATTCAGCTATTTCACGTGTTTCTGTGTCTTTTTCCCCCAAGAGTGGATCTCCTAGAGAGCTTTCATTTCTTTTGTATCCTCCTTAACACTTAGCAGAATTTGGGGGCTCCTAATAGGTTCTCAATATATGTGTTAAATTTAATTGTCACGTTAAGTCATTTTCTTTCTTTTTAAATAATTATTATATTACTTAAAAATCCTTGTCATGAAATTTGGACTTTATGTAATTTTTCTTCTTTGTACTTATTAAAATGAGGAGGTGCTGTATATATGTGTATATGTATTTAAGAGGGTGACCAGAAAAAAGATGTAAGAAGAAGCAGTTTTTCTGAATGTGATTTTCTGTACTGTTTGAATTCCAGCCAGTAAATGGTGCAGCTGTATCTTCCTCAGGCATAGGGCAGAGATTTGGAGGAGAGGAGGAAACATGCATTACTGATTTTGGGGTGATGTTTCAAGGAGAAAGCTTGTGTCCCTGGTTCTCTGCTTAGCATACTTGCACTTGCCCTATAAATCGACACTTCCCAATATGGTAGCTACTACCCACATGTGGCTATTGAACACAGGAAATGTGTCTCATCCAACTTGAGATGTTCTGTGAGTATAAAATACACACTGGATTTTGAAGATGTAGTACCCAAAAAAGTAAAATATTTCTTTAATGATTTTTTTTTTTTTCTTTTTTTTTTGTGGTATGCGGGCCTCTCACTGTTGTGGCCTCTCCCGTTGCGGAGCACAGGCTCCGGATGCGCAGGCCCAGCGGCCATGGCTCACGGGCCCAGCCGCTCCGCGGCATATGGGATCCTCCCAGACCGGGGCACGAACCCGTATCCCCTGCATCGGCAGGCGGACTCTCAACCACTGCGCCACCAGGGAGGCCCTCTTTAATGATTTTTTAATGATTTTTATAAACTGACCACATGTTGCTATGATAACACTTTGAATATATTGGGTTAAATAAAAAAATATTATTAAAATGAACGTTATCAGCTTGTTTCTACTTTTATAAAAAAAAATGGGGCTGCTAGAAAAGGTAAAAGCACATATGTGGCTCACATTTGTGTGTCGCAGCACATTTCTGCTAGGCAGTGCTGCTCTGATGCCTAGAACAGTCACCTCCTGTCTGTCTCCATCACTGGTATGCTCATCCTCACTTCTGGGTGACAAAGTCTGCAGGAAACAGGTTTCCTCTTTCCTTGTTTCAGTGCTGGAGAAGAACCCATGGTTTCCCTCCCTCCTTTTTATTTCTGATAGTCATTTTCTTTCATTTATAAGAGGTGGGGAGTTTGAAGGGAAAGAATGAGATGTTTACTCTCAGCCGTCATCTTTCCAGATGTTCTTGAAAAAGTTTCCTTAGAAACAAATTTTGGGAAGCAGAGAAATACCTTAGGATAACCAGTCAAGAACTCATCTTCAACACATCAACTCCAATGGTTATTAAAGACAGAAACTTCAAAAGTGTTGAATTTTTTTTCCTTTTTAAATTTTTCTAAAAATGTTTCAGAGCCAAGGAGAAATTGTGTGTGCCAGGATTTGGTGAAAAGGACTGTTGTTGTTTTTTTAATATGATTTTTTAAATTTATTTTATTTATTTAATTTTGGCTGCATTGGGTCTTCCTTGCTGCATGCGTGCTTTCTCTAGTTGCGGCGAGCAGGGGCTACTACTCTGTTGTGGTGCGTGGGCTTCTCATTGCGGTGGCTTCTCTTGTTGTGGAGCACAGGCTCCAGGCACGCGGACTTCCATAGTTGTGGCTCGCGGGCTCTAGAGCGTAGGCTCAGTAGTTGTGGTGCATGGGCTTAGTTGCTCCATGGCATGTGGGATCTTCCCAGACCAGGGCTCGAACCCGTGTCCCCTTCATTGGCAGGCGGATTCTTAACCACTGTGCCACCAGGAAAGCGCAAAAAGGACTTTTTATTGCAAAGTTACCAGCTCTGAGAATTTTGTTGTCATAAAGAATCTCCATAACCTTTCATGAAACATCAGGAAGGTGATAGTTTAGTAATGACCCTACATGTGTTCTAGGGCAGGAGTCCCCAACTCCAGGGACCTAAGGCCTGATGATGTGAGGTGGAGCTAATGTAATAATAATAGAAATAAAGTGCACAATAACTGTAATGCACTTGAATCATCCCGAAACCATCCCCCACCCCCACCCTTGTCCTTGGAAAAATTGTCTTCCACGAACATGGTCCCTGGTGCCAAAAAGGTTGGGGACCACTGTTCTAGGGCACAGCTAATGAGACTCTCTGTAACAGAGGAAAGAAAACAATTGAGAATTTACAGTTAAATCTCCTGGGATTAATGTATGAATTGTATTAATGACTTCTTCAAAGCAGAATCTAGCTCCTTGTTTTATCAGAAACTCTTTAAATGGTTGTCAGTTTTATAAAGGGAAGTAGCTATTCTATTTTTCTGAAAGTATTAGAAAATGTAGAGACAGTGCCATCTTTTTTTCATAACTGCAATGACTATCTTTGTGCAATAAGTCTAAAATTCATTAACAGATAACCAGCAGATGGTATACTAGACACAGGTAGCCTTGGATGCTCTGCACAGATCTCTCATGCCGTGCAAATCATTACTTCTTTTTGGGTGGTTATCAAGGGTGAGAGGTCCTGACCCTATCAAACACAGCTAGTTTAATTATATCCCCTTTGAAAAGCAGTTTAATCATTCAAAATACATCTTTAAAGGCTTCCAGTGAAAGGCATAAAAAGAAAAAAATATCTTTTAACCATAATTTAGTGATTCTCCAACCTTGACTTTTGGCTTTCCTTGCTGCCTAAGTGGTCATATATTTTACAAGCCTTGCTAATTTGCTGTTAAATTTGCTATTTATATGATCCTAGATGATTTGTTGGACTTCATTGAACAGAAAAGATTTTTATTAGCAGTCAGTACTTTAAAAGAGGTGTTTTTTTTTTCACACCATCAAGGCCACTTTCTCAGCTTATTGACAGCTTTATGAGTGTAGCTGGATAAAGAACAGTTTCCTGTGTCCAAAGCCATTTTGCATTCCATGGGGCAAAAGCTCGGACTTTTAATTAGTATATAAGGGCCTTCCTTTCTCTCCTGGCATTCCCTGGGGGCACAGGGCCATTACACTTGCATTTAGATAGTTAATCACTTTTCCAGACTTCAGTCCACTAAAATTAGGGAGGTCTTTAGGGCCCATGTTTACCTGGATCTGGGCCAGCCCAAGATGGTATTTATTTCTGCACATCTGCATTTTGTATATGTATACCCATGGTTTTGCCTTTCTGATTAATTGAAGGTATTTTGCCTACTGCAAAAACTGTCAAATGAGTTCTGTTTAGAATCTTGTTTGAGTCCCTATTGGATATTTTTCACAAGAGAATGAAATATGCCCTAGACTTTTCCCAGATGAGTTTGCTCTCTGAATCAAGTACCAGGCAAATTCTCCTCATTCCTTTCTCTCTTGTCCTGTCCTCACTATCTAGCAGATTTATAGTTTTCAGGTTTTGTGTTTCTGTTAAAATTTTCCTGATTGTTATAATCCTACCCAGCGAATTCTTTCTCTTTTCATGATGGTGTTAAGTCTTTGATTATGAAAATGAGATGCCGAAGAGTAAATGAATATTTGGGGGCTCAAAGCGGTAGCCTGGTTGATGCTAGTATTTGGTGTCTTTTGACCCTTTAGGGGAAGCGTGTGCTTTCAGAATACTCTGGTTGGCTGGCTCTGGTCCCTTGCTCCGTCTTCGCAGACACACGCGGTCAGCAGTCAGAGTAAATGGGTTTCTGCCAAAGGGCGGAATTATTGTTATTCAGTAATAGTGATACTAGGACTGCCTGAAGCCTATTCACTTATTTAAGTAAAGAGCAGGCTTTTGATATGAAGATGCTCCTCAGGAAATTTTTCTGCATTGCCCATTTTTGTTTATTTTGTAACCATGTCAAGAAGACCTATTTCTTGACTCAAAAATGAACATACCACAAACAAAACAAAAAACCCATGGATTTTTATCCATGACCCAGAAATCTGGCAGCTTAGAGATGCTGCTGGTAAACTTCAACCAAATCTCATTGTTTGGGACTGCAAAATAGAAGGCTATCGTAGTGATCTCAGGTTCAAGATCTGCCTGCATCTGAGCATCGGCAAGTTTCCCCATTCTTCTTAATCTCCATCTTGTCCTCAAGGAACTCATACACATACAAGCGTTTGTAAACATCTACACAATTTACAATTAGCAACCTAACGCAAACTAATTCTGAATGTGCTGCCCTGTGAGCCATTTGCTTAGAATGTGCTGACCACTCCCTTGAAGTAATGAACAAAGTCACAGAATGCATTAAGCACCCAGGAGGACACATTCCAATTTGGGGCTTTGCTGTATCAGTCATTTGTAGATGGTTTCCAGAATATCAATATTGGTAGCTGATGGAAACTAGTGCTGAAATTTAATCTGTTTGTTTCTTTGACAGATTGCAGTGAAAATCTTCTAATTTGTGCAAAATGAGTATTTACTTTATGGGCTACTTTATACTAGTAACTACATAGCCTGAAGTCCAGCATCTCTGGGGAAACCTATCCTGCTGCTATACTCTTGCTTGAATCCATAGGATAGCAAAATTGAGTTTTAATATCTTCTATTTCCACCCTCATGATTCTGGCAATTGTATTTCTTTTCTCCTCCTAGTCTAGGCAGTCACTCTGCTTGCCCATTTTTAGGAAGTAGTCTCCTGATGTTCCCTTTGCTGCTCAAGATTTCTTTTCTCACAAATCAGTGATCCTGATCTAGTGATTCTGTGAAAAGGAAGTCAGCCTGGGAGCTAGGAAGCCTCTACTCTAGCTCGTCCCCTCATAGCGGTGAGAACTTGGGCATAGCACTTCACCTCTCAAAATCTTTGCTCATCCAATGAATAAGATGAGATGTTTCCCCAAGGCACTTCCCAGTTGCCTGATTTTGCTGTCCTCAAGAGGCAGCTTTATCCACTAGCATTCTTGTTGTAGAAATATGCCTCAAGGAACAAAACATTTAGTCTAGTTTCAATGCTTCCCTTTCCACCTCTTTGCTGACAGTGCCCTAGGAGATTGTGGTACCGATTGAATGCATGTGATGTATGGAATATTCTAGAAAATGTCTTAAAGTTCCATCTATGCATTTTACCTCAGCTCTTGAGTGTTGTGGTCTTCATTATCAAACAGGGTACAGTTTTCTTTCTTCCTTCCCTCCCTCCCTTTTTTCTCCCTCCCTTCTCCTGTGGCAGCACAAGCAATGCTCCTTCTCTGTTTATTCCACAGGAAGATGTTCCTGAGCTCACTGTCCATTGCCCACGCTCCTATACTCAGCCATGTTCTCCAACTGACCTGCATGCCCTATGGATTATATGGACAGACATGACCCGTGGATTTTCCTAAGGCACCAGAGTGAATGATAGAATCAAAACTGTATTCAGTAGACAAGAGTATGCTTCTTATATGGGTCCATTTGCCTCATATTTTCTCCTCTTTGTGGTTTTGTATCAATCACACCCATTTTTAGTTAAGAAATAAGTAATTTTCTTAACTAGAAGCTACCTAGGTTTTCTTAGCGTTTTTTTTAATGTTTATTTATTTATTTTTTTCTTATTAATCATCCATTTTATACACATCAGTGTATATATGTCAATCCCAATCTCCCACTTCATCCCACCACCACCACCACACCCGGCTGCTGCATTCCCCCCTTGGTGTCCATACGTTTGTTCCCTACATCTGTCTCAATTTCTGCTCTGTAAACCGGTTCATCTGTACCATTTTCTAGGTTCCACATATGTGCATTAATATACGATATTTGTTTTTCTCTTTCTGACTTACTTCACTCTGTATGACAGTCTCTAGATCCATCCATGTCTCTACAAATGACCCAAGTTCGTTCCTTTTTATGGCTGAGTAATATTCCATTGTATATATGTACCACATCTTCTCTATTATATTTTTATTTTTATTTTATTTTTTTATTAGCTTCTGCTTTATAACAAATTGAATCAGCACATCTTCTTTATCCATTCGTCTGTCGATGGGCATTTAGGTTGCTTCCATGGCCTGGCTATTGTAGATAGTGCTGCAGTGAACATTGGGGTGCATGTGTCTTTTTGAATTATGGTTTTCTGTGGGTATATGCCTAGTAGTGGGATTGATGGATCATATGGTAATTCTATTTTTAGTTCTTTAAGGAACCTCCATACTGTCCTCCATAGTGGCTGTATCAATTTACATTTCCCCCAACAGTGCAAGAGGGTTCCCTTTTCTCCACACCCTCTCCAGCATTTGTTTGTAGATTTTCTGATGATGCCCATTCTAACTGGTGTGAGGTGATACCTCACTGTAATTTTGATTTTCATTTCTCTAATAATTAGTGATGTTGAACAGCTTTTCATGTGCTTCTTGGCCATCTGTATGTCTTCTTTGGAGAAATGTCTATTTAGGTCTGCCCATTTTTGGATTGGGTTGTTTGTTTTTTTAATATTGAGCTGCATGAGCTGTTTACATATTTTGGAGACATCCTTTGTCCAGTGATTCGTTTGCAAATATTTTCTCCCATTCTGAGGGTTTTCTTTTCATCTTGTTTATAGTTTCCTTGGTGGTGCAAAAGCTTTTAAGTTTCATTAGGTCCCATTTGTTTGTTTTTGTTATTTCCATTACTCTAGGAGGTGGATCAAAGAATATCTTCCTGTGATTTATGTCAAAGAGTGTTCTTCCTATGTTTTCCTCTAAGAGTTTTAGAGTGCCCGGTCTTACATTTACGTCTCTAATCGATTTTGAGTTTATTTTTGTGTATGGTGTTAGGGAGTGTTCTAATTTCATTCTTCTACATGTAGCTGTCCAGTTTTCCCAGCACCACTTATTGAAGAGACTGTCTTTTCTCCATTGTATATCCTTGCCTCCTTTGTCATAGATTAGTTGACCATAGGTGCGTGGGTTTATCTCTGGACTTTCATTCCTGTTCCATTGATCTATATTTCTGTTTTTTTGCCAGTACCATATTGTCTGGATTACTGTAGCTTTGTATTATAGCCTGAAGTCAGGGAGTCTCATTCCTCCAGCTCCATTTTTTTCCCTCAAGACTGCTTTGGCTATTCGGGGTCTTTTGTGTCTCCATACAAATTTTAAGATTTTTTGTTCTAGTTCTGTAAAAAATGCCATTGGTAATTTGATAGGGATTGCATTGAATATGTAGATTGCTTTGGGTAGTACAGTCATTTTCACAATATTGATTCTTCCAATTCAAGAACATGGTGTATCTCTCCATCTGTTGGTATCATCTTTAATTTCCTTCATCAGTGTCTTATAGTTTTCTGCATACAGGTCTTTTGTCTCCCTAGGTAGGTTTATTCCTAGGTATTTTATTCTTTTTGTTGCAATGGTAAGTGGGAGTGTTTCCTTAATTTCTCTTTCAGATTTTTCATCATTAGTGTATAGGAATGCCAGAGATTTCTGTGCATTAATTTTGTATCCTGCAACTTTATCAGATTCATTGATTAGCTCTAGTAGTTTTCTGGTAGCATCTTTAGGATTCTCTATGTATTGTATCATGTCATCTGCAAACAGTAACAGTTTTACTCCTCCTTTTCTGATTTGTATTCCTTTTATTTCTTTTTCTTCTCTGATTGCCATGGCTAGGATTTCCAAAACTATGTTGCATAATAGTGGTGAGAGTGGACATCCTTGTCTTGTTCCTGATCTTAGAGGAAATACTTTCAGTTTTTCACCATTGAGAATGATGTTTGCTGTGGGTTTGTCATATATGGCCTTTATGATGTTGAAGTAGTTTCCCTCTATGCCCACTTTCTGGAGAGTTTTTTTCATAAATGGGTGTCGAATTTTGTCAAAAGCTTTTTCTGCATCTATTGAGATGATCATATGGTTTTTATTCTTCAGTTTGTTAATATGGTGTATCACATTGATTGATTTGCATATATTGAAGAATCCTTGCGTCTCTGGGATAAATCTCACTTGATCATGGTGTATGATCCTTTTAATGTGTTGTTGGATACTGTTTGCTAGTATTTTGTTGAGGATTTTTGCATCTATATTCATCAGGGATATTGGTCTGTAATTTTCTTTTTTTGTAGTATCTTTGTCTGATTTTGGTATCAGGGTGATGGTGGCCTCATAGAATGAGTTTGAGAGTGTTCCTTCCTCTGCAGTTTTTTGGGAGAATTTGAGAAGGATTGGTGTTAGCTCTTCTCTAAATGATAGAATTCACCTGTGAAGCCATCTGGTCCTGGACTTTTGTTTGCTGGAAGTTTTTTTTTTTTTTTTTTTTTTTGCGGTACGCAGGCCTCTCACTGTTGTGGCCTCTCCCATTGTGGATCACAGGCTCCGGACACGCAGGCTCGGCGTCCATGGCTCACGGGCCCAGCCGCTCCGTGGCATGTGGGATCTTCCCGGACCGGGGCACGAACCCGTGTCCCCTGCATCAGCAGGTGGACTCTCAACCACTGTGCCACCAGGGAAGCCCCTGCTGGAAGATTTTTAATCACAATTTCAATTTCATTACTTGTGATTGGTCTGTTCATGTTTTCTATTTCTTCCTGGTTCAGTCTTGGAAGGTTATACCTTTCTAAGAATTTGTCCATTTCTTCCAGGTTGTCCATTTTATTGGCATAGAGTTGCTTGTAGTAGTCTCTTAGGTTGCTTTGTATTTCTGCCATGTCTGTTGTAACTTCTTTTTCATTTGTAATTCTACTGATTTTAATCCTCTCCCTCTTTTTCTTGATGAGTCTGGCTAATGGTTTATCAGTTTTGTTTATCTTCTCAAAGAACTGTCTTTTAGTTTTGTTGATCTTTGCTATTGTTTTCTTTGTTTCTATTTCATTTATTTCTGCTCTGATCTTTATGATTTCTTTCTTTCTGCTAACTTTGGGTTTTGTTTGTTCTTATTTTTCTAGTTCCTCTAGGTGTAATGTTAGATTGTTTATTTGAGATTTTTCTTGTTTTTTGAGGTAGGCTTGTATAACTATAAACTTCCCTCTTAGAACTGCTTTTGTTGCATCCCATAGGTTTTGGATCGTCGTGTTTTCATTGTCATTTTTCTCTAGGTAGTTTTTGATTTCCTCTTTGATTTCTTTAGTGATCTCTTGGTTATTTAGTAACGTATTGCTTAGCCTCCATGTGTTTGTGTTTTTTACGTTTTTTTCCCTGTAATTGATTTCTAATCTCATAGTGTTGTGTTCAGAAAAGATGCTTGATAATGATTTCAGTTTTCTTAAATTTACTGAGGCTTGATTTGTGACCAAAGATGTGATCTATCCTGGAGAATGTTCCGTGCCTGCTTGAGAAGAAAGTGTAATCTGCTGTTTTGGGATGGAATGTCCTATAAATATCAATTAAACCTACCTGGTCTATTGTGTTATTTAAAGCTTCTGTTTCCTTATTTATTTTCATTTTGGGTGATCTGTCCATTCGTGTAAGTGAGGTGTTAAAGTCCCCCACTATTATTGTGTTACTGTCGATTTCCTCTTTTAGAGCTGTTAGCAGTTGCCTTATGTATTGAGGTGCTCCTATGTTGGGTGCATATATATTTATAATTATTATATCTTCTTGGATTGATCCTTTGATCATTACTTAGTGTCCTCCCTTGTCTCTTGTAACATTCTTTATTTTAAAGTCTATATTATCTGATATGAGTATTGCTACTCCGGCTTTCTTTTGATATCCATTTGCATGGAATATCTCTTTCTATCCCCTCACTTTCAGTCTGTATGTGTCCCTAGGTCTGAAGTGGGTCTCTTGTAGACAGCATATATATGGGTCTTGTTTTTGTATCCATTCAGCAAGCCTGTGTCTTTTGGTTGGAGCATTTAATCCATTCACGTTTAAGGTAATTATCAATATGTATGTTCCTATTACCATTTTCTTAATTTTGGGGGGTTTGTTTTTGTAGGTCCTTTTCTTCTCTTGTATTTCCCACTTAGAGAAGTTCCTTTAGCATTTGTTGTAGAGCTGGTTTGGTTGTGCTGAATTCTCTTAGCTTTTGCTTGTCTGTAAAGCTTTTGATTTCTCCATCGAATCGATCCTTGCTGGGTAGAGTAATCTTGGTTGTAGGTTCTTCCCTTTCATCACTTTAAGTATATCATGCCACTCCCTTCTGGCTTGTAGAGTTTCTGCTGAGAAATCAGCTGTTAACCTTATGGGAGTCCCTTTGTATGTTATTTGTCATTTTTCTCTTGCTGCTTTCAATAATTTTTCTTTGTCTTTAATTTTTGCCAATTTGATTACTATGTGTCTTGGCGTTTTTCTCCTTGGGTTTATCCTGTATGGGACTCTGCACTTCCTGGACCTGGGTGGATATTTCCTTTCCCATGTTAGGGAAGTTTCGACTATGATCTCTTCAAATGTTTTCTCAGGTCCTTTATCTCTCTCTTCTCCTTCTGGGACCCCTATTATGCGAATGTTGTTGCGTTTAATGTTGTCCCAGAGGTCTCTTAGGCTGTCTTCATTTCTTTTTATTCTTTTTTCTTTATTCTGTTCCGCAGAAGTGAATTCCACCATTCTGTCTTCCAGGTCACTTATCCATTCTTCTCTCTCAGTTATTTTGCTATTGATTCTTTCTAGTGTATTTTTCATTTCAGTTATTGTGTTGTTCATCTCTGTTTGTTCTTTAATTCTTCTAGATCTATGTTAAACCTTTCTTGCATCTTCTCAATCTTTGCCTCCCTTCTTTTTCCAAGGTCTTGTATCATCTTCACTATCATTAATATGAATTCTTTTTCTGGAAGATTGCCTATCTCCATTTCATTTAGTTGTTTTTCTGGGGTTTTATCTTGTTCCTTCATCTGGTACATAGGCCTCTGCCTTTTCATCTTGTCTATCTTTCTGTGAATGTGGTTTTTGTTCCACAGGCTGCAGGATTGTAGTCCTTCTTGCTTCTGCTGTCTGCCCTCTGGTGGATGAAGCTCTTTCTTAGTGTTTATAATGATGTTTATTCCTCCCACCCTTCTTTCTTTTCTGTTTCTTTTTCTCTCTTTCCTTCTTTCTCTTTTCTTTTGTTCCTTCTTCCCTCCCTCTCTTTTTCTTTCTTTCTTTCTTCCTTCCTTCCCTCCCTCCTTCTCTCTCTCTCTCTCTCTGCCTAACTCTTTTCTTCTTCAGTATATCCCTTTAAGCATATGTATTTCTCTTAAATAGTGTAAGTGTTATTTCCCCAGGCATTTCTTTAAGAATAGAATGTCATGGGGGTGGTGTGGGGTGTAGTAAAATCACAACTACTTGGCCCACTAGTTATTCAGGCCCTTTATCTTCAAGTACTGCTCAGAAACTCCTCCTGAAATGCACCTGGTTTAGTTCTGTTTCGTTCTACACCGCCTTTCTTACAGCCACAGCCTCGCTCTTCATTCATTCCACAAGTATGTATGGAGCACCTACTATACGTAGGTACCGACACTAAGAGAGTTCTGAGCTCTACTCTCAGGGAGTTTGGAGTCTACTGAGGAAAACATGAAGAGAAAACTGAACACAAATATAACATTGATGAATGTGATAAATGTTTGACACCTGAGGGAAACGCATTGTGGGAAGGAACACTGAGGAATGTGCTGCTTATAGATGGGTTAATTGGGGAAGGTCAGAATGAGGGCACAAGCGTGAGGAAAGGAAAGCCAAGCTGAGGGTGTCACGTGCACAACCAGATGCCGCGTCGGAAGTGGTGCTGCATTTGCTAACTCGAGCAGGTTGGTGTCTGGAATATAGAAGCAAACTGGGGGAGTAGTGAGAGTTAAAAGTCGAATGGATGACAGAGTATGATCATGAGGTCATTAGATATTATGCTGAGGAAACTGGATCTTTGTCCTGGAGGTAAGAGGGATGACTTAACCAAATTTATATTTGGTTTTGCGGGGGCTGATGCATGTACAGTTTGGCAGGGGTTTCTCTCTTTTTTTTTAAATTTTGATATATTATTGTAACATTGTATTCCAGAAGGTATATGGAATCTATTTAAGATGAAGACATCTGACTTAAGAAAACAGAAATATTGAACTCATAATCTTTTTTCTCTAACTTTTTATTTTAGGTTGGAGTATAGTGGATTAACAATGTTGTGTTAGTTTCAGGTGTACAGCAAAGTGATTCAGTGATACATATACATGTGTCTATTCTTCTTCAAATTCTTTTCCCATTTAGGTAGTTACATAATATTGGGCAGAGTTCCCTGTGCTATACAGTAGGTCCTTGTTGGTTATCCCTTTTAAATATAGCCGTGTGTACATGTCAGTCCCAAACTCCCTATCCCTCCCCCCATCCCTTCCCTCCTGGTAACCATAAGTTTGTTCTCTAATGGGGGGAGGTCTCTCTTTAAGAAATAAATAATATGAATTTAAAAATCCAAAATTAGGTACAAAAGTGAATATTTGTTTATAATGAGAAAAGAAAGCACAACAAATTACAAATTTAAAAATGCTGAGAAAAATCCAGAAAAATAACGTATTTTATTGATTTACTGCCAGCATACTTCTGTAAAAGATTTCCCCCTATGTTTGCAGAATTCAACCTTTGGTTCACTTCTTTACATGAATTTTGTTATATCACTTTCTATTGACAGAGTAGGAAGGTAGTTTAGCTTATCCTCTAGCATGGTTAGTGGAAATTTTATTTATTATTAAGAGTTTAAATGTTTCTTTCATCTTTACAGTTTATTGGTGGTTTATGTAAGTTTTTAGGTTTGTTTACCAAATTTGAGAAAACCTCTCAAGGTTATTTCATGTATTATGAGCCGTACAATTTTGACACAGTATATCAAATTTTCTTGTATGGTTACTAATACAAATATTCTTTGAATGGATGACTAATTATTCAGCTTTTCTTTGATGGCTTTATGTCATGATGCCAAGACAGTGGGCACAGAGATAATTAGTAGTATTTCTGAAAGTCATTCTTATATGGGAACAATAAACAATAGCTTACCGCTATGTGGAGATGTCTACAAACCATGTATGTATATCCTACTAAACTCCAAGTGTAATCCCAGCCTAACTTCTCCTTGGCTCAAATCCCCCAAAGTACCTGACACAAGAGGAAGAGGGGAAGCATCTTACCTTTGCAAATTTTACAAAACACGTGGCCATATGGACATACTACCAGGGCTCTTTCCAAGTCTTGGCAGGGGCCTGTGCAAGTGAGGGACCATGAAACAAACTTTATCAGCCACAGAGAACATCTGCTGCAAGGTAGCCAAGGTGAAGATGGGCCGAAGGGATACTGCCTGGAAGCACAGAAACCTCAGTGGGGCTGTGACCCAAGGTGGGTCCCTGAGAATGAAAACAAAGACATATTTGATTTTTATATCTCTTAATTTTTTAATTAAAAATTTTTTTATTGAAGTATAGTTGATTTACAATGTTGTGTTAGTTTCAGGTGTACAGCAAAGTGATTCAGATACATATATATATATATTATAAAATATAATTCTTTTTCAGATTCTTTTCCATTATAGGTTATTACAAGATATTGAGCATAGTTCCCTGTGCTATACAGTAGGTCCATTTCGGTTATCTATTTTATGTATAGTAGTTAAGACGTTGGGAGTAATATATCCACAGTACTTTATATCTCTTCCTTAAGGGGGAATATAATTGATAGGTTTGGGGTGATTTGTTTTTTGGGGAAGGGGGAAAGGGAAGAAACAAGGATGATTCAACTTTCTGGCTTGAGTAACTGGGGGAGGTTATGTCATTGAGACAGGAAGCATGATTAGGAGATAAGACGTGAACATGACTGAGTTGAGGGGCCTAATGATAACTGCGTTGGCAACATTGGTCTGAAGAGTGAGCTGGGAGGTGATGGTGGGAGTGATGGGGTTGGGAGGTTGGTGGTGCTGTCAGTCAGTGCAGGGCTGGAGCTGGAACCAGGGAGTGGCCACTGCCTCAGCCAGAGCAACCCTAGAACAGGGTGGTAAACCAGGTCAATGGCCCTAGCAGTTTGCTACAAGTTTGGCTTGAACCAAACCCTTCTCTTCCAAATGCACTGGCTAAGGTGTCTCACTCACTGTTTCCACCAAGCCTCTCATTCAACTTAATTTGGCATGTTTCATGGCAAAAACTCCTGGGCTCAAACTTTATAGGTCTTTAGTTGAATAGCCCTCTCAGTTAACAATCAAGTAATGAATCAGGACTTTTTTTTTTTCCACTTATATAAGTTCTAGCTGATTCTTTTTATTATCCTTCGTCAGGTCGTTGTTAATCTTTTGCTCCTTACTCATACTTTTTAAAATTCTGTTTTATTTCTACAATCACTTAAAATGTTCTTATTTATAGCTAATAAGAACAACCTCAGAAGTCTTTTCTTTAAAAAAATGAGTTTTATTTTGCATTTAAATAAAATTTATTTTAACCACACCTTGAATTTGAAAATATATTTTAATGCAATCATAATTTTAATTAATTAATTTATTTTCTTCCAGTTCTACTGAGGTATAATCAGCATACAACACTGTATAAGTTTAAGGTGTACAGCTTGATAACTTGACATATATACGTATTGCAAAATGATCACCACAGTAAGTTTAGTTAATATCCATCATCTCATACAGTTACCATCGTTTTTCTTGTGATGAGAACTTTTAGGATTTGCTCTCTTAGCAGCTTTCAAATATACCACGTAGCAGTGTTAACCACCGTCATCATGCTGTACATAACGTCCCCAGTACTTACTTATCTTAAAATTGGAAGTTTGTGCTTTTTGGCCACCTTCACCCAATTCCCCCATCTGAAGTCTTTTCAGGTCTGATTCTATTCTTTGTTTTATTGGCTTATTCTCACTCATGATGTCTTTTTCCTTATATGCTCTGTCTTTATGTTTCAGTTTATTTTGTTTTTATCATGAACTTGTATTTACTGAAAATTTATCAGCAGGACGGTAGGAATTCTTTGAGGTCTACATTAAGGGCAGTTTCTTTGAAAAAGATTGTGCTTGATCCTGCCTGGAGGCATTGTAAATTCCTGGAATCAATTTAAACCAACTTCTTAGTTTATTATTTACTTTGCTGGTTTTTAGAATATTCCCACAACATGAATTCGGACCTCTAATCCATGTAAAAGCCAGCTCATAGTTGCAAATTATGAACAAAGATTTTTGTTTTCTCTTCACCCAAAGACAAGGTAATGATAGGAAATTTTCTTTGGTGTCTGCTTTTGTAAGGCGTTATTTTCCCACCCGCCAATTCTCTCTTTCACTGAAGATGTCCTATATTCACAGGAATTTTTGTATCTAATTCTTTACTTTGTCAGGCAAGGGATGTTTTGTGGGAAGGAGACACTTTCCTAGACTTTGTCTCCTTTCCCTGGGCAATTGTTAAAAGTGAATATTTTAGTAACAGAGTAATGCAGATGCTCTTTGGGTAGTCAGGAGCTTCAAAGCTCACGTTGCTGGATTCATGCGTTTGCTCTGCAATTGGCCTTTCAGGATTTTCCCTGTTTTCTTACCAGTTCAGGCACACATGTTAAATGACCATTTTTAGATATTCTGTTGCTAGATGGTTATTCAGTTTATTGCTGGAGCTAGAAGCCAATCATGACTTTCTTACACAGTTCCCAGCCCCGCAACAGAGTTTCTAATTTGCCTTTCTTTCCTCTTGTTGACAAGAGAATGGTGTGTACTTACCATATTCTCAGATTTTCTAGCCTATCCATCATGTCTATGTGGCATCTACATCCTTCACAGCAATTCCCTGGAGATTGCTTGAACCTTCTGCTCCACCACAGACCACTGACTCATCACCTGTCATCCTGAGATCTCCCATCTCTGCTTGCTAGGGTAAACCTACTATTTCCTAGATCCAGTGACTTCCAATATTTTGGTTATTTCTGTACTTTCTCTATCATCTCATTAAAGAACTCTTCAATTATTGGACATTTCTCAGTTGACTCATGTCTAAAAATGTCTTTAGCTCTCAAACTTGATTGGTGGATTGCTTAGGTATTGAATATAGTTTCAAAATAAATGACCTGGACTTCTGGTTTCAGTTCCAAAATTTAAAGAGCTCAGAAGTCATCACTCTTGTCCTTGCAATAGGAAAGGAGCTGAGCACACAGAAAATCATGACTTTGCTTGGGCCCATTAGAGAATTGAGGTCTCATCTCAGGGCAAATTGCTGCTCCCAGATCTGGAGAGAATGGTGAATCCTGAGAGCTAAAATCTGTTTCCATAGAGCAGGAGCCACTAGAGCCTTCAACTGGTAGAAACGATTACATGGTAATTTTGATGAGTTGCTGGAGACTGAATGTAGAATAGCATGGAGGTGAAAATCACCTAGAGGCTGCAGTTTTAGCATGCTCTCTACAATCATAGATTTTACTTCCAGCCACCATACCGGGTGCTCATTGTGAAGATCTAAGAAAGATCCCTTGGTGACTGGCAGGGGGAGGGAAAAGTAATCTTTTGAAAATGCCCAAAGCATTCTCTATCACAAAGACTTACTATCCAAGAGGAAAAATGTCACCAGGAGCCTTCTAAAGCCTTGGGGAAAGGCATTTACCCACTCCTGCCCCAACTAGTCTTCCGGTCTCATGTAAGGGGGCGGGAGGAAATACTAAGAAACATTTGTGAAAGTCACAACCCAGGGACATAGACCACTGGAAGACAGATTTAATCATAAGATTATAAAATTCTTTTGCTACCCCACACCTGACCACCACCTCAGTAGGGCTCTAGTATAATAACAGCATATTAGAGCTGAAAGACCCGCAGGTACAGAAGGTACCTTTATTTAAGGAGGAGTGCTTAGGGAAACCCCAGGGCAACAGGGGAGATGAAAACAAGGACACCAGATGAATTCAGAGCCTCTGGTGCTACAGCTAAGGTAAGCAGTAAGCAGTCCAACTCCAAGTTAGAGTAACATAAAACCTCATACTAACAGATTTTATCTCAGTTCTGATCCATCATGCCTGGCTTTCATCAAAAAATTACAAGGCCTGCTAAAAAGCAAAAAAAGAACGCAGTCTAAATATAGAAAGTGCTATGGTCTGAATGCTGATGTCCTCCCAAATTTATATGTTGAAATCTTAACCCCCAAAGGTAATGGTATTAGTAGATGGAGATTTGGGGAGGTGATTAGGTCATGAGGATGGAGTCTTCATGACTGGCATGAGTGTTCTTATAAAAGTGATCCCTCAGAGCTCCCTAGCCCCTTCCACCATGTGAAGATACAATAAGTCTACAACCTGGAAGGGGGCCCTTGCCCAACCATGATGGCACCCTGAACTTGGACTTTTAGCCTCCCAGAACTGTGGGAAATAAATTTCTGTTGTTCATAGGCACCTGTTCTATTGTATCTTGTTATAGCAGCCTGAACAGACTAAGACAGAAAGCAAGCATCAGAACCAGACTCTAATATGACACATATTTTGGAATTATCAGACTAGGAATTTAAAATAATCTATGATTAATATGTTAGGAGGCTTGCATTAATCAGGGTTCTACAGAGAAATGGAACAAATGGGATAAGTGTATATAGAAAATCAAAAGACCTAGAATAGTCAGACTAATGGTGAAAAAAGAACACAGTTAGGACTCACATTATCCAATTTCAAGACTTACTATAAAAGCACAGTAATTAAGACAGCATCTCTTTGGTGAGAGAATAGACACAGAGAACAATGGAACAGAACAGAGAGCCCAGAAACAGAACCACTCAAATATATTCAGCTGAGCTCTGACAAAGGAGCAAAGGCAATTCAATGGAGAAAGGAGTCTTTCCAACAAAGGATACTGATACTGGAATATTAGATGCCATATGCAGGAAAAAAAAGGGAATGTAGACACAGGCCTTACAACTTGCACAAAAATTAACTCAGAATGGATCATAAGCTTAAATGTGAAATGCAAACTATAAATCCTGTAGTAGAAAACATAGGAGAAAATCTATATGTCCTTGCATTTGTCAGTGAGTTTTAAGATACAACACCAAAAGAATAGTCTGTGAAAGAAAAATTTGGTAAGTTGGACTCTATTACAATTAAAAACTTCTGCTCTGCAAAAGGCACTGTTAAGAGAATGAAAAGACAAGCCACAGACTGGGAGAAAACACTTGTAAAACACATATCTGGTAAAGTACTTGTATTTAAAATATATGAAGAACTCTCAGAACTCAATAAGAGAACAAACCAGTTAATAAATGGGCAAGAGCTGAACAGATACCTTATCAAAGAAGAAACATATAAATGTATGAAAAGATGCTTGATAAAATTTGTCAATAGGGAATTGCAAATTAAAACAATAATTTGGTAACAGTATACACCTATTAGAATGACTAAAATCCAAAACACCAATAATACAAATTCCGGAAAGGATACAGAAAAACACTGCTGGTGTAAATGCAAAATGATGCAGCCACTTTGCAAGACAGTTTGGCACTTTCTTACAAAGTTACAGTTTTACCATATAATCCAGCAATACACACAAATATTTATAGCAGTTTTTTTTAATCTATAAAAATTAGAAGTAATTAAGATGTCCTTCAGTAGGTGAATGGATGAAGAAACTGTGTTACATTCATACAGCAAAATATTATTTACTGAATAATTAAAAAGAAATGATCTATCATTTTCTTTTTTTTTCATTAAAAAGAAATGCTCTATTAAGCCACAAAAACACATTGTGGAATCTTAATGACATATTGCTAAGTGGAAACAAGTCAGTCTGAAAAGACTACATACTGTATGATTTCAATTACATAACATACTGGAAATTGCAAAACTATAGAGACAGTAAACAGATTACTGGTTGCCAGATGTTTAGGGGGAAGTGAGGAGGGTTGAATAGGTGAAGAATGGGATTTTTTTTAGGGTAGGTGAAACTATTTTGTATGCTCCTGTAATGGTGGATATAAGACATTATGCATTTGTCAAAACCATATGATGTTACAGTACAGAATGAATGTTCATGTAGGCAAATGAATAAACAATCCAACCAAAGGAAAAGGTGTTGCTCTAAGTAACTCTGGAAATGAGTGGAGTCTGTAAAATTAAAGGGAAAAGGAATTGCACTTAAGTATTATATTCTAATTGATAAAGTTCTTTCCCATGGCTGTATGAGTGAGCAATTCTGATACTGTATACATGTGCATATACTGGAATTGAACAATTAAGTGGATGAATGGAAGATGGGGGGAGCCAGGTTTCTTACTGTGAGAGTGGTAGTTTACGGACAAGCAAGGGAAGGAGGAGCTGAAAGACCTGCAAGGTACCAGTCCTTCTATTGACATTTTATTATTTTATTATTCTGTGGCATAGAATAATCCATGTGGTAATGGATTATGTTTGGAGACATCAGTGTGAACTCATGTTCAGTCTAATATAGACCCAGATGTCTACATATAGAATTATTTATAGATATGTGTATATACATGTTTTAGAAAACACATATATTTCCTCGCATTATCAGCTCAGAGAGCCAAGAAGCGGTGACACCTCAGTAGATATGAACACACCTCACACTCAGATTTTGGTTTCTAATCCCATTTCCAATAAAAGGGGCTCCTTGGAGAAATGGCTGATTCTAGGACTGGGGCAGGACCAAGGTGAGCCTGGAGCATCTTGCAGTGACAGAAAGTTAGGAAGCACTCAAAAAATACAAAAATAAAACTACAACCCATCCACATTATGTTGAAGGTACACAGTAGCTAACTGAAAGAACTTCTATGCCCAAAGCTGGAACAGGCTGGGCCACAAAATAAAGTCACATTGAATTATAACCCAAAGTATAAAATAAACATCTGTGAATCCATAGTGATATAAATAAATGATTGATTGATGGGGTGAAAGAGACAAAACTCCCATACAGAAATATTCCCCCCAAAATATAGATATTCTGGTTTCATAAAGGTGGATCATAAGTCCCCACTCCTGAAGTGTGGGCTGTGCATAGGACAGTATGGAAAGGGGGAACTTTACACTAGAAAAAAGTGGCAATCATAACCTCAGCCATATGATCAAGGTCAACATCCATGGTGATAAATCCCATTGATGGTATTTACGCTTGATATGATGTGATGAGAATGGCACTTTACTTCTGTGATCTTCCTCCCCTGAACCCCTAACCCCAGTCTAGCCAAATAACAGAAAACAAGTTCCAGTAGAGGGACATTCTACAGAATACCAATCAGTACTCCTCAAAACTGTTCCTATCAGCAAAAACAAGAGAAGTCTGAGAAACCGTCACAGTCAAAAGTTGCCTAAAGAGACAGGACAGCTACATGTAATGTCATACCCTGGGTGGGATCCTGGAACAGAAGAGGGACATTAGGTAGAAACTAAGCAAATCTGAATAAGTATGTATCAAGCCTGGTTCATTAATTATAACAAAGGTACCATATTAATGTAAAATGATTCATGGGAACTGCCTATACTACTTTCTCAGTCCTGTAAATCTACAAGAGTTCTGAAATATACCGTGTATTTTTTAAAAAATTAGCCTCAGAAGCTGGAAGGCAGTATCTTATAGCCAGCCAGTGGTCTTTGTGAGAAATCAGATTGTTGTTCCTTTGTGGGAGATAAGATTTTTTTTCCGCTCCTCTGGAAGCTTTCAGACTTTATTTATTTTGTTAAATCCAGAGTGTTCTTAAGTTTCATGGCAATCTTTTAGATGTGGTTTTCTGTCATTTATCTTGATCATCACACCATTGCCTTTTTATTCTGAAGAATGTTGTGTTTTTTCATGTCTGAGTTTCTTTCATTCTCTATTTGTTACTTTTTTCTGCATTCTCTGATCTCCTTTTTAGTGACTTCCATCAGTCAGATGCTGAACCACATGGAAACTACTTGTATCTGTTTTCTTCCTTCTGTCTACCTTTATCATTCTGATCTATGTTTAGGAGAGGTATCCTACTCTTTCTTTCAGTCCTTCTATTGACATTTTTTATTTTGGCAATCTTATTCTTAATTTCTAAGAACTCATATTTTCTGATTAACCTACTTTTCAACATCCTACTTCTTAATGGATAAATTTCCTCTCAAATTTTGAGGTTAAAAATATGTCTATCTTATTTGTTATCGTTTTACTCACCTGATTTATTGGTTGCTATTTCTTTTTTCTTTTTTCCATGCTTCTGGTTTTTTATCATATCTTTTTTTAAAATAAATTTATTTTATTTATTTATTTTTGGCTACGTTGGGTCTTTGTCGCTGCGCACGGGCTTTCTCTAGTTGCGGCGAGCGGGGGCTACTCTTCATTGCGGTGCGTGGGCTTCCATTGCGGTGGCTTCTCTTGTTCCAGAGCACAGGCTCTAGGTGCGTGGGCTTCAGTAGTTGTAGCACACAGGCTCAGTAGTTGTGGCTTGTGGGCTCTAGAGCGGAGGCTCAGTAGTTGTGGCGCATGGGCTTAGGTGCTCAGCAGCATATGGGATCTTGCTGGGCCAGGACTTGAACCCGTGTCCCCTGCACTGGCAGGCAGATTCTGAATCACTGCGCCACCAGGGAAGTCCTGTCTCTTATAATTCTTGGTTGCCTATTTATATTTAAGAATGAAGGTCATATTGATCCAAGGTGCTGATGTGAGATTCCTGAGTACTTTTGCAGGCTCTGAGAAGCAGCAGCCTGGTTTTCCTTCAAGGTGTCTTAGAAGAGGACTGATTACCTGTGAGATTAAGATCATCCAAATACAGAATCAGAAGGGCTTTTTTCTGTACCAGGAGCACCCAGTAATGCAAACTCTTCCGAGGCAATTTGCTTTATTTATTTGTAGGAGAGCCTTTTATGCTTTTTACTATGGGAGGAAACTAGGCTTCCTAGGCTCAGGGCAAGGGTGGGGCAAGTGGCACTGCCAGTCTTGCTTAAACTTCCCAGTCGTCCCCATCTGTCTCTTATGTGTCTGACTCTAGCCTTCCAGACCTGCCTCCTCCACACTGGGAGCCTGTCATGCATCTATCTGTCGGATGGACTCTCACTTACCTTGAAGCTTTTTCCCTAGCACGCTCCCATCAGTTTCCGACATCTGAAACTATCCTGGATGTCCCTCGATGACTTCTGTTCCCTTTCTCTATGTGGTTATGAATTTATTTCCTTGTAGTATAATTCTACCCACATTGTCCCAAGCTTTGAAAGAGAAGCGGGGGAAGAGGCACATGACAGATCTGCTACTTTGAAATGAAAGCCTCCAGTTACTTTTTAAATAAGAAGACTTTATAAATTACAAACATATATTTTCTGATTCAGAAATAGTTGGGAAATCACTTGAGGATTGCATTTTATGATTCTTAGTCTCCTCATGTTTTGTAGAAAGCATTTTGTCTAATTGTTCTTCTTCATACATGAGGGGACCAGGGCTCTGAACAGAGAGCCCCTAAATGACTCAGATATTTAGGTTTGGAAATGAGATGGGTCCAGTTTGGATTTCAGCTTTCCCACTGGCTAGGAGATTCTTAGCAGGTACTGAATTTCTCTAAGACCCAATTCTCTCATCTATAAAATTAGAACAACAGAACATGCTTTGTGGAGTTGATGTGAGGATAGAATGAGATTTTATACGTAAACTGCTCAGCACAGTGCTATAAATGGTCTAACCTAATAAATATTGCTATTATCATTAATTACTACCATCATCCAGGTTGACACTACTTGTACACCCAGTAAACATTTGTTTTTGTGGTTAATAATGATCATCTAATTTGATATCCTTTCAGTTTGTGACTTTTTTTTTTTTTTTTGCGGTACGCGGGCCTCTCACTGTTGTGGCCTCTCCCGTTGCGGAGCACAGACTCCAGACGCACAGGCTCAGCGGCCACGGCTCACGGGCCCAGCCGCTCCACGGCATGTGGGATCTTCCCGGACCGGGGCACGAACCCGTGTCCCCTGCATCGGCAGGCGGACTCTCAACCACTGCTCCACCAGGGAAGCCCCACTTTGTGACATTTTAAGTGATGTTAAGGTATAAAAGGAAAGGGAGAAAGGAGTTTAACTTTGTTAGGAAGAAAGATTAAGAGGGAAAATTACTGCTGCAACGAGACAGATACAGAAAAAGAAAATATGAGAAGTAGAGGCCATGGGAGCAGCCCTCACGATCCATATACATTTTGTTTGTTTTGCCTCAGAAGTTGGTTTGTAAATGACTTTTGTCAATGACAGTTATGAAGAATAACATTCAAATGTTTGACGACAGCAGAATCTGGAACTGGACTTAGAAGGGACCAGACTGAAGCAGATACACTGGTCTTTGGAGCAGTTGGATGGGAGGAAGAGAAATATTTTACTTTTCATTATGGGTTTCGATAATAGTGTAATTACACAACCAGCCTTCTGAGCACAGAAAACAAAACACACAAAACTTCTGCGTGGGAAACAAAAGAAGCTTTAGGGCAAACATAAATGAAATAATCCAGTGAGATGGGAGAAGAAGCCATCAGAGCCAGGATGGAAAGTGGGGTCTTGGGAAAGGACACATTTAACTCCAATATCCAAACCTGAAGATTATTTCTGTGGTTATGATTCAGGGGTTGTGGGAGTGGTGTGGGAAGAAGACACCGGATTCCCTCTTCTCAGTGCTGTATTAATTTTAGAAGGTCTTTCTGCTGAGCGTGCACTTTTCTCATTTGTTTGACCAACACAGGCAGGGAGTGAGGAAGCTTCTCCTGGCATATATTTCCCCACTTACCGGGGACGGTGTTTACATTAATCACACCCGGCCCTATACGAGCTGCTCTGTGTGTTAACCCCCCACGGCTGCTAATTAGCAGGTCACTTGCAGGTTAGAGGTGTGCCTGTGTTGTGCTTCTTGGCTGGCTGTTGTGTTATTATAAGAACTGTAAATGCCATATGCAGCTGCCATACGGGTTGTGCTCAGAAGGCTGTTTGTATAATTATAGGCATTAGCCAGAGACAGAGCCTGCCAGCTGACATTCAAGAGGCAATAATAACTTAATTTCCCTCACAACAGATTGGCTCTCTAATAGGGAATTTAGTTACACTTCGAACTCAGGGATGGCTTGAGAATTCCAGCAAGCACACTTCTGTCCAGGTATTATCATCAGGGGTGGGGTAAGCACACCTAGACCCACGTCCATCTCCTTGGCTGCCAGGATAAACCAAGGGGTGATACTAATCCATACCTTTTCATTTCCAAAGGAAAGATGTCTCGTCAGAGGAGCCAGCTGGCCTCAATGAAGGATTTGTCACAACATGTAGTCCTAAGTGCTTCGTGAAAGGTTTTTGCCCACCTGGTGTCTCTTACTGAGCACAGTTCAGGAACCTCTTTGCTTTGTCATGGTGTTTGGAACTAAATCAACTAAAGACATCATCTGAGAACTAGTTCCCTGGGATTCTAACTTCACCGTGTCTCTGCTCATGCGTTCCTTCAGCCCAAATATTTTTCCTCTCATTCTCTACCCACCAAACATTTGTGCAAAGCTGTTTCCTCTGTGATAACTTTCTTGATCCTTCTCTCTACTTCTAGAGGATGTGGTCGCTTTCTTGTGGTTTTTCTAGCATTTGGTTGAATAATTATAACATTTTATCTCTCAGAAGTCTTTGTGCCCACACCTGTCTAAGAGTTGACTAGGAGACCCTAGCAGCATCTGTTTCTGATCCATCTTGGTAACACCTGTAATGTCTTTTACCCAGCAGGTGCCAAAAGCAGTTGTTAAATGGATTTAAAATATATTCTAGGGCTTCCCTGATGGCGCAGTGGTTGAGAGTCCGCCTACCGACATAGGGTATACAGGTTCGTGCCCTGGTGCGGGAGGATCCCACATTCCGCGGAACGACTCGGCCCGTGAACCATGGCCGCTGGGCCTGCGCGTCCGGAGCCTGTGCTCCGCAACGCGAGAGGCCACGGCAGGGAGAGGCCCGCGTACTGCAAAAAAAAAAAAAAAAAAAAAAAAAAAAAAAAAAAATTAGGGAAAATATATTCTAAAAGCCATAATCATTCTGTATTTTAAAATATGCATAGAACTTTGATCACAATGGCAAACAGACATTATAAAAGATTAATGGTTTGACTATTTAAAAATAAAGTCTATTTTTACACAGTATATAAGATTTATCTATCTATGCATATGTTAGATAATATTTATATTTTGTACCTATATATTTATACGTATATGTCTTCATATACACATACATGATGATCTCTGCACCCATACCTCAATCTATTATTTTGCTATTCTGTGCCGTTTAAATGAGATTGCAAACTTTTAATGACCTGGAAAGACTTTATACCCTCTGAAATGATAAAAGAAAGTTTCAAAATGTTATATACATTAGGAATGTAGATTTGTATAAGATAATCTAATGATAAATATTTATTCACCTGAGGTCCATAAAGATATACATACACAATAATATTGAGTGTTTGTACATGACAGGATTTGGATTACTTTTGCTTTCTTTATTTTGCTAATCTGTATTTCCTAGAATGTTTACAATGTATATGGAAAGCTTTTGTATTCAGGAGGAAATGGTTATTAATAGATAATTTTATTAGTGTATTTTCAAAGTTTTTTAAGAGGAAGGATTTTAGCATCTCCAAATTCTCATTAGGTAATATGCATAAGTGATGTCTGGAAGTGCTGTTTTTTTATGCTTAGTGAGTAGGCATAATTTATTTTGTATGAATTAAATGTTTCAGGGTTAAAGTAGATAATGTGCTTCTGGGTTCACATGTGCAGTGGGGGTGGGAAAGGAAATTAAGACATTTTGAAGTGAGAAACGCCAGTGCTGGGGCTGAGACAATATTAACTTCAGCACACAATTTATTTAGTTGTTTGTTTATTTTGTGTTTATTTTATAAGAAGTTTTAACTTAGTTGGATTAGGCAGCAGCAAAGGAACAATTAGCTAAATCTTGCTGAGCTTCTACCAAATTCAGCTAATATGCTGTTTATATTGATACACAGTCTCTTTTAATCCTTACAGCTATCCTATAAGCTAGGATTTTAAAAAATAATTATATCCATTTTATAGAAGAGATAATTTAGCCTTAGGTTAGACCATTTTCCCACATCAGCGTGGCTGAGCTGGAACTCAAAACCAGTCTATTTGACTCGATAGCCCAGACTCTGACTGCCTTCCAGATAGCAAACATGTGTGACTAAAGTGCCTAAGTGTGTCTTAGACTTATAGTTCTTTAATTTTTGCTCTAAGGCTTTATTTTCTATATAATGTGATGAGCAAAAGCTGTACTTAGTGCAGTGGAAGCACTTAGTGCCCCATCCAGAACCCTTCTCAAGGACAGCGGTACCCTTTATCCCCTGTGGGTGGAGGCTCCTAATGGCTCACATCAGTCGTTTCTCCAGGGACATCCTTCAGTGAAGGGGAGCTCCCTTGATCAGGAGATTGCATCCTCCTTCCCGGGGGCGGGTGGGCAGAGAGGAGAGGCAGCCAGAAGTAAAAGACTGACTGACACAGGGACATGAAGAAGGGGGACCACCTCCTTGCCTGGGGTGGGATCAAACCATTGTGTGACGTGTGCTCCAGGGTTCTCGGATCAGGCAGAAGCCAGTCTAGGGCTGAGACCACATCCTTGCTCAGTTTGCTTTCTCTGCCCCATTCTCCTCCCCACACTCCTTCTCCTCAGAGCACTTCCTGCCTAAATCACTATCATGAGAATCTCCCCGTCTCAGGCTCTGCTTCTCATGCCCTACATGAAACATTTAGATATGTAAATAATTGAATGGAAATTGTTTATGATGTTTTAAATTCCACTTCTATGAATAAGGTTGAACATCTTTTCATGTGTCCAAGAGTCATTTGTATTTCCTATTCTGTAAGCGGTCTGTTCATAAACTTTGCTAATATAAAATACTGTATTAAATACTGAAGCTTATAATATGTTTTTATATCTAGTATGGCCACATCTCCCTTCCCTGCTGCCTACTGCCTGTCTGCTGCATCACTCTTCTTTTTCAGAATTTTGTCCTCACTATCCTTGCTTGTTTATTTGCATATATTAACTTTAGAATCAGTTTGTCTATTTTTCTCATAAGATCCTGTTGCTGTTTGTGTTGGGATCGTAGTAAATATATAGATAAACTAGGATGAATTAACAGTCATTCTGTTGGGTCTTCCTAGCTAAAACATGGAATGACTTCATTTGTTCAAGACTTCCTTTGCATTCCTCAGGATTGTATTAAGGTTTTTCTTCATAGAGAGATTGCATTTTCTTTTTTAAAAAAATTTTTATTGGAGTATAGTTGATTTACAATGTTATGTTAGTTTCAGATATACAGCAAAGTGAATCGGTTATACATATACATATATCCACTCTTTTTTAGCTTCTTTTCCCATATAGGTCATTACAGAGTATTGAGTACAGTTCCCTGTACTATACTGTAGGTCCTTATTAGTTACCTATTTTATATATATTAGTGTATATATGTCAATCCCAATCTCCCAATTTATCCCTCCGCCTGTTTTCCCCTCTGGAACCATAAGTTTGTTTTCTACATCTGTGACTCTATTTCTGTTTTGTAAATAAGTTCATTTGTACCATTTTTTTAGATTCCACATATAAGTGATATCATATGATATTTGTCTTTGAGAGACTGCATTTTCTTAAGTTTATTCCTGTGTACTTTATTTATTTTTGTTTTTGTAAATGGAGTATTTTATTCCAGAGGGACGACTGTCATATCAGCGTCTGGGTGACAGGAAGGTGGAACATAGAAGGAATGCAGCCAAACTCCAGGCTCCAGTGTATCTATGTCCTACCCTGTGCATTAAGCCAAACTATGCTTTTTAGGGAAATCAAATTTTATGACTTAAATGACTTTTGAAAACTGATTTATGAAAGACGCAATATTAATATGGCCTCACCACTGGGCCCCATGCTTCTGGGGCACTGGAGCTCACACCGAGCAGGGTTTCTCTGGCACTGATCTGTCCACTGGAGACTGAGAATCTGGCTCTGCCTTAGGACCACTCAGGAGAATCAGTGGAAAACCCAGCTTCCTGGGCCCCACTCCAGAACCACCGGATGAGAAGATTTGGGAGCAAGGCCCACAAATGCATATTTCCAAAAAAAATCTCTCCAAGGGGTTCTTCTGTAACCAGCCCACAAACTGGCATTTTGGAGCACTAATTTACTTTATAGAAACACAGTTCTGGGGCAGAGAGCAAGGCGGTAGGGAGGAAGGACTGGAGTGAATAAGGATGGATAGTAGGAGCAACTCCTTCCCAGTGACCAGAAACAAACCTCAGAAATGTTGCAAAGTGATTCAGCATCTTTTCAAGCATCCTCGGTACCTTGCCCAGGCTCAGCTCTGATCTGCGCCATCCAAGCTTCATGTTGGGTTGTTCTAACTGCATACATTCTAACGTAAGGACAATATTTCCAAGATTGCTTTGTTGCAATCCTGGGTGCTGGCATTTTAACTGGGAATAAGAATGTTAAAGCAAAGACTTTATTTTTCAATTATGGGTCTTCAGACGTAGAATGAAGGTGGGGACGGGGGAGCAGACAACTCAGGGACCTTCTCTGAGATGTTAAAATCATACTTTATAAATTGTCTTCTGTGAATAAAATGCGCCTTTCCTAATACTAAGGGAAGTTAGCTAAAGACTGTGAATAACATAGTGAAGATGCTTTTTCCTCTTATTTCCAGGAGACCAGAGTTTCCCCTCATTCTTATTTCATTGAATGAGATAGTTTGTTGAATATCCAGGCCTGTTCCTTGCACTCAGGACAGGAGAATTCCCTTCCCATTCCCTTTGAATCCAGTGAACACTCAGACAACATAAACAGTTTGCAGTAGCTTAAAGAACAAAATTAATCTGGGGATGTAAGTATGCAGCCTAATTCACAGTTGAACTGTGTTTCAAATCCAGAGGTGGACTGTACAGTTGAGTTCCTAACTTTAAAAACAATGGAGGATCTCACTGAAGTACTCAGAATAAGTGGGGGGGTGGTGTCTTTCTACATTTGGCTTCACTTTTAATATTACTGGAAAATAATGTAGAGAATTGTGGTTAAGAGCACAAATTTCAGAATCAGAGAGTGCTGGGTTTGAGTCTTGAGGCATTGTAGTTTTAGTCAAGTTACTTAACCTCTCTGAGCCTTAGTTTCCTTGCTTTATAAGATTGGTGTGTGTGTGTGTGTGTGTGTGTGTGTGTGTGTGTGCAGGCATGTGGGTGCATGTGTGCATGCCTACATATATTGGCATATATATGCATATATATTGGTGTGTGTGTGTATATGACTTCACAGAGCTATTGTAAGCAGTACGTAATCTAATTGAAGAAGAGTTCTTAGTACTGTTCGTCAATAAAAAGAATTGCTGCTTATGTTTTATTGCTTTCTGAGTATACACTTAGTAAACCTCTACCATCCATAGATTAGCAACAAGACAGATAGATCCTTATGAACTTATTTTGAGCTCCAGATGATTGAAGGCTATTAACCAAAAACTGATGATTTTCTTCTTTCTCTGCAGTGTTACATTATTCGTTAGAAAATTATGTCCTCATATTATTTAATTGATGATTGTATGCATGTGAGTGCATGTGTGTGTGTGTGCATGAGTGCATGTGCATGAGTGCACGTATGTATCACCTGAAAAACTCAGAGGCTTGAATTTCCTGTGTCCTTTCTCTGTAAGGGGAAACACTGCAGAGAAACTGTAATTTTAGCAGGCCTCCTTGGAGATATTTTACATGATGTTTCAGAATGTCTCTGAACCCAGTTCCTTTATGTATTCATTCATTTGACCGCTACTTATTGAGTGCCAACTCTGTCCCAAAGGTCAAAAGGGTTGAATATTACAGAGAGGGTCCAAGTTCGTGGAGACTGTTCTCTAACCCTCACGCATCTTGAGTTTATTGCTCTGGAGGTAAATCCTGGGTCCACCGCAGCATTCTCTGGGGCAGGCCTGTCTGCCGGGAACAATGACCATCTCAGTGTACATAGACAGTAAGGTGTGCTGGGCTGGGCCTTAGGGGAGGGACAGAGTCTTGAGGAAGGAGCCTGGAGAAGTTGGGTCGGGCAGGCTGTAAATATGGTCTGATTTAGACAGTGCCCACTGTGTGTGTGTGTCTGGCACTTTGCTTTACAAATGTTATTTTATTTAATCAGCATAACAGATAGGTATTATTCTAACCTGACATTAGCACATCAAGCATCTACTTTTAATTCCAGCTGGGGCAAAGAAGCTTGGAAAACAGAAGTGTTCCCAGCAGGCAGCCACACCGGGCAGCAGAAAACTGTACAAAAGCAAAATGCAGATTCCAAGTCTGAAGTGTCAATTATATTTCTAACAATTGCATATGGACTTCATTAGCCAGCTAAATGGTACCTGTTTTAGCATCCCGCCAGCTGGAGGGGTTTCCAGTAGGAAATGTGAGAAGGGAAAATGTCTAGGAATCTCAGATTCCCCAGGGCCTTCTGGAATTCGTACAGATTAAGCAAGATAAGGTCAGCTCTAACCCCTTTCTCTTCTTCCTGCACCCCTCTGCGCGCTCACCTCACGGGTGAATAAGACCAGAGCACCTGTATCTGTCCAGAGGGGGCCGGGGCTGTTTTATTTGCATCCCTTTGGGCCTCTGAAGCTGTGTCCCCCCTCAGGGATGGTAGGCAGAGCAGAAAGAATTCATTCAGCACCAGCTCTCTGTGGGAAATCTGTATCTCTTTGACACGAGGCCTCTTTATTATATGCTTTCTATTACATCTTTAGCACAGCTTTGTGTTGGCTTTTCCCATAGGTTAAATATAATGATGGGTAACCTAATCCTGAAGGTAACAGAATAATCTTCGAAGACACAAGGCTCTGTTTAATTCTTGCCAAATGACAGAATGTACCCAGACTTTGAACAGACCTCTGCAGAACTCCAATAAGTTTTTGTGTCTTGCTGAGCTTGGAGCCAGATCGTCCCTTTCTATTCTTTTTCCTGCTCCCAGGCTGGATCTGATTTCACACCAATCGATCCATAAGAGGATAATGGTATCACAGTTCAAGACAGGCAACCATGGAGAATTGTTTTATATGCTTCTGATACTCAAGAAGTTTCAGTGGCCTGGGATACGTCTCAGTTTTCAAGGAGAGTCAATTCCAGGGCAGAAGACAGTGTGGCAAAGAGAAAAAGAAAAAACAAAAAAATACCAACATGGACTTCGGAATCAGGTTGACATGGGTGGAAAGCACAGCTCTGTTTCTTATTAGCAGTGATCTTAGTGCCTGGGCCTCAGTTTCCTAATTAGTAAAATGATGATAAACCCATACCCATCTTGGAGAAATTTTGCAGGAGCAGAATGAAAAAAATAAGTGGAATGCCATTGAGAGGGATGTATGTGTGTGGCGGGAGGATATTTTCTCACTTGCCTCATTTTGAAGGTCATTTGAAAATACTGTAGAGTGTTGTCCAATTAATTCTTCCCCTACCCAGGAGTGTGTGACATGCTGTCCTCCGCACAGCCCACAATTATAGTGCTTGATGTTGGGTTGTAGCTGGCATTAATGTTGGTGGACATCTAGATTCTCTACCTGCACTCTGTTTAGATATGTAAAAAGCACTACTAAGGGCCTTTTATTTACTGAAATAGGCATTTTAGGTGCTGAGAATTAAGTAAAGAAACACATGCTCCCTGTCTCCATGGGACTGTTGGACCGGAGGGGAGGTAGTTACCACTGCAGAGCCTGACAGATGCTTGAGTTGCAGGGAGTTCACAAAGAAGGTTCAAGTCAATTCTATCAGGGATAAGGAAGAATCAGGAGAGGCATCTAAGAGGAAGTGACCTTTGAGCTTAGATTTGAGGCTGAGTAGGTGTTTTCTAAAGGAAAAATGGACTTGGGCATCATGCTCAGTGAAATAAGTGAGACAGAGACAAATGCTGCATGATCTCACTTACGTGTAGAATCTAAAAAATACAACAGACTAGTAAATATTACAAAAAAGAAGCAGACTCACAGATACAGAGAACAAACGAGTGGTTACCAGTGGAGAGAAGGTGGGGGAGGGGAAATACAGGGGTGGGGGGGAGTAAGAGGTACAAACTATTAGGTATAAAATAAGCTACGACGATGTATTGTACAACATGGGGAATATAGTTAATATTTTATAATAACAATTAATGGAGTATAACCTTTAAAAATTATGAATCACTGTGTTGTACAGCTGTCACTTACGTAATGTAGTACAGCAACTATACTTCAATTAAAAAAAAAAAAAAGAAAACCAGTGGCAGCAAATTCCAGACAGAGGGAGCTATTTGGGCAAAATCAATGAAACTAGCTGGGGCGGATTAAGAAATGATTAAAAGTTCAGTGGCTGGAGCGCAGAGCCAGGGAGAGTGGACAGAGGGGTGTGGAGAGATGACTGGGTCCAGGTTCTGAAGGACTCTATAAGGCATGTTAAGGAGTTGGGCTAAGCTTCTGAGTATTTCTATGGAACCAGTGAAGGCTTCTCCATAAGGAGGTGCCATAATTAGATTTGCACTTTAGAAAATTACTCTGCTACAGTGAGGAGGATGTCTTAAGGTGAGTTGTCTTATTTGTATCTCCTGCTTGGGGTTTGTAGTATCTCTTTGAGTCTCTGGCTTGAAGTTTTCTGTCCATTTTGGAAAATTCTTAGCCATTACTCTTCAAATATTGCTTCTGCTTCATTCTCGCTCTGCTCTTTTTCTGTCACTTTTTATCACGGGCTGTAGGTCTCTTAGAATCCTTCCTAAAATTTCCATTCTTGTTTCTTTCTGTGCTTAGGTAATCTGTTTTATAAATAAAGCTTTATTAGAACATGGCTACACCCACTCATTTGTGTATTGCCTATGGCAGCTTTTGTACTCCAGTGGTGGAGCTGGGTAGTTATAACAAGTCTATTAGCCTGCAAAGCCTAAAATATTTACTATCTGGACCTTTACAGAGAAAATTTGCTGATCCCTGGGCTAATCTATTGTTAAACATATCTACTGAGTTCTTTACCATTATTTTAGTTACACAATTTCTCACTGATTCTTTTTAATAGGTTTCAGATCTCTGCTTAAATTCCCCTTAAATGGATTTTTTTTTTTTAAATAAATTTATTTATTTATTTTTGGCTGCACTGGGTCTTCGCCGCTGCACGTGGGCTCTCTCCAGTTGGCAACGAGCGGGGGCCACCCTTCGTTGCGGTGCGCGGGCTTCTCATTGCGGTGGCCTCTCTTGTTGAAGAGCATGGGCTCTAGGCGTGCAGGCTTCAGCAGCTGCAGCGCACAGGCCCAGTAGCTGTGGCTCGCAAGCTCCAGAGCACAGGCTCAGTAGTTGTGGCGCACGGGCCCAGTTGCTCCGCGGCATGTGGGACCTTCCCAGACCAGGGCTCAAACCCGTGTCCCCTGCACCGGCAGGCAGGTTCTCAACCACTGCGCCACCAGGGAAGCCCTTAAATGGATTTTTGAATGTACCAGTCACAGTTATTTAAGCTCCATGTCTGAGTAACAGCAGTATCTGGGTCTCTTGGTTTTTATTGTCTTTCTCCCCCGACCCCGCCTTAGTCTTTGGCCTTTTGTGTCTGGTCTTCTGGTACAATAATGTTTACTGAATGGTGGCTAGTTTATGATATATTGTAGAGACATTTAGAAGCTTTTGTCTGGATGGGGTTTCTTTACTCCAGATAGAATTAACTATTGTTTCCAGCAATCAACTAGCTCAGGGGCAGATCGGCTTAAACCCGTCAGGGGTTGAGCAGATAGGAAGCTGTTTTTCAGTCTTTGTGAAGGTTGGTATATTTCTTATTTACCCATAATTTGGGGGAAGGTCTCTGTGTGAGTTGCAGTGAAATCCAGAGTGTTCCCCAGACCTCCTTTTCCTTGGTGGGCTCTGAAATCTATTTCCCGTTACCCATCCACAGTAGATTAAGTTCTGCTCAGCTTCTGGACCATTGCTTTCCACTTCTCAGCTGCCACCTTTGAATCAGCAAGTACTCTGAAAGGAAAACTAATGCTTCATATTAGGCCCATATCTTTGCTTTTCCCTTCTTTCCAAGATCAGGGTTCTTCAGGACCTCTTGACTGAGTAACTCTCTCAAGACTTCCAACAGGTTTCTTTGTGTTTTTGAGGGGGGCTTTTATGATTATTATTGGAAGGGGGATTTATCTACAGCTAGCTATTTTGCCATTACTGGAAGTAGATTTATGGATTTTAGGTAATCTGGAACAAGACACAGAAAAGTGAGACTGGTTCAG
Organism: Mesoplodon densirostris; assembly: GCF_025265405.1. Lineage (NCBI taxonomy): Eukaryota > Metazoa > Chordata > Mammalia > Artiodactyla > Ziphiidae > Mesoplodon > Mesoplodon densirostris. The sequence continues at coordinate 39,397,826 of NC_082678.1, read as the reverse complement.
GAGAAATTGTATCCAGTTAGGAAATAATGGTGATTTGAACTAAAGGCTGCAGGATGTGCAGACGGCAAATGAATATGTGAAGTATGTTCATAAGCCATCAGGGAAATGCACACTAAAGCCATATGGCTAAAGTAGAATAGTGACAACGTCAAATACTCGTTAGTGTGTAGAGAAACTATCACTCATACATCACTGGTAAGCACATAAAATGCTATCGCCACTCTGGCAAACAGTTGGGCAGTTTCTTACAAAACTAAACATAGAATTATCATCCAACCCAGCAATTACACTCTTGAGCATTTATCCCAGAAGAATGAAAACTGATGTTTATGTACAAAACCATGCACATTGAATGATCATAGCAGCTTTATCTGTAATATTCCCAAACTGGAAACAACCCAGATGTCCTTCAACAGGTGAATGATTAAGTAAATTGTGGTCCATCTATACCATGAAATACTACTCAGCAGTATAAAGGAGAGACTATTGATTTGTGCACATCAATGAGTATCTGGGGCATTATGCTTAGTGAAAAAAGTCAATACCAAAGGTTACATGCTGTATGATTGTTAGTATCCTGGTTGTGATATTGTACTGCACTTTTGCAGATGCTATCTTTAGGGGAAATTGGGTGAAGAGTAGAAGAGATCTATCTGTATTATTTCTTACAGCTCTATGTGAACCTATAATTATCCAAGTAAAATTTTAATGAAAACCAACAAAACAACAACAAGATCATAACACTCAGAATTCTACAAGCTTTTTAAAAATTTCATTTTTTGCATATTTTGTTGCACACACATTTTTAAACAAATAAAAAATCACAGTGTTAAGCAACTATTGTTCTGCTCATATAGTGTATAACCAAGTATAATATATACAATTCAGGTGTTCTATTTTTAGATGAAATAATCCTCTATGTTTCATTTAAGCAGACCTATATATTAAAGGATTTTAAGTAGCTTTTAGAATCTCCAGGAGAGCCAGAGTCCCTCTTAAGTGAAAATACGTAACTCCAGGCTGAATGCCAAGAGCTCTGAGACTGCTGCCCTGAGGAACTAGACACCTCTGCCATCATGCCTGCTAGGAGAGGGCTGCATGAGCATGAGTTTTGACTTTTCTTGATATTTGCTTTGGGGTCCAGATGTCTTCTGGATGATTCTAATTGGTAAACCTAGACGCCCCCATCTCTGTCCTTGCTACAAGAGAATGGGAGGATGCAAGTTGTCTGGGTTCTACCTTAGGAAGGCGCATCACTTAATGTGGAAAATGAGCAAAACTAGGATGCATGTTCAAAGATGCAGGATGGATGTAAGTTACATATGCCCGCTACAGTCAACCCCTTGGCTTACATTTCCAAATAAGATGAACAGTGCTCTTTTCTAAAATAATCCAAGTGTTATTCTTCATATCAGTAAAAATAGAATCAATTGTCTTTCCCAAAGGGGGAAAGGTCATAGACTTTCTGGGTGATGGTCATTCTTCCTCTGGCTCCATCACTATTTTCTTTATTAATCGTTTGTAACCAATGTACTAAGTTGTGAAATTCACCCCCACCAGGATATGCTATAGAAAATGGCAAAGATTAGGGACAGTGATCACGAAACCACAGTTTGTATTTTTTGCTTCCTTCGTTATCCATTTCATGCTTCTTTTCCCTTCTTCTGTTCACTGTAATTCAGCAAACCCCAGAATCAGACTCTGTATCTGTATTTTGGCTACATTCATCCTGTATTACGAGGGTTGAAATTCTTTTTGACTAGTTAATGAAAATCCCTGGTAAGGTTCTCATGGATGCATTTGTATGCTTAAAACCTTACATTTAGGTTGTCTGAGGTTGGAAATTCTTGCCTCTACTTTGAGAAATGTTCAAAGCAGAGGGAAAGAGGAATGTGTGTCTGATTTATTTTGGCTCTATGTAGCACTTAGCCCGTAGTGCTACAGCTAACAAGCTAGAACTTCTGATGCATTTTGTACTTCAGTGCAAAGGGAAGGAAAAAGAGGCATAAGAGGTGAATAGGGAATAAAAGGTTGGAGTCCAGGAGATTATTTTTGATAAAGAAGTTTCCCTTGGGTGGTACCTTCATAAAAACAATCTGAGGCTTCATAAACAGCGAAAATGGCATTTGCTTAGCAAGAATTCACTTAATTTCATTGTAGGGGGCTGTCCAAGACTTTGGTAGGGAGTTAATGCCTTTCACCCTAGCAGCAATACCCACTTGTTTTCTTATCAGTTATCTTCCAGACCCTGAGACTTTCAAGTTTTTTTTTTTTTGAGGCTTGTAGGGCTGGTTTTCTTCTAGTAATTAGACATCTGTGTTATTATCAAATTTTCAAAACTCAGATTTAGTGACTGAAAAAATCTTGATGTGGCTGAAAAAGTCTCCCCACTGCCTACAGAATAACATCACTCTCCATAATATGACGTCCACAACCCATGTTATGTCTCCTCCATCCTTCTACAGACCTATACTGCAGACAAATCAGATTTTCCTCCCTGAACAGTTTACTTTTAAAAATCTACATGTTTTCAGCAATGCACTTTCCGTCTCCACCCCACCATTATCCACTTTCTCCTCATTAACATTCTTTAAATCTCTAAGATGTCAGAAAACAATGCCCTTTAGTAAATGTGTTAATGCCTATGAAAATATGTAGCATAGATTCTTGCACATACTCAGTAAAATTTAGTTACTTCAGCTCTTCCATTCCTTAGTTATTGCATGAAGCTGTTCTTGATCCTTCCAGTTGAAATTAATTAGTCTTTCTTTTATACCATAGTAACAGCTATTGTGAATCTGAATGTGTCCAGTCCATTTTACTGGATATATATGTACACTTAAGTGATATATTATTTTTTAATATTTTGCAAATGTACCTAAATCCTTTCCCCTAGTCATTTATTTCCAAATTCACTCAAATATATGTTTTTGAAATCTGATTTGATTTCTAGTTTTCTATGCTAGGTATATTTATTTTTTCTCTCTTCAAGGACATTTCTTCCTTTTTCTTCTCTTCCTCCCTCCCTCCATTCCTCCCTCCCACTCCCTCTTTCTTTCTTTCTTTCTTTCTTTTTCTTTCTTTCTTTCTTTCATTCCTTCTTTAACTAGGCTGAAATTAAAACTTATATATTGTATCTGTCAGGATTAAACCAGAAAAACAAAACCAATAAGGGATTTGTTGTTAAATATTGGCTTACATGATTGTGTGGCTGGTTAGGCAGGTCGCCAGGAAAAGCAGAGACTAGAACACTCAGCTATAGGGTGACACTGCTGTCCACAGGCAATGGTGACACTGCTGTCCATAGGCGAGGGTGGCACTGCTGTCCACAGGCGAGGGTGACACTGCTGTCCACAGGCAACGGTGACACTGCTGTCCACAGGCGAGGGTGACACTGCTGTCCACAGGCGAGGGTGACACTGCTGTCCACAGGCAACGGTGGCACTGCTGTCCATAGGCAAGGGTGGCACTGCTGTCTACAGGCTAGGGTGACACTGCTGTCCACAGGCAAGTTTTCTTGCTTTTGAGGGAAGCCTCAACTTTGCAACTGATTGAGTCAATCCCACCCATATTACCTAGGATAATCTCCTTTACTTAAAATCAACTGATTATGGATTTTAATCATATCTACAAAATATCATCATAGCAACACTAGATTGCTCACAAGAGCCTTCATAGTGTCTCAAGACATTTAGAGCCACCTCCTCTGGTTATGCAGGAGTCAAGGAATCCAATACATCTCTCACATACATTTCTGCATGGCATGCCCACTATCTACTCTAAAAACACACTTCTGTAGTAGGAGGAGTGCTCTTCAAATACAATGAGTAAAAGTCACTGCCAGATAAGGTAGGAGGAGGGGACAAACCAGCCCCCAAATAATTTCTCCATTAGTTCTTAGCCACCTGTCGAACTTCTAAAGATGATGAAAAGAAAAAAGGCTGAAGCTTGCAAGAGGCAGCAGACAGAGGTCCTCCCCTCACACTCACTACCTGTAGCTCCATCACAAATGTGTCTAGGCTATCTCCCAAATTGGGGTGGAGGCCATCCAAAGCCAAGTCCCATTTGCAGATAAGAGACCCAGAAGGACTGGCTCTTTTAGGAGCCCAATTACAAAGACAGTGGTCCCTGACGCGGTAGAGAGGTGGACATTGTTCCTAAAGCCATGGAGGGAAGTAACACGAGGCCATCATGGAAACAGCAGAGGGTGATGAGCAGCTGGAGATGACCAGTGCCATATCTGAGCCCAAGGAGACAGTCACCTTTGAAGCCTATTAAATAGGAACCAGAACAGGAAGTTGCCATGGGGACATGGCTCAGGGAAATACCCCTTGAGAGCCATCATGACTAATGCAGTATAAAGAAAACCATACAGTCTCAGAATGAAATGCTATCTTCTTGAATTTCCATGTCACAGGACCTAGTAGTAATCTCATTTTGTCTTCTGTGATGTCAGCTGCTGCAGCCTGAGACCCCTTCTCACATCGAGCTCAACACAAGTGCTCCTACTTGCCTGAATCCCTTGTTGCTTTGGTTCTCCAAGGCTATGGCTGAAAGTCATAAATTGCCATCTGTATTTCTGCTGGAAAGCACCCACACCATCATCTTCCTCTGTTCTTCCTCCTCTTTTCCTGAAGATCCCTGAACATAGTGAATGTTCAGTCCTGCCCACAGGAAAAGCAAGGACAGGACCTGTGTCCCATGGGAGTATTAGGGGAGAGAGAAGAGGTGCAGTTGCTTTTGCATTGGAATAGGAAAGTCTATATCATATTATACATTTAACGTATAGTTTATTTCCCCCCACATATTTGGTTTCTCCTGCTTAAGAATTCTTAAGTGTATTGTGTGTGTGTGTGTGTGTGTGTGTGTGTTGTGTACACTGTAGGTTGGGGTGGGGAAAGGACAAGTGATTTCATCACCACCTAATGAGCCAGAAGGGGTGTGGTTGTCACATTCTTTCTAACCAACACATAAGTCCAGAGGGCCGTCACTTACTACTATCAAGGGCTACTTGAACATCCAGCTTGAGTGTGATAAAATTTTCCAAATAATGATTTAAGAAAATAATTGTTCACTTGGTAACTATAAAATTACATTGTTTTCCTGTGTTAAAGAAAAACATATAGCTCTAAGGAAACACAAAACTCAGAAGCCAAATAAAGTTCGAACTGGAGGTCCAGAACTGATTTCCACTGGGGATGATTAAACTGTAAAATATCAAGAGTACCTATATATATAGGTATTCTTGACATATATATATTACCAACATTTGGTATGATCAGTCTGTTTAATTTTAGTAATTCTAGTAGGTTTGTAGTGGTTTTTCATTGTGTTTTTACTTTTTTATATCTCTTTAATTAATGATGTTGAGCATTTTTTCAGTTGCTTATTTTCTACCTGTATTTCTTCTTTGGTGAAATGTCTGTTTAAATGTTTTGCTCAATTTTACCAGACTGTTTATTTTCTTATTACTGAGCTTTGAGAGTTCTTTATATAATCCAGATACAAATCTTTGATCACATATGTGATATGTAAATGATTTCTCCCAGTCTGTGGCTTGACTTTTCATTCGTTTAACAACACCTTTCAAGGAGCAGAAGTTTTCAATTTTGATGAAGTCCAGTTTATCAATTTGTTCTATTATGGATTGTGCTTTCGATGTCTTATCTAAGAAGTCTTTGTCTAACTCAAAGTCTCAAATATTTTCTTCTAGAAGTTTTGTAGTTTTATATCTATGATCTATTTGGAGTTAATTTCTGATTATAGTGTGACACATTTTCATAGAAGCATATATATTATGTATTTGTGTATATTTAAACAGTTTTTCATTATATACATTACCAATGTCTAATTGTTTTGAAAAATGTATTTTTGTAGCTCCCACTTGATTACTCTACTCTCAGTTTTTTGTTTGTTTTTTTTTTTTTTTTTTTGCGGTATGCGGGCCTCTCACTGTTGTGGCCTCCCCCGTTGTGGAGCACAGGCTCCGGACGCGCAGGCTCCGGACGCGCAGGCTCAGCGGCCATGGCTCACGGGCCCAGCCGCTCCGCGGCATATGGGATCCTCCCAGACCGGGGCACGAACCCGTATCCCCTGCATCGGCAGGCGGACTCTCAACCACTTGCGCCACCAGGGAGGCCCTACTCTCAGTTTTGAAGCTAAATATTTTATCAGAGTTACCAAGATGACACCTGGTATGTTTACCTCAGTCCCACCCAAAAAAGAATTCCCCAGTTCCCCCAGAGATCTCATCAAACTGTTGTGCTTTCTACTACAGAAGTTATTCCCCTTATCTTCATGGCTCCTGGAGGCAACCGTGGATTTTCTTTAAGCTGGAAAGCAAGCTAGTGTAATATTACAACTCAGTGTTCTTTTGATTTTGTCTAAGTTTTTTTTTTTTAAATGATGTCCCCAACTTTTGGTGAGAATCAGATTCTATAACCCTAACATGGCCCGTGTAGGTAGTTGCACAAACTCCATTTTTCATTACAGCAATAGCCAAACGCAGAATTTGAAATATTTGGTAACAGCGCCAAATTCTTGATGTATCTTCCACTTCCACAAAGGTACATTTGCAAATGGCATTTCAGAGATTGCCTTAGGGAACTACTCACTGGTCTCCAATGTAAATGTAAAAATGTAGCTCTCCAAACAATGATTTGTGGCATGTGTTTGGAAAACGAAGCATTTAGGCACTCGCCCAAATATTAAGTGGGAATCAGTGCTGTGAGGCAGATGTTTACCATCTCTAAACAAATGGACCACAGGACTCCATGGGTCTCCCAGCTGTTAATTTGCTCTAGTTTCAGCAAGAAGAGAGTCATTTAAAATGAAATCCCTTTGCCTTTGTAAAAACACAGTTGTGGGTGAAAATGATATTTTATTTTAGAAACATAATCTGCTGATGACTTGTTTAGAAATACGTGGAGTTCATACAGGATGGATGCAGGCAGTAGGACAGGATAAACATGGTGACCAATAGTGCAAAAATCTCAAAAAGTAAAACCCACTTGATAGAGGGATGGCCACCTGGTCTTCTGATTGGTATGGCCCTGGATTTACTGTCTGTTTGCAGGAGGTCTGCGCTTCATGTGGAAAAGCCAGGATTTGTCTTTCTCAATCCAGTTCTTCATAGTGAGGGAATAATCCTTCAAGTTCCGGGCATCGTGTTGCCTAGAGCTTTCATGCCTCTTGTTGACTATCATTTCTGGTGTGGTTGCAAGTATTTTTTACTTCTCAATTTTCAGTTATTTTGGGGGGCTGCCTTAGGGATATTATTTCAAATTGGAAATCTCCTCTAGAAATATTTATTGAATACTGATTCTAAAAGTGACACATTACTAACCTCTTTTCATCAAAAATGTAAATCAGGGGAGTTCTCTGGTGGTCCAGTAGTCAGGACTTGGCACTTTCACTGCCGCGGCCTCGGTTTAATCCTTGGTCAGGGAACCGAGATCAAGCAAGCTGCGTGGTGTGGCCAAAAAAAAAAAGAAAAGAAAAAGAGTAAATCAGAAAAGAGGGGGAAAAAAAGAGAGGTACAAAGCTGATTTTATATTAGAAAGTTATTTTGAATAATATGGTAACTTCTTTCTTTGTCTTGGAGTTTTTACCAAAGGCGCAGGGGGAGGGGGGTGAATTAATTTCCTCTAAAATATCTCTTACTTTGATTTTTCAAGTACCAGTGAACTGGCCTACAAATTCATTCCACCAGCATTCAGAGCTTTTTGCTCTCACAACTGTCCTGCTGGAATCAATAAGCTGTTGATTAAAAACCTTGTTACTTAATACATTTGGTAAGCTTAATCTGTTTTTTAGAAACCTAATCACTTTCATGTCACTAGCTGCAGGGGTAGAGACAAAAGCTGTGGCTAATTATTAACAACTTTACAAAGCTGATATTGAATTTCTAATGTATCCCAAATGCCCCTTTTTTCTGATTAGTTCCTGTGTCCCACTAGCTAGCACATTGTTAGCTTGGCGAATGGCTTTCAGTTTAAGATCCTAAGGTTTCAGAAACACTTGAAACAGTAACAGATTCTCTGGTCATTTTGAAACAGTCCTGTACTGCAGCAACATCTGGATACAAAGGGGAATAATTGCTGCCTGGGAGAACACCAATAGCATCCCTCCATTCCACCTGCTTCAAGATGGCTGACTCCCAGCTGCTGAGTAAAGAGAAGGAAGGTGATCAGAATTGCCTTGTAAAACAGGCTAACCTGGTTTAGATGTGTTTTAACTCTCAGATCTTTGTCCCTTTCCTTGCAATCTCTCCTGAGCTTCAGAATTATATTTCCACCTGCCAAATATACAAATATTTCCTAAATTGCAGGGGACAATAACTATCTGTCTGAAAGACTGTACCTGAAAGTTGGGGACCAGAGACTGAGATTTTGAACCAAAAACTAGTCCTCAGTCTGTCCCTGGGGGTATGTCCTGGGAGGGAAGGTGACATAATTAAGGCATCCAATTAAGCTGGCATTTATTGGTGAAAGTTCTGACTTCTGAGTAGCTCGCCCCATATGCCATATAATGTTATACTCAGAAAGAACATGCTGGAATCATTATGCTTCAGACACGAGTCTCACTGGTAGAACAAGGTCTAAGGCCAGGACAAAAAGATCATTTTCCCCTGAAATCTGCCTATCTCATTAGCCTTTTCATGGGTGATATAACTTCTCCTTCCCTCCAAACTTGCAGGAGTCCCCTGGCTATCACTGCTAAGCATGCCATTTCCATTATTGTTATAAATTATGTGCCAAGCCCCCAGAGGCCCTTGTCCCAAATTACAGATACTTACTGAAGATGAACTATTATATGACAGCACAAGGAAAAATGAACTTTAGGAAGTAAAACTAACAGATTTTTTATAAACCATTAATCCATCCAGCATGTGTGATATAGGTAATTCCCATAAAGTGGAGTATATAGTTCACATGGATTGTTCCTGAACTTAGAACACACACACACTCACACACACACACTCACACTCACACTTTTCAAATAAACAAGGCCATCAGTTTAATATTCTAATTTTTATTAATGATTTAATTCAGTTTTTCTTACCTTTTCTAATTTTTCCAATTGAATTTCTGAGTTATATTTACTTTTATTATTATTAGGTTTTGGTTTTCTCTTGTTTAGGATCTGAAATGCAAACAGAGCTAAGAGGGGACCCTGTTGGTTATATAACGAAGATATTGTGAAATTATGTTCTCATATTATCTGTACATATTTCTAAATGTAGAATGTCTCTGAGATACCTGGTTGAAATTTGATTAAGTTGCCACCAGATGAGATTGGTGCCTGAAAGTTTCTGAAAAATCACATGTTTTGGTCAAATAACTAAGCTTTGTGATTTTACACAAAATGTTCATTTCAAAATACTTATGTACATAACTAATCTCTATCACCATTTACTGTATTTGAAGTGTTTTGTATAAAACACTTACTGTATTGGAAGTGTTTTGTATAAATATTGGTATAAATTAAACTAATACATAGATAAAGTTAATTTCTTTCCTAACTAAAAATTAGCCATTACAGAGACTAGTTTTCTTTCCTTCTATGTAATTTTAAGAAGAGAAGTAATATTCCTTGACAAACAGTGAATGAAGGAATTTGTTGCTAGCAGACCTGCCTTAGAAGCAATACTAATCCTTCCAGCTGAAAGAAAACAATATCAGATAGTAACTGAAATATGTATGAAAAAAGGAATAGGACTAAAGGAGTAGGTTAACATAAAAGACTGTATAAATATACATTTTACTTTTTTCTCTTCTTTAAAATTTATATTAACTTGTATAAAACAGTAATTATGACATTGTACCTTTGAGTTTATAACAAACATAGATGTAATATATACGATAACAATAACACAAAAGAGGGGGCAAGCTATATTGGGGCAAAATTTCTGTATTTTACCTGAAATAAAATAATCTGAAGTAGATTATGATAAACTAAGATGCACATATAATTCCTGAAGAAACTAAGAAAATAATTAAAACTGTATATAGTTAAAAAAAAGACAAAAGAATAAAATGATACACCAAAATATAGCTATTTAACAACAACAAAAAAAGGAAACATAAAGGAAGATAATTTCTTTTAACATGTAAATTAACTAAACAATCCAACCAAAAGGCAGGGATTATCATACTTGAACAGGAGAAAATCCGAGATCCAAATATATGCTCTCTATAAGAGGTACCTTTTAGATTTAAGTAAGGTGAAAGTAAAATGATGGGAAAAAGATATACCATGCAAATACTAACAATAAGCGATCTGAAATGGCTTTAATAATAGCATACAAAATAGACTTAAAGGTTAGAAATATGACTAGTGACAATCAGGGCCATATTTGATGGATAAAAGGATCAGTTCATCAGAAAGATGAAGCAATTTTAAGTTCATGCACACCTAAAACAGAGCCCCAAAATAATTTAAACAAAAACTAACAGAATTAAAAGAAGCAACAGACAACTCAACAATAATAGACTTCAAACATCCCACTCTCAATAGTTAATAGAACAGCTAAACAGAAAATTAGCAAGGGTATAGGAGATTTGAACAATGCTATCAATTACCTTGACTTAACAGACATCTATAGAAAATTCCACCCAACGAAAGAAGAATACACATTCTTCTCAAATGCAAATGGAACATTCTCTAGGATAGATCATATGCTAGGTCATAAAATTATTAATAAATCTAAAAGAATTCAAATAATAAAAAGTGTGTTCTCTGACCACAATGTATTAAATAGCAACGGAAAACAATAATGGAAAGAAAACCGAGAAATTCTCAAACACTTTAAAGTAACACATGCATAAAGAAGAAATCACAATGAAAATTAGAAAATGTTTTGAACTGAGTGGAAACTAAAGCACAATATATCAAAACTTATAGTTTTGATTTGCACTATCCTGATGATTGAAAACATGTTGAGCATGTTTTTATATGCTCGTTGGCCCTCTGTATGTCTTCTTTGGAAAAATGTCTATTCAGATCTTCTGCCCATTTTCTAATCAGATTGTTTATTGTTGTTTGTTTTGTTATTGTGGTTTTTTGTTTTTGTTTTGTTTGTTTTGCTGAGTTGTATGAGTTCTTTATATATTTTGGATATTAACCCCTTATCAGGTATACAATTTTCAAATACTTTCTCTTATTCATTAGGTTGTCTTTTTAGCTTGTTGGTTTACTTTGCTGTGCAGAAGCTTTTTAATTTGATGTAGTCTCACTTGTTTATTTTTGTCTTCATTGCTTTTTTTTTTGGTGTCAGATTCAAAAAATCATCTCCAAGACCTATGTCAAGGAACTTACTGCCTTTTTTTCTTCTAGGAGTTTTATGGTTTCAGGTCTTATGTTCAAGTCTTTAATCCATTTTGTGTTAATTTTTGTGTATGGTATAAGATAGGGGTCCAGTTTCATTCTTTTGCATGCGGCTGTTCAGTTTTCCCAACACAATTTACTGAAGAGATTGTTCTTTCCCAATTATATATTCTTGACAACTTTGTGGTAAATTAGTGGACCATATACGTGTTGGTTTATTTCTGGGCTCTTAATTTTGTTCCATTGATCTGTGTGTCTGTTTTTATGCCAGTAACATAGTGGTTTAATTAATATAGCTTTGTAATAAAGTTTGAAATCAGGAAGCATGATGCTTCCAGCTTTGTTTTTCTTTCTCAAGATTGTTTTGACTATACAGGGTCTTTTGTGTTTCCATACAAATTTTAGGGTTGTTTTATATCTGTGAAAAATGCCATTGGAATATTGATAGAGCTTGCACTGAATCTTTAAATTGCTTTGGGTAGTATGGACATCTTAATAATAATAATTCTTTCAGTCCATGAGCATGGAATATCTTTCCATTTATTTGTGTCTTCTTCAATGTCTTTCCTTAATATCTTGTAATTTTCAGTATGCATGTCTTTCACTTTCTTGGTTAAATTTACTTCTGGATATTTTATTACTTTTGATACAATTGTAAATAGGATTGTATTCTTAATTTCTCTTTCTGAGTTGCTGCTGGCAGCCATCTTTCCTCAACAGCAAAACTGAAGCCAGTTTGTCTGAGAGCAAACCTGATATATAGAGAGGCATTCAGAGAAACAGCACCAGGGGTCCTGATCAATCTATACCTGAAGCCAAACCTATCTTTGGACATTTCCTTACCATGAGTAAATATATACCCTTTGTTATTTAAGAGCATTTTCTATTACTTGCAGTCATAAGTACTCTACCTGGGAAAATGGCTATGCCTTAATATCTAAGCCCTGGGTTATTAGAATCTTAGATCAAAAAGGGTGAGGAGGGGAACTTGTTTTTCCAAACCATGTTATTGGTTTTGGCTCTCTTAAGTGTGACTGCAAAATGGTGGGCTGGGTGAACTTACTCATAGCTAAAACCAAATATTTTGGACATATTTTTAGATGACAGACTCCAGAAGATGGTAGGGATTATACACATATTTATTACCTTACAGATGATGAATAGTTTTTAAGCCCTATTTGGTACCTGACTGGCTGGCACCTGGTTCACTGGAATATTAATAAATATTTGTTGAATCAATGAATGAATGGATGAAAGGAGACAGTACAAGAGAATGGGGGAATGGAGGAGAGAGTATTTCAGTATGGTAGCTGTATCGATGTGGCAATTTTATAATGTAAAAGTATGCCACACTAACCTGGACATTCTCCAGAAACCCACTGCCACCTCCAGCATTTGTAAATCTGAGACTTCCATCTCCAAAAACAAGCTATAAACATTATGAAGTGCTAGCCAGTGGAACAACCTGATTACAAAAATTAGGAGAGGGAAAATTTGGACTAGTTAGTCTTTCATGATGTATTATTCAGGTAATTCTGCAGTGAGCCCTCCACCCCAGCACACATTGCATTCCCGCGAGGTTGTATCACACGACGGAGTGCCTTCATCCAAACGCCCACCTCGGTTTCCACTGCAACTCTTAGCATGATTCATTCAAGAGCTGGCGGCCTGTTTGCTGACTCTGATCCTCTCCTTTTATAAACAAAAGGCCCATTTGCTTCAGAAATTTCCCATTTGGTTCTCTAGCAATATGTACGCTGTGAGCTCACAAACGCGAAATGAAACTTTTAAACCGTATTTTAAAAAGAAGACCACATGGGTGCCACTGGATATGAAGATAAAGTTACAGTTTTAAAGGACATGACAACAATTTGCCAAAACACCAGGCCCTAAATTTAAAATCTCAGGAGGAGGAGAGGGATATAAATGAATTATACACATTAACGGAAACTTTGGTATTGCTGAAATAAAACTGAAGAACATTTTAGAGCATTTGATCCTATTTTTCTTCAGAGAAGCTATGTCCTGAGATATCTGGAACCTATAATTTTCATTTTGTCATTCAGGAAGAGAAACACAATGCTCCTGTACCCATTCTTGCCAAGGGTTCAAATGAAGTGTTTTTTGAAATGTTAAAAAAAAATGAGTCCCATATAAGCTTGGTATAATTTCTTTCCTTGGAATTACCCTTTAACCTACATCATCTCATCTTACTTTACAGTGTTGCATGATAGGATATCGTGTAATAAGGCTATAAAGCTCAGAAGAATCACATTTCAGCTAAAAATGGAAGTTGGTAATAAACAAAGCTGGCTGCTTTCACTGGGAATGGAGCAATATACTAAAATGTAAACATTCTGTAAACTGAGCCTGGGAAGAAGGGTTGGAAATTTTCTTAACACAAAGACAGTGAATCTCCCACCCTTCCACTGGAAAGAGAGTGAAGCCTCCGATTTGCTGATGATACTTGATATCCCCAGAATTAGTGTCACTATCACCATCATTGCCACTCACCTTGGAATGACAAGACTTGGCCAACTGGCTTCTATAGAATGAGCCAAACACCATTTTGGAGTTTTATTTTGCAGCTGCTATAAACCCAGGGGAAGATGCCAATCCCAACTGAAATCCAAGAAGAAGGAAGAAAAGAAACGAGATCTCAGCTATAAACGATTCATCATCCGTTCCGGAGGGGAGATGCTGGCAGAGGTTACTCGGGTCAACAGAGTGCGAATCCTTCATTCCTTAGGAGAAGTCTGCTGGCTGGCATTGCGTTAGCTCGCTGCAAATGCGAAGCCTTAAGCCTTCCATCAGTAGCACCTGGTCTGCTCCTGATGGACGAGCAGAAATAATTAAAGGTGTCAGAAATTTCTGGAAGAAATCCAGGTGACAAAATTCTCTGGGGTGAATACCGAGTGAAAAGAGCTTAGGAACTTGCTTTCACTTTACGTCTCTCTCTGCATCTCCCCAGGAATATGCAGTCCTTTGCATATCACTTGCCATGGCAGGAATGGGACTGAGCTGAAAGTCTAGGGAACAGAACTGCGTGGATATGGCCTCCTACACACAGCCCCCGCTCTTTCCACATCTGAACGGCATGCATCCCCTCAAATAAGACACAGTATATACAGGCTGTGAGAGGGGATGAGCGGGGACAGGTAGGTCATCGCTAAACCAAAACTGCTTTATGCCTGAAATTGAAAGCAACCAGCATTACCAGGCTCGATTTAGAGCCACCAATTCTTACACTCTACAAATATCTGGAGATGAGGAGAGATTGTACCCTTCTGACCCTTTAAGGAGACTACCCTCTGTGGATAGAGGGAATACTTAATAAGTGGTGAGGGGGCACATGCCTGAGGGCATGCTCTATGAACTGCAGAATTGACTGAATCTACTAAGCAGCAGCAGGGGACGTTTCTCAGCAGGTAGATCCTACCAGCCCTTCCCCCATGCAGTGCCCAGCCTCTTCTCTAAATAAATGTTGACAAATAGTAAATGCTATTGGCTTGAAGTGGTGCCACATTGGTGGTCCTTAGTACCCATCTCTCTCTCTCTGATGACACTTGATATCATCCTCAACCCAGAAGGAAGGGTGTGTGTCTCTTAGCTCGGAACGACACAGCATGAGAACAAACAAGCAAGCAAACAAGCACGTTTAACAACCAAAAATGGTGTGGGGCTTTAAAAAGACCTTGAGAACATTCTGGCCCCGGAGAGCCTCTCTTCACATGAAAGGACCAGAAGGTAGAGAAAGTCCTACTTCAGACAGACTTGAAAATCTAGACTCATCCAACAGTAGAGCAAGAAGAGACCAGAAAGTCTTCCGTCTGGTGTTTTGGAAACATGTTCTGAATAGAGCCCCTTCTGTTTTCTTTTGTCTTTCAACCTAATCGTGGAGCAGAGGACTTGAAATGCCTCTCGTGGGTGTTAGCCTGGAGTCTGGGGTCTTGCCTGCAGAGCCCTCCTGGGTGGCCCTCAGTAGTGGAATTCCTTTGTAACACATTGTGAATACCTTTAAACTGTTAATTGTTTTCAACTATGTTCTTAGAGTTCTCAAAGTCATCTAGAAAGTTTTTTTCTTTTTAACAAGAAACTGTATTTAGTAAAATATTAGAGGAAATATTTACAAATTTTATGGAAATGTTTTGTATATTGCAGATATCAAAGTAGAAAAACATAAAAGAAAAGCAAAAAGCAAAAAAAATTTAAAAACCAATAAGGTGGAATTCCACAAGACTGGAGCTTTGGAGAAGCACAATTTGAGCACATTATTAGATGAGGAAAAAGTGCCTCAGGACATTATTCATAAAAGGTCATCAATTTATTAAATAAAAATAAACAGAAAAAAACAAATCCTGTTTAGTTTGTTGAGAATTTTCAAGAGACATCATGTGGATCCTGGCCTCAAGAAGCTTTTCAGGGAGGGAAAGATGCATATGGAAACATAATCTGAGCTACATGGTGATATCAACCACGAGAGAAGCAGATAAAATGTTCTGGGGGCTTATACTAAAGAGGTTTTTCATTCCACCATGGAGATTCTCAAGGTGACCCTTAAGCAAGTTCTGATATCTTGGGACAGTTGGGGGTATAGGGAAGTTTGGAAGCCAGGTGGAGAAGGATCTAGCAGAAGAATCAAGAAACAGAAACTCAAAGTGTGTACAGCCTCCAGGAAGCAGTTGGAACTTATATTTTGTATACAGGAATTCTCAGGAGGTGAGAAAGTTGGTTCTAGATAATACTAAATCTTAAGAGTCAGTTTAAAGATTCAGACTTTTTTAAAATTAATTTTTATTGGAGTATAGTTGCTTTACAGTGTTGTGTTTCTGCTGTACAGCAAAGTGAATCAGTTGTACGTATACATATATCCCCTCTTTTTTCGATTTCCTTCCCATTTGGGTCACCACACAGCACTGAGTAGAGTTCCCTGAGCTATACAGTAGGTTCTCATTTGTTATCTATTTTGTACTTAGTGGTATATATATGTCATTATCTATTTTATACATAGTGGTGTATATATATCAATCCCAATCTCCCAATTCGTCCCACCCCCTCTTACCCCCTTGGCAACCATAAGTTTTTTCTCTACATCAGTCTCTCTATTTCTGCTTTGCAAATAAGTTCATCTGTATCATCTTTCTAGATTCCACATATAAGCAATATTATGCGATATTTGTTTTTCTCTTTCTGACTTAACTTCACTCTGTATGACAGTCTCTAGGTCTATCCACGTCTCTGCAAATGGCACTATTTTGTTCCTTTTTATGGCTGGGTAATATTTCATTGTATATATGTACCATATCTTCTTTATCCATTCCTCTGTTGATGGACATTTAGGTTGCTTCCTTGTCTTGGCTATTGTAAATAGTGCTGCAGTGAACATTGAGGTGCGTGTATCTTTTTGAATTATGGTTTTCTCTGGGTAAGATTCAGAGTTTTATTCTATAAGTGAATTATTGTTTCGAGGTGGGAAGGGACAGAAATCTGAGATGAGCATAAGGAAAATTAGTTTGGTAGATGTTTTTAGAACAGCTGATGGTAGGGACAAACATTAAGTAGTGACAGAATGGAAAAGGAAGGGGCACAGGTGAGATCAGTGACCACTGAGTACAGTCCATACAATGTGATCGTGATCCAGTGAGATGCCACATGAGAAAAAGCTCCATCAACTCTTAGTGTTAATCAAAGTGCAGGTTGCCATTAAGGGAAAGGGCACAATTTCAACTCTGAGGCCCTAAGTGGGTACAAGCAACAGTTTCCTCATATGGTTAAGAGGTAAGACAGTATCTATCCCTCAGGGTGCTTGGGAGGAATTCAGATAATAACACAGTATAACCTGAGTTTCCCAGAAACTCAGACTGGATACAAATGAAGTCTGAGTTGTACTGACACCAAAATAAAAACCCCTTCAAGGCCTCAAGGCTGAATCCCCAAGTGCAAGACTGTTGGGCCTCCACTCCTGCTGAAGTCTACCCCAATTATCCCTGGCACTTTTCAGGTAGAATTGCCAGATTTAGCAAAAAAAAAAAAAAAAAAAAAAAATTACAAGATTCCCAGGTAAATTTGAATGAGAGACAATGCACAATCTTTTTAGAATAAGTGTATTCCCAGTAGGACATCTGTTTGTTTGTTTGTTTATTTATTTATGTATGTCTGCCTGCATTGGGTCTTCGTTGTGGTGTGCAGGCTTCTCATTGCAGTGGCTTCTCTTGTTGCAGAACACAGTCTCTAGGCATGCAGGATTCAGTAGTTGTGGCGTGGGCTTCAGTAGTTGTGGCTCGCGGGCTCTAGAGCGCAGGCTCAGTAGTTGTGGCACACAGGCTTAGTTGCTCCGCGGCATGTGGGATCTTCCCGGACCACGGCTCAAACCCGTGTCCCCTGCATTGGCAGGTGGATTCTTAACCACTGCGCCACCAGGGAAGTTCTGGGACATCTGTTTTGATTGTCTCTTCTCCACTGTGTTGGGGAGGGAGAGATGCCCATTCTAGGGGTATGAGCATGGCCAGACCCTTGGCATCTAACACTGGACAGTTGAGATTAGCAGTAGTTTATTAGTCATATATACTCATAGCCCGGGGCAGGAGGACATCATACACCATGCAGGGCCACATGGGGGTTGAACTCGGGAACAGAGTGGACAGAACAGGGGCTATAGGAGACAGGCTTTGTAGTATTAAGAGATGGTGGTGGCCCCTGGTCCCTGAGGAAAGATGGATTGGCTTGTTGAAGCCCCTGGATGGTCAGCCCCATATGTGGTCAAGGAGCTGAAGCCCATTACTGGTCCCCATGATAAGGAATGTTGTTTGACTAGAGAATGTTACCTGCAGGAGCATAATGGGGAGGGGGATTTGCAGGTAGGTCATTTGAGACCCTCTCGGTTTTAAATGTCCAGGCAGCACATAGTATTGGTTTGGGGCCTTTGTACCACAGTATCATTCATTGTTTATCTGATATTGAAATTTAGGTGGGTGTCCTATATTTTATTTGGCAACCTTATTTCCAGAGGTTGCTTCACCTGAATATCCATCAGCCTCAGTCTCTTTGGGGACAGTTGGCCACTTTTAAGTCTCTGCTCCTTATGCTGCCCATGCAAATCTGCTCCGGCCCTGCTCTTTCCCACCACCAACCACAGCTTCTCTGCACGTGTGAGCCTTCTGCTGGCATGAGTTTGTTGAAGAGGCACACGGACTTTTCTGTACTGTTCCAGATGGTAGAACTAGGAACTGTGAGTAGCAATTACATAATAGAAGCTTTCAGCTTAATGTAAAGAGCTTTGCAGTGAAAATCCCTCAGGGCTTCAATGTGTTACAACACAAACTAATTAGTTCCTTGTTATTCACAAATATCTACACAGAGACTGGGCCATCATTTGGTAAAGATATGGAAGAAGGGTTTCCTCAGATCCAGCAAAATCTTTTTTCGGGGCCCAGTGCCAAGTGAAAATGTGGGGCTCCTGCCAGGTCAGGGAAGTCCATCTCCCACAGCCCTGACCCACTGCGCTTGAGTGACCCCCAGGGGGTTGCAACCCCCAGGCCAGGACATGCCCCATGTCTGGACAGGGGGGGGATGAGAGACTCCTCAGTGTCACTGGGGTTGGGGCCTGCTGTCACCTTGCCCCTTCTCCAGGAACAGCAGGGCACAAGCATGACCCTGACTCTTCCCTGGGGGCAGAGGGTCATGGCAGATGTGGGCCTCCCTCTGCTGATGTGACCCAGCTGCCATTTGTGTGGCAGTGATCCATGGGTGGAGGGGTAGGCAAGGGGGCAGGGCAGGAACCCATCCTGGGGAGACTGGGAGGTGGGAGGAGGTGAGACGGGGTATGAATTGAAGCTCAAAGTCCCTGGAGCATGTCCCGAGGTCCCATCAGACTTCACTTACAAAATACCAATTTTACAATAGGCCGTACTGACATTAAGAATGTCAGTACGGCCACCGCAGAGCTTGAAACAGCAGGCGAGCCCTTCTGAGAATGGCAGGCTGCCTAATGAGCGCAATGGCTGTTGGCATGAAGTCCTTTCAGGAAAAGCAAAGGGGGTGGCTTCTTCTTGGGTCATTGGCCAGTCTGGCTTGGAACCGAACGCAGAGCTAGGAGGATGAAGATGACAATGAGAGGACAGTGTCAGCTGCAGCAGAGAAAAGACTTCCTGCTCAGACAGGTGACCAGGCACTCCAGGGAAAGGGATGGAGGCCCTGCTGTGTGAATGATGAGAGCAGCCCAGCCCAGCCCAGACACATGAGGCCGGGAAGAGGGAAACCGTCTTCCACTGAGCTGCGAACCAGCAGGTGAGGTGTCACCTGATCCTGGACCTCAACGTCATCTCCAGTGACATGGACTCCTGCTCACATTTGTGAGATCGGCTTCATCCCTAACAGCACCTGAGCACCCAGAATACTTTTCTTTGTGCCCAAATCAAGTCTTTTGTGCTCCTGCTTTCTTTTCCTCTAACTTCTCTGTGGTCTCTCAAGTATTTGCCCTTTGATTATTGAAGAATTACTTTACGTTCATTCTCCTGGGAACACGGAAAAAAATCACATGAGATTCTATTGTCTGAACTTAAGTTACAGTCATTGAAAACGTAAATGTCTTAAAAGGCAACCAGCATCACCTCTATTTGGTCATTGTGATATAGAGCAAATAGCTCTCTCCAGACTTTAGCTCTGACATGCTTATACACTGTTATTTGTTTCTATTTATTATTAAAATATTTTTGTGCTGTTTCATATGGAACAGCTTTTGAAGATTCCTGTGAGCCACAGCTGGGAAATTCCTTCTTTGAAGTGCTCCATTTATTCATCTTTTGTCAGTGGCAGGCTCTTTATGCTCAGACGTTTTATACTTTTTGCAGTTATTTCAAAATCTATTTCATTTGACGTAGAGTCAATTTATCATTCTGCACACAGTCCCATTTCTTTTTTTGCTCATTTCTCTCACTTTGGCATTCTGCTAAGTTCATCAGAGCACTTTTTCCCCCTTCTTCTTTCCCTTTCAAGCTGAATTGTGGAGCCTAGAAAGACACTGAGAGCCCACTGCCATAGAAGGTTCATACCTCCAGTTTTTCCCTGGACCCCCAGCTAGGCCCAGAGTTTACAAAAGTTAGAGACTGTAACTTATGAATCTGCCTAATAATAAGACCAACTTATTATTATGGCTCTCAGACATAAATCTGAAAGTGGTTCATTGGAGAATATTGGCTTGACTCCATTTAGAATCAAAAAGAGCTTCCGTGGTTGGTCCATATGGTTGCTAAATATTGTTCTCCCAAGGTTTTCTCAGTGGACCAGTTCTGCACATGGGCATGATTTGTATGAAGTTGTCTAGGTGTGGAAGAAAATAAGGTGATGATTCCATGGTTCTGAGACTGTTTTAGTTTCAGCAGAGTATTCCCTTGAAGCAGCTACACAAAAGGGCTTTTTCCCCCCCAAACTCAATTTTAGCTGAGTATTACCACTTTTATTTGACTTAATCAGGAAAAAAGGCAACTTGGCATGATGGAAATCCAGATAGTTGAAATCCTAGGATCCTTCTCTTGGTACGATAGCAGACATAATGTAACTAGCAAAAATTGCTTACCTACTTACTGACTTATGGCTACTAGCAATGCAAATGGCACCAAAGTTGCATGAATATTAGGAGTTAATCTCTTCATTGTGATTTGTGCACATCAGAACTCCTTTGGGCTTTTTCTTTTCATTTTGGAAATCTTGTAAGAGACTCATTGGCCAAAAAGAGAAAGAAAGAAAGGGAGGGAGGGAGGGAGGGAGAGAGAGAGAGAGAGAAAGGAAGGAAGGAAGGAAGGAAGGGGAAGGGGAAAGGGAAGGAAGGAAAGAAGGAAAGAGGGAAGAAAGAAAGCAAAGACCATTTTAATAAATTAGCAAAATAATATCACATAGATTTTAATTTATTTCTAATGAGTCCTTTTCCCATTTTCTCCATTAAATTTTCTGGAGAATCTTAGGCTAATCAACCTTCTATGCTTTTTATCTTCTAATTTACAAAATTCAATGTTTATCTTTAATTTTCTTTCTCTGCTAAGTTTAGAATTTTTTTTCTGGTGTTTGAGTACTCAGTGTGTCCATGCTGATTTTTCTTGTTTAACTGTGAAACCATCTAGTATTTTGATCTGGCCTTTGAATACCTTTTTGACCCCATGCTGTAAATTTTGATAAGTACTATTTCCATTCCCTATAGGTTCTATATTAGTGTTTTCTTTTAATTTTTTCTCTTCTTCAGTAATTATTTAGGATTTTAATTCTTCATTGGTTGCAGCAAATGTAATAAACCTTTGTTACGAATTTATATTTCTATTGTATTTAAAGGAATTTATTTACTTTTCACTTTTTGGAATTCATTAAGCTCCTATTCATGTTCTCATAGATTATCAATCTTTATAAATGTTCTACAGATGTCTAAGAACAAGTTATAGTCTTTATGTGTAGTGCAGAAAATTAAATATATTAAAAAACATGATAATCCTTAAATTATTAAAAATCCTTTATTGTGTTCATTTTTTTGTCAAATTCATCTGTCAAGTCTAAAAAAATATAAAAAGCCTCATTAGAATTGTGTTTCTGTTAATTTCTCAGTGTTTGCTTTATATTTATAGTGATTGTAACTTGCCATCTAAATACTCATAACTCATATTCATTGTGGGTTATGTTTTGATCGATTTTGTAAAATCATCCTCTTTCTTTCACTTTCTACTTTGTTGGGTCACATCAAAATGTAGCTCCTATGCTTGAGGTGAAAGAGTAGTTACATTGATTCTTGGTTGTAGTCGATGTTGGGAAAAACAGCGGTGTAAGGTGTCACTACTAGCCACTCTCGTGTCACCTCTGATTTATTAGAAAGACACTTGGTGGCCCTTGAAATGACTCTTACTATCTTTTGCTCAAGCTGGCTCCATTGATTTTTTTTTTGAGCTTTACTTTTTCTAAAAATTGAAGTATAGTTGATTCACAATGTTGTGTTAGTTTCAGATGTACAGCAAAGTGATTCAGTTTTATATATAATATATTATCTATATATACTTTTTCAGATTCTTTTCCATTATAGGTTATTACAAGATATTGAATATGGTTCCCTGTGCTATACAATAGGTCCTTGTTATTTAACTATTTTATATATAGTAGTGTGTATCCGTTAATCCCAAACTCCTAATTTATCCCTCCCCCCATCCTTTTCTCCTTTTGGTAACCATAATTTTGTTTTCTGTGTCTGTGAGTCTATTTCTGTTTTCTAAATAAGTTCATTTGTGCATTTTTTTAGATTGCACATATAAGTGATATCATGTGATATTTGTCTTTCTCTGTCTGACTCACTTAGTATGATAATCTCCAGGTCCCTCCATGGTGCTGCAAATGGCATTGTTTCATTCTTTTTTTTTTTGGCTGAGTAATATTCTATTGTATGTATGTACCACATCTTTATCCATTTATCTGTCAATGGACATTAATTTGCTTCCATGTCTTGGCTATTGTAAATAGTGCTGCTATGAACCCTGGGGTGCATGTATCTTTTCAAATAAGAGTCTTTGTCTTTTCTGGTTACATGCCCAGGAGTGGAATTGCTGGATCATATGGTAGCTCTATTTTTAGATTTTTAAGGAACCTCCATGTGTTCTCTATAATGGCTGCACCAATTTACATTCCCACCAACAGTGTGGGAGGGCTCCCTGTTCTCCACACCCTCTCCAACATGTGTTATTTGTAGACTTTTTGCTGATGGCCATTCTGACCTGTGTGAGGTGGTACCTCATTGCAGTTTTGATTTGCATTGCTCCATTGATGTTAAACTTGGTAGAAACTTCTCTAGAAGTGCTTTTCAGACGCAGTTTCCGGTGTTGTGATTTTTCTTGGTTTTCTATAAAAGAAAATAAATATATGTTCGATAGGATGAAGTATGCCTGCGGGATCCAGGAATGAGAATAATCGTATCAGGTGGCAGGATGTTACATGGAAACAGCAACTAGACCTAAATGTAGGAATTAAAATCCTCTTAGTGGGACTTCCCTGGCAGTCCAGTGGTTAAGACTCCACGCTTCCACTGCAGGGGGCACCGGTCCAATTCCTGGTGGGGGAACTAAGATCCCGCATGCCATGGGGTGCGGCCAAAAAAACAAAAACAAAAACAAACCCCTCTTAGAGTTCTGTGGAAAATTACCTTTTTATCTTATGAATGGGGAAAGTAATTCATTTAGTCTGTACACGGAACAAGTTGGAATTTAAAAGCTAGGTAGGCTGGCTAAGCTTCCCTCAGCAGTACTCGGTAATTAGGAAAGTCCAAATTTCTGATTGGTATGAAGGTGAAACCCTGATGCCCCACAATAACTAAAAAGAGCTTTGCTTTTAAGATATGGGTCGCAGTATTTGGGGAGAAAATAAAGTGTTCAGGCAGTGTCCCCGGGAGTGAGCATCAGAGTGGTAGATGGCACTTGAGTTACATGAGTGGCATTGTAATCACCTACAGCAACAGATGCATAATTCTGACTTCCACAAGTTGCTTTTCCTTGGACAGAAACACCTTAAAAATTCCCTATCAATACCATAAGCCTATTGCCATTACTTTCTAGAAATACTCTAATTTCTTTTTTCTAACCCAGAACTTTTCCAAAGTAACAGATCTATCAAAAGAACACCTGAGAGTAGAAAGGCAATCATCTATCAAAGGAGAATCAACCAAAATTGAGAAGAAATGAAACATGAGTCCACCTCATTTCTGATGCAGTCAGATCTGGAGACCATCTTAACCTTGGTATTTGAGATATTTGGGCAATTCCTCATCCTTATCTTCATCCTTTGTACAGTCAGATTAGAGGTCTGCTTGGTGCATGCAGCATCTACCATCCACACTGCAGGAAACCCAGTTCTTTGCAGTACTGTGAGGAGAAAGCCATCATCTTGACACGCTGTTTGTTACAATGAAAAGCCTTCATACAACCATCTGTTTCTTATAAATGTGTTTATTTGTTCACCCTGGAGGAGCAGGGTCTTGGCTAAGCGGTCCCCAGTCACATAAGGAGAGTTGTGATTAACATCAGTATCCTCAAGAGCTGATAATGAAAGTCATGCTGTTTAGTTTCTTCACTGTATAAATCAAGACACGTACATCTTGCTAAATGTTTGTTCAATGACTCATGTCCATGTATTCAATGTCTTCGATTTTTTGTTCAGTCTCGTAAAGGTCCAAAGATGAAAACACGAATATTTTTTAGTGTAGTGTATATCAATGCATTATCAAAATAACTGATTTAAAAGTGAAAATTATAAACATCTACTAAAGGCCAGGGCACAAGAGAATGATATTTTCAAACATTGTCTTGGGGACCGTGAATTGGTTTGGCAGTGGAGGAAAGTAATCTATTAATATCAACAGCAGAAAAATACACGTCCATTGACACAGCTTTCTACCTATGCACATTTATTCCACAGGAATAAGAGACTTAGGATTTAAAAATATTTAGCAGAGTGGTATGGGGGGCTGAGTAATTTTTTCTAAAGATTAAAACTGAGTTGAGATAAAAGGGGCTAAATACTCCCACTTTCTCAGTTCAATGTTGGCATTTCACTAGAGACACCAGTACTCTCAGTATTGGGGCCTGGGGGTGGGGAGGGGAGGAAGCAGAGCTTCGACACAAACATAAAATTCAAGTTTTTTTTTTTTTTCTTTTTGCGGTATGCGGGCCTCTCACTGTTGTGGCCTCTCCCGTTGCGGAGCACAGGCTCCGGACACGCAGGCCCAGCGGCCATGGCTCACGGGCCCAGCCGCTCCGCGGCATATGGGATCCTCCCAGATCGGGGCACGAACCCGTATCCCCTGCATCGGCAGGCGGACTCTCAACCACTGCGCCACCAGGGAGGCCCAAAATTCAAGTTTTGAAACAAATGAGATTGAATCTTCTGAACTCAAATGAGGCTATTTTTTCAAATAAAAGCTACCAAATTGTGATGGGGTTTTTATGGAAAGGGGGATTTGACAGAGCATAGTTGGAATCAGTTATTGGAAAAATAAAGTTCTTTCATGTTTATTTATCTATTTTTAAAAATTATTTATTTATTTATTTTTATTTGGCAGCATCAGGTCTTAGTTGCAGCACTCGGGATCTTCCTCGTGGTGCGTGGGCTTCTCTCTAGTTGTGGCACACGGGCTCCAGAGTGCGTGGGCTCAGTAGTTGTGGCGCGTGAGCTTAGTTGCCCCGCGGGATGTGGGATCTTAGTTCCCCAACCAGGAATGGAACCCGTGTCCCCTGCATTGGAAGGCAGATTCTTAACCACTGGACCACCAGGGAAGTCCTTTCTTTCATGTTTATGTCTCAACAAGTTGATATACCACATTTATGATTATTATACCAAAATGCACATGCATATTTTTGGGAAGAAAGTATTTTTTTTTATGTATTCTAATCATTTCCATGGTTGCAGTACATTGGTAATTTTTTTTTTACTTTTGGAATAAAAATTAAGCAAAAAACGATATACTAAATTTGGCAAAAAAGATATACAAAATTAGTCAAAAATACGGAGAACATAAATATAAAAGTCAAAAGGAGAGCTGGAAAGAGGCACAAAATACTGCTTCATTAATTTGAAGTGTTTATTTGTAAAAGGTTTAAGTAAATGTTTATGGAACATTTGTTATGTGCCACAAACATGAGTTGGCTACTTTCACGTTTATCTCATTTAATATATCTGGTGCAGTCAGAGACGCGTTACTTGATTTCATGGCTCTTTGTAGACAAACTTTTCAGTGATTGCAAACAAGAGAATTTGGAATATGTGATATCCTGAAATTTTAAAACTGGTTTCTGTGAATTTCACACAACAGAGCTCAGAAAAATATGGACAAGAAGGAGGAAAAATAAGTCAAAGAAAATGGGGAGCTGAGAAACCAGAGTCCATTCTGCCTGAAGACACATTTAAAAATTTTTTAACATATTTTTAATAAAATCTCTGAACAGGGCTGTTTGCAACATATTGCCAATAGTCAGTTATATCACTTGAAGATTATCCAAATTCTTTACCACCTTCTCTCCCTGTCCTTGCATGCTCACCTCAAAGTGAGGTTCTTTCCCTTAAAAAAAAAAAAAAAAAAAGAAAAAATAGCTAATCAGTCACGATCATACAGTTTGAATTCACATGGGCCCATTAATAAATTATCTACTTTAGAACATAAATGTCCTTGTTTGTCCACAGCATTGAGTCTCTACAGAGGCCAAGTCTGGTTGTATTGCCAACTAGCTTTGTTTACTTATCGAGGGGTCCAGTTTTAACATCCCTGGCAAGGATGGACCATGATCACAGGTCATGGAGTTCCCGAATCTAATGAGATGGACCCAGACTGGGGGCTGAGAATGCCACATCTCTCATCCCACCCTGGCTGGGGACTCCCTTCAGTGTGAATCCTTTTTCTGCACCGTGATCATCAAGTCCACCCTTTGCCCGATAGCCTTGGGTAACCCAAATATTTGTTGTCTGGATATTCTCAAGCTTCAGCTTTCTCTTGTCATCCTTTAAATGCTAAAGCATTTGAATATAGATGGCTTGGTATATGTCAGTGTTTCCCCCAAATCTCTAGAGTTAGGCAGATGGGGGTGGAGGATGTCATATTTTCAAATCTACTTCCTGAGTCCCCATCCCTCTGAATTCCCAGGTGCCCTGCCTCGGTCACAGCCCCTACATGGAGGCCTCACGTCTGCACTGCTCCGCCCCCTGTTCTCCTGTAGAACCCCACTCACATGGGGCTACCGTGTGAGTGAACGTGGGAGAGTTTTAATGACGTTTAGAGCGGGGGACTTGAAATTCAATTATATTACAGAGAAGAAAACAATTTCCAGTCAAATGCCAGACATGCTAGTTCTATAAATGCATGGCTACTTCCTAAAACAGGGACACTTATTGGCTGTATCCCTCTGTAGAGCCTTCTGTTACCGTCTTTCTATACCAGTGGTTCTCAATCTTGACTATACATTAGAATCGCCTAAAGATCTTTTAAGAATCCCAATGCCCAGGCTTTACTCCAGACCAAATTAAATAAGCCTCTCTTGGGGTGAGATCACGTTTAAGGCTCCCCAATTGATTCTAGCATTCAGCAAATTTTGAGAACCACTGCTCTAGATATTTTTTATAATTCCCTCTTACATTTTGTCAGACTTCTAAAGTCTTCAGGGTCCCAAAGAAACCACAAATTTCTCTCATTTCATTAGGAGCAATTCAGATATTTTATGTATGTATGCATGCATGTATGTGAATATGTATGTATGTGTGTATGTATGTGTGTATGTAAGCATGTATGTGAGTATGTATGTATGTATGTGTGTATGGACATCTATACTTTCTGTCTCCTACTAACTCATCTATGCTGTACCTATGGGTCTTCATTTTTTCCTCCATAGGGTGCCCCCAAATAGGCTGAAACAAAAGAACCATTTCACCCAAAGACAAATTATGTCACTGGCTGAGAAAGTGGACACATCTGCAGTCAGTTTTCGTTTAAACGGCATTTTTTTCCCTTAACAGTATACATGGGAAATTTTCTTTGAGCCCCTTGAAAATAAAGGGCTTTGCACATCTAAAAACTCTTCCTCTTTGTACAGTGCCCACCTCTCCTTACTTGGGAGATCAGAATTTCCTTCTGCCCAAGCAATGCGATCTCAGAGGAAGCTGTTCTCACCCCAAACTCACAAAACCAGACCCTCCAAAGTGAGACCCAGGGCATGCCTGCCTTGGTGTCTGGGGCTGGATCCAATGAGCTGTGAAGTCTTTTTGATCTTTAACTCCTAAGAGTCTGATTTCCCTGCACGTGGAAGGAGAACCCGGAGTGAGCTGACCTACAGGTGTTAACTTGACTAACCTCTGCTCTCCACATCTGTTCTCTTTGCATTGGTGTTATTTGGTGTTTTAATAGAGACTTTTATTGAGGATTGGATGAGAAGAGATGCCAATGAGAAAGTATGCTTTTCTATAGCTTCATCTATCCAAACTTGTTCCATCACCCAAGATTTGGCCTTTCCAGAACAAAGAATATCTTCAGCTTCTACACCCAGGTGCTTTGGAGGTCTCGTAAAGATGCCAGAGAGCGACTGCGGTCGTGGTTTTGGGAGGCTAATTACTAAAGCAGCTAGGAGCTATCCAAGACGCAGGATTTCTCAGTCAGTGGGACAGCCTGTGCCTTCCATGTTGGCAGTATAGTTGGTCTTCTAAAATCTCAGGAGGAAAGCTAGTTTTCTTTTTTGTAAACCACCAGTTCTCAGCTCTGGAGTTGCAAAACACTGTTGCCTTCATCACCTGTTACATGTGTCGCTAGTAATAGCATTTTAATGTTAATATGTGGGATCATTTACTTTTTAAAGTATACTGGGTTGGCCAAAAAGTTCATTCAGTTTTCTCCATAAGATCTTACGGAAAAACCCAATGAAGTTTTGGCCAACCCAGTATTTGAGTAGATTAGAGGTTCTCTCTATATTAAAACAAAATCCATCTCTCACTTGGATTCCAGTATGCTTCCCTGAGCCTGACAAAGTCATGGAGTTACAGCACGTGCTTGGGAGTCCTGCATGACTCAGAGCCCGCCTGCGGTAATGGGTCACACATGACATCCATCATGTGTGTGGGGGAGAAAGCTTGGGAGCTGTTGAGATAATTAATGGGGTAATAGGCGGTTAAGTTCAAGAAGACTTCAGTGGAAATTACATGAGTGACCACCTTCTTTCCACCACAAGCTGTTTCCTTGCTTGGGTTAGAATTTCTGTACCTAGGAAATTGTACACTTTGTCTTCTCCATTTAATAGTCATTTACCCACCATCCTTTCAGATGTTTATTTACTTTGGGGCACAGTAAGTTTATTTACTTATTGTGGGGCTTGGGCATGGCTTTAAAACAAAACCACCAATGAGAATTTCACAGAGCTTACTTGATGATCAGGTAAATCTTTCCCAGTCAGAACCGTACAGCCAATAGGAAAGAGTTTTGCACAATTTGGACTTAAATATTTGTTTATGGAATAGCTAAGTGAAATCACCTGTGACATATAACATAAAATGTGACATGAGTAGGTTACCATTTTCTGAAAACAATGTATTCTTTTTTCCTTTTCATCTTCCCCACCTCCCACCTCAACCCCTTGGGTCAGTTTTCTTACATTTCTCCTACTCTCAGAGAAGAAAGAGAGATGCTTTGATAAACTGCTAGGCTACATGGTAAGGGCAAGTCTCTGCAATCAACCTGAGAAAAGCCGCCTTGCCGTTGCAGGCATGGAGTGATTGCCCCCAGCCCAGCGCTGCCTGGGTGTAGGTCAGTCAGGCTGCCTATGTGTGTCAGTTCTTGTATGCCAGGGCATCCCTGGCCTGCACAGTGGCTGCTTTTGCAGAGTCCAGTGTTGGTCCTCTCCCGTGCACTGCGGATTCTGTTCCTTGACCTCTCTGAGTCTTTGAGGCTACCAAGCCTTTCCTCCTTAATCTCACCTCTGCTGCTTTCACGACACTTGCTCCCCTAGACAGGCACCCCATCTCTGACTTGTCCTGTGTCCCACACTGATGTCTGTCTCCCTGCTTCTTGCTATGGAAAGTCCCCAGGGTTGTGTTCTCAGCCTTCTGCTGTTCTGCCTTTTCTCTCAGAAGACCCACGGCTCTGTGCTCATCCTCATTCTTTAAGAAGCCTAAATCAGAACCAAAAGCTCTTACATCCTGGAGTCTCAGCCTGCCATGTCCAAATGGACACTTCACCTGGAAGAATCACTGTGATTTTAAACTTAATATACCATGATCAGAGGTTACCACCTGCTACTGCAGCAGTCAGTCTGAGTGCATTATCCAGGCCCTGTCAGAGGGGCAGAGGCACTAGGTGGGGATAGAAGAAGGGGTTCATTACGGGGATTTGACTTCAGCACACGGTGAAAGCTGGGTAAGCAGTCTGCGGACGTCAGTTGCTTCTGTCTCTGGTGTTGGAGCTTGAACTCAGTAGAGCAAGCAGTTGGGAAGGAATGATGGATGGTGAAGTGTGAGGAAGAGGGGGCAATGATTGACAGGCTGGAGCCCTGTGCCATGATCTAAACACACAGCTGGTCCAGCAGTTACAGAAGCTGCAGGAGGAGATGTAGCCATGTGCGTTCAGCTGCCACAAGCCCCTGGAGCAGCCAGTCATAAACACGGGTGCTGCATCATTTCTGCCTTCCAGATCTCACCCAGGACTCTCCCATGGCATCGCACTGGGAAGAGAATTCTGAGAAACATAGTTCTAGCTTAGTCTTGTTGACACAGTACAGACACTCCCCCCGGTCCCCCAAGGGCTATTACTGTCGCGTCTACATCATGTGTCACCCTTCTACCAGGTTGACTTTTTGGAATGTTGAGTTTTTATTTAACCACCATGCTATTTAAGAACTTCCAATGGCTTGGCACTGCCCGGAGTGGTGGTGTTTTCCCTTTTTGAGGGATTTTAGGTGTTCTGGGGTAGGCGCACTGGGGGTCTCAGCAGAGTAAGCTCTGGGTTCTCATCCCGGCTTCAACCAGAGCAGTTTTGCCTTTATCTGCTGTAAGTATTGGACTTCTCAGTGAGATTTCATTTGTAGAAAACCTACCTGTTGGTGTTAAAGAAAAAGAAAAAAAAAAGGAGAGAGAGAGAGACAGAGAGAGAAGGAAGGAATGAAGGAAAGAATGATCAAGTTTTGACCCTCCAACTGCAATTCTTTTTTTTTTTTTTTTTTTTTAATTTTATTTATTTATGGCTGTGTTGGGTCTTCGGTTCTGTGGGAGGGCTTTCTCTAGTTGTGGCAAGCGGGGTCCACTCTTCATCATGGTGCGCGGGCCTCTCACCATCGTGGCCTCTCTTGTTGCGTAGCACAGGCTCCAGACGCGCAGGCTCAGTAATTGTGGCTCACGGGCTTAGTTGCTCCATGGCATGTGGGATCTTCCCAGACCAGGGCTCGAACCCGTGTCCCCTGCATTGGCAGGCAGATTCTCAACCACTGTGCCACCAGGGAAGCCCTGCAATTCTTATTTACCCAACTTTTACTACTGCCAATGGGAACCATCTTCTTTAATGTGACTGGGTCCCTTAGCCATCTCTCAAAAGACTGTGTTCATTACCAGTTTTGTGCGTTGACTCGTACTTTTTTTTTTTTTTTTTTTTTTTGGCTAGATTGACCCAAATCTCTTGGTTTTTCCTTAAGCAACTGTAGACCAATGTTGTCTCTGAGTCAAGATAGAGATGTGCAGACTTGTCTCCTAGGAAAAAGGGGAGGATGCTGGTGGTGGTGCCATTTCATTTAAACACACACACATATGCACTATGCATCAGTATAAATAATATAAATAATTTTATTTTAAGAATTTTGTGTAAATGACTGTATCTATAAATTTATATGTAAATGACTGTATCATCAAAGAAGATAAATATAAATATATGTGAAAAACCATTTAGAAGAAAAGAGTAATGTTAGTAACATCTATTAAGTGCCTCCTATGTACTAGGTCTCATAATTTTTCCCTCATTTAATTTTCAGAGTGACCGTAAGATGTAGGAGTCGTGAGCCTCGTATAACCGGTTTCTTGAGGACTCTAAACTTTGTGGGACAAGCATGAGACAGTTTTATTTTTTCTAATAACCTCCCCAACCACATTCTCTATTCTGGGCAGCGAGGATGTTTAATGACATCTCAGTTAGATTCCATGCTTTTCAGTCTCTTTTGGGTTTTGAAGTGTCTCATTTGAGTTCTGAAGAATCAGTCCTGTTTATTTAAAGCCTTCAATCTAATGCCTACTAACCTCTGTCTTTTGCCTCCTGCCTGGGTGGGCTAAGCCTGTGGGCTGCAGGGGCTTAGGCAGGAGAAGGGACGGGCCCAGTGGTCTGCTCTCACGCAGCTCCCCTTCCCTCTCTTTCCCCTGCCCTCCTCCTTCCTCTCCAATTGTGGTTGGAAGGAAAGAGAGAAAAGACAGAAGTCTTTTTTACTGAATGCTCTTAATGAGGTCAGAGTCCCTGTCATGGATAATTATGTATGCCAGGTTTTTTTAAATTTTTAATTTATTTATTTTTGGCTGCACTGGATCTTTGTTGCTGTGCGCAGCGAGCGGGCTGCTCTTTGTTGTGGTGCGTGGGCTCTAGGTGCGTGAGCTTCAGTAATTGTGGCACATGTGCTTAGTAGTTGTGGCTTGCAGGCTCTAGAGCGCAGGCTCAGTAGTTGTGGCCCACGGGCTTAGTTGCTCCTCAGCATGTGGCATCTTCCCAGACCAGGGCTCGAACCCGTGTCCCCTGCATTGACAGGTGGATTCTGAACCACTGCGCCACCAGGGAAGCCCATTATATATGCTGTTTTAACACTTTGCTTTAGACTCTATATTTATGAGTGATGGCTCCAACATGCCTATTTGACAAGGAACTCATCCCAGGCAATTCTCTTATGTATTTATGGTTGCTTCTAATGAGAAAAAGGGGGATGGAATGAGGTGTTGGCATTTACTGCCCTCTATAACAGTATACCACTGGGTCAGCGACGGAGTTTGCTGAGTCATTTAACAAATATTTATTAAACATGTATATAGGATGTATATCATTCTGATATCAGGTGTTAAATAATGCCGAAAATAAAAACCTTACCGGTATGCAGAGAGGTAGAAAATTTGAAAACCCCACGACTCAGATTTCATATATACAAAAAAGGGTAGTTGTTTTTGTTTTCTATAACTGATAGAATTTTCTAATAAGCCCCTACCTGCTATCTTCTGGCTGGAGCCGGAGGGTGGTATCTAAACTTACCAATTAATATTTCAGGATTTGGGGACTTAACGTCTTTTTATACTTAATCAGATCTTTTGGGGGTAAATGCTTAGTCTGTCAGTTTCATCTCCCCTCCCCCACTTCTGTCCATACATATGGGGATACTTATATGACCTCCTGGCAATGACAGGAGGAGCCTGAGAGCTGTGTGCTGACCTCGCACCAGGCTGGTCTAATCTATTGATGAGGACTGACCATTTGTGGTACCTCGGGGGGACCCATAGCTGCAGCACATGATCTTGGTTCTTAACCTCTGGTAACTAATTTCCGATGTTCTGTGTCTCCATTTCATATCCAGTGGACCTCAGTCCCCTGATGCTTTTGGCATGTTGACATCATCGTTGGGGATGCAGAAACATCCGGATTCCCTGCCCACCGTATCTAGAACATGGGCTCCTTTCAATAGTGGTAGCTCAAGTCCATTTTTCTAATTGTTTCCATCCATCAATGCTGCACCTTTGATGATGGCTCCCCTAGAAACTTATGGTCTTCTGCAGAGCACAGTGGGAAAAGCAGGGCCCTAATCTTGACCTTCCAGGGTTCCCTACACTTTTTTTTATTTGACCACACCACATGGCATGCAGGATCTTAGTTCCCTGACCAGGGATGGAACCCGCACCCCCTGCAGTGGAAGCGTGGTGTCCTAACTGCTGTACTGCTAGGGAAGTCCCTCCCCACACTTACATGGACATTTCTACAACCTCCCCTCCTTATGAATCAGCCCCAAGCGAGTGGAGGACTGGCTTTATGTTTCATTTCCTCCCCCTACCTCATTGGTCTTTTACTTCCCATACTCCTACCTCACATCCTCCTTATTCCTGGGGACAGTGGGCTCCGTGACTCAGCGGGATGATGTGGTACAGGAAAAGAGACCAGCTTACTGATAAAAAGGGACAGGTTAGCTGAGATTTCTTAAAATGTTGCTCTTCTTTCTCATTATAAAGAACTTTTCATGTATGATCTCATTTGCAGGTCTTTAAGACTTCAAGAAAATACCAGTGAGTTTAATAAAAAGAATTTTGGAAAGGAAGACAGATTTAAGTTTTTGTAAATTCTGTGTACTAACACTTCAGCCAACTCTGGAGAAGACCTAATATCTCAAACCAGTGAAGCACTAAGTTAGATGTGTTGCTTCTTCCTGATACCCAAACACAGATGCTTGCACACTCTTAG
Organism: Mesoplodon densirostris; assembly: GCF_025265405.1. Lineage (NCBI taxonomy): Eukaryota > Metazoa > Chordata > Mammalia > Artiodactyla > Ziphiidae > Mesoplodon > Mesoplodon densirostris. Next base: position 39,363,556 of record NC_082678.1, on the reverse strand, counting down.
TGCAGAAGTCTATCCCGAGATGCGTTTGAACCTTCCTTTTTGAAATTAAAATTTACAGGTGGTTCAATAAGAATTCCAATGAAGAACAAATTCAAGAGGTTGTATAAACAGGAATTCAAAGTATATCCTTAGGTAGTAAATGGTTAAATAAAGGCACAGTTTTCTTTCTGTGTGTGAGATAGAGACAGAAATCCATTATTAACAGTGTATGCTACTCCTTTTATACAACAGCTAAGATTATGGATTAAAACGGAGGGATGGAAACTTCATATTTAAAGGTTTACACTATTCACATGAACTAGGATTAAGAGATTGATAATGAGCCAGGTTTAACAAATCCCAGAAAATTGATGTTACAGTGAATTTACATGCTTGAAAGACTAAACTTACTCTTTGTAAGTATCCGTTACTTACAAAGGTGTGGTTTGCTTATGGCTGGTAGGAATTTAGTTAAATTCTGAGATCAGCTTCCTTACCGACACTGGAAATATAAATACAAATGCTTCTGTGTAGTTTTTTTTTTTTTTTTTTTTGCTGTATGCGGGCCTCTCACTGCTGTGGCCTCCCCCGTTGCGGAGCGCAGGCTCCGGACGCGGCTCATGGGCCCAGCCGCTCCGCGGCACATGGGATCCTCCCAGACCGGGGCACGAACCCGCATCCCCTGCATCGGCAGGTGGACTCCCAACCACTTGCGCCACCAGGGAGGCCCTCTGTGTAGTTTTATTATGTAATAGTATTTGCTATGTGTTGCCATAGTTCCTGTCCTAGAAGAATTTCCAAACTTAAGGAAGAGACAAGTTGTTCAACCAAGAAACTGTTAAATCACATATTTTGACTATTGCATGCCTTATGCTGGTTTCTGAGGGTTCTATGGGGCTGGGTCATCAAGGGCTTCCAAGAGTGTGGCATCTTAGATTCATTAAGAGCAAGGTTTGTTTGGGAGACATTATTCTAGATGGCTGTTTTAATAATGGAGATAAAACTACCTGCTAAAAATGGGAGAGGGTGAAACTGAGTGCCAATATTTTGTGTCAGTGAATGAGAGGAGAGGAAGATGTGAAACCCTGTCCTGTGATTAAGACCCTGGATAGGAATAGGGAGAAAGTTTCAAAGAACACACTGCAGTGGACAGTGTGATGGGCCAGTGTGGAGAAGCTCTGAAGTACAGGTCAGTATCTATTGTAGTGTCTGCTTGACATATCAAAGGCATTCCAAAAGAAAAATAAAACTCTGGAAAGATGTCAGCGTTTTTCATTTTGGGTTTGTCACAGATGCTGCCAATTTTCATGCAGACATTTTTGACCTAAATTTTATTCTATTCTGGCTGCTACTAACTTCAATAAAAAGCACACTAGTTCAAAGATATAAAAATCTAACTAGAAATGTCATGCAATTCTTAGCAGGACACTGGACTAGTGTGGGGAGTTTGGTTGTAACTGAGGTGAGCAAAGGGGTAAATTGGGAGGCGTTTCAAAGGCAAAGTGTCCGGTCTTAGAGGACAGAGAGCATATAGGGAATAAAGAAAGCATATTGAGTTTTCGAATAACACTACAACTCCAAAGCTGTGTGAAAGGCATAAGAGAAAGAAAATTTGGGTTGTGGGACAGATTTTAGGGGGAAGAGAAGATGAGCTGGTCTGGGACTTTTCATACGAAGTGATGTCAGCGTCAACTTGGGATGTATGGTTGATGACATGAACCGGGAAGTGAGGGGTCAGGACTAAAAAACAGATTTGGCTCCTAAGGCTCTGCGGTAGGCTGAATAATGACCCTTAAGATGTTTACATCCTCATCCTTGGAACCTGAGAATATTACCTTATGTAGCAAAAGGGACTTTGCAGGTGGGATTAACTTATGGGTCTTGAGATGCTTTATCCTAGTGTGCTCAGTATAATCATAGGGGTCCTACAAGGGGGATAAAGGAGATCAGAGGGAAGTAAGAGATAAATGATGGAAGCAAAAGATTGAGTCACGTGAGGAAGGGGTCAGAAGACAATGAATGCAGGCAGCCTCCAGAAGCTCACAAAGGTGAGGGAGCAGATACCCCCTTAAAGCCTCGGGGTAGAACCAGCCTTGTTAATGTCTTGACTTTAGCTCAGTGAAACTGACTTCAGTCTTCTAACCTCTGGAACCGTAAAATAATAAAGGTGTGTTGTTTTAAGCCACCAAGTTAGTGGTCATTTGTTACAGCAGTCACAGGAAGCTTATATAAGATTCTAGTTAACCGTAGAGTGAGAAGACCCTAGAGCTGAAAAATGTCCTTTCCAAGACTTGGAGAATCTTTTGGTTTCTGTTTCAAGAACCCACAATGAAGTGGGGAGCCATGTAATCCCACTAAGGTGACCCAAATGCAAAACCATACACAGGCTTCGTAAGAACACAGAAGACCTTCTGTGATCCTCTTTCTCTTTTTGGAGACCAGGGCAGTCCTTAAAGAGCTTTGTAAGGGCTTCCCTAGTGGCGCAGTGGTTGAGAGTCCACCTGCCTATGCAGGGGACACGGGTTTGTGCCCCGGTTTGGGAAGATCCCACATGCCGCAGAGCGGCTGGGCCCGTGAGCCATGGCCACTGGGCCTGCGCGTCCGGAGCCTGTGCTCTGCAAAGGGAGAGGCCACAGCAGTGAGAGGCCCGCGTAATGCAAAAAAAAAAAAGAGCTTTGTAGGCCCAGGGCCTGTTATGGTATCTGTTACATAGAGAACATTTAATACAACAGCAGTTTCTCAAACTAAAGAGACTTTTTAACATTTTGTGTTGTCCATTTCATTAAAATATTAGAAAATATTTTTACCCATTTAAAAATGAAAGTTATTTCTATTTTGCATTGATTATTCTGCATTATAAGATATTTTCATAGAATCACATTTTAAGTTCTTAAGTCAGTGTTTCCCAAACTTGTCCATGTATATCCCTAGATGTGTCTGTGGACATATTCTTGGGAGTTTTAAAGAGGTTTTACATTATTCAGGTTTGAAGGACATTGAAATATGTGCACATTAAATGAACAAAGGGATGAGGAATACGTGTTTCGGAAACAACAATCAGGTAGTGAATTCAGTGGGAAAAAATGTACAGCAGGTTGCCTGGTGATGTGGAAATCAAAGACTTAATGGGCATATTTAATTTTCTCCATCTCAAACTGTGGCAATTATGTGGCCATGGCCTTGTAACACTTTTTCTTCTTTTCTCTTCTGAGTCTCTTTGACTATACAAAGTGCAGGGCAGCCGCGAGGACTAATATCCCAGCACCAGACGACATCTTGCACCTATTATCTGTCCTGGCTGACAGCAAGGAGTAATGGCGGCATCTCCCTTCAGGCCCCTAATAGATAGCACAGTGCTGTTTGAGAACACCTGAAAGAATGCCTGGGTGCCTCTCCCCGCACCTGACAAGGCAGGGGTGGAAGGCCCAAGAATAATTGCCTTGTCACTGGCATGTGATTTATTGCAATGCTTAATTATGTCTACAGGGCACCATCTGGAGACCCAATTTGGGTTCTTTACCAACAAAAATTAAAGTCAAAATGTTCCTTCTTCTGAGCTCAACTGAGTCCCACTTTGGACTTCTCACACCTGGAGAATATTACCCTATGCTCAGTCCCCAAACCACATCCTGACTTTTCCAGTCTAGAGGGTCCCAGCCACACAGAGCAACTCTCACTGTGAAGACTATGGGTTTCCCTTTCTTAGACCATGCTATCCAAGGGATAAACATGTGGAATGTTCGTATTATACCAAAAACTCAACAGTAGAGTGAAATCACCTTCAGTGTGTTTCTGAATGGTTATTGGCCATCGGCCAAAAGCAGTATTGCATTTATTGCCATTTGATTGTTTTTTTTTCTAATTACCAGTTGGCTGGTAATTGTCCCCAAAATATTTGTTTAAAAAGGATGCTACCACATTACACGGGGAGATCAGCTCGGTGCTTTGTGACCACCTAGAGGGGTGGGATAGGGAGGGTGGGAGGGAGATGCAAGAGGGAGGAGATATGGGGATATATGTATACGTATAGCTGACTCACTTTGTTATAAAGCAGAAACTAACACACCATTGTAAAGCAATTATACTCCAATAAAGATGTTAAAATAAATAAATAAAAAGGATGCTAGCAAATCAGTACTCAGTGATGAAGATTGTTTTTTTTTTTTTTTTTTGCGGTACGCGGGCCTCTCACTGTTGTGGCCTCTCCCGTTGCGGAGCACAGGCTCCGGACGCGCAGGCTCAGCGGCCGTGGCTCACGGGCCCAGCTGCTCCGTGGCATGTGGGATCTTCCCGGACCGTGGCACGAACCCGCGTCACCTGTATCGGCAGGCGGACTCTCAACCACTGCGCCACCAGGGAAGCCCGAAGATTGTTTTTTAATATTACTCAGTTTTCAAATAAATGTTGAATCTACTCTAGGAATATTTTTTTAAAAAAACATATTACTGTGAAGAGTTGATTTAAGAAATGCTTATTCCTTTCAATTAAAACCCAGAGCATTAATCAAATGTTTGACACTGTAAATGTTTCCAATTAACATCTAGCTTAAAACCACATGTTCCAGTGAAATTCAAAAGATCTATCTGTACAGGTGACCTCAGAGAAACCATTAACACATGGCTAGAGATAGCAAGAAATATTCTCCATTTGTGAGACTGAGATGAAAAATCAGTTTATGACTGATTATTACTTCAAACATCCCTTTCAGATGTGGGCTTCCTCACTAGAAGTTGGGTATTTCTCATGGAGTTAAAAAGAAGAAGGAAGTAAAAAAAAAAAAAATGTGTGTGTATATATATAGAGAGAGAGACAGAGACAGAGAGAAATGGGATTAGAAACAAACAGTCCCATCTGGATGAATAGCTAGTATCTAAGACAGTGGTTGGTCACAACATGAACCTCATCGATAATCTTACAGCCAAGAGAAATTTTGCAAGCAGTTCTTTGTTGCTTTCTGCTGCAGAGGTAGCAAACTCAAATATTTCCAGGGCCCAAGCAGATAGCAGAAATGGAAGAAATGGGGTGTCAGGTTGTAGTGGTGATCCCAGTAACCTGGAGGGCATGCCTCCCGTCTACACGTGAGAGCTACCACCCAGCTCCAGCTAAGTACTGTCTGTGCAAATGGAAGCCAGGTTGGACCAAACATACTGATATTTCAAGAGAAGCCAGAACTGAAGCTTTTAAATATGATCACGTGAATTTTACATGATGGCTATTAATTCAATTGAAAACAATAACATAGACCTCTTTGCAGCCAATTTGTAACCTTCGTGTCTGCTGCATACAGCATGGTCAGAGACAGTAAAGGGCACAATTGAGAGGAAAGCGAATCCGTTTCAGAAATATGTCAGCACATCACCAGCCTTGGAGAGTGGGCTCTGGCTTGCTCACTGTTGAATCCACCAGCTCCTGGCAGAAGAAGAGAGAGTGCATACTTTCCCAATAATTTCTCAACTGATAGGTCAAACTTAGTTAAATTATTCCAGGTGTACTATGCAGGGGGTTATTATGACCATAAGGAAAATGGTAACATTAAGACATGCCCATTTGCCCAGGGTCCTGATGAATTGCATTCTCTCTCTCTTGTCTTCCCTGCAGCCTGTCAACAGCTGGGGTTGTCAATCGAACTGTGAGGGCTGCCAGCAAACACCTAGGGCTAGTCTGCGGTGGATGGAAAGGTACATATTTCTCTCTCTTTTTTGTTCTTCAAATATGTTTCCAAAAGAAAAAAATCAGAAGGCAGAAGATGACCATAATAAGATAAATGCCTGGCAGGTTACAGAGTGAAATATTTGACATTCAGAAACAATTGCAAGATCCAAAGAGCCGTTACATTCACGCTTGTGCAATGATTTTTTTTTCCTATAAAACACAAAACCAAGGTTTGTCTGTCTTTGGTGGAAACTGTTCAATGGCTTTAGAAATAAGAAAAGATGATAATTTTACCTTATCAAAGAGACAGTTCAGTTCGTAACTAGAGCCAGAAGACGTGGATTCTAGTTCTTTGTTTTGCTTCCTAACTAGCTAAGTGACTGTTGAGTAAATTGCATTGAAAGGATCCAGAATAAGCCACTGTGGCACGATTATTTTGAACTGAAGGCATTTGAGTTCCTGAAATCCCTTATCTGCCTGAGAGCAGAGACCCCCAGAAGAACTCAATTGTCATAAATCCCCTTTTTTGGGAGCAAGTCTAATTTTCTCTTCTCTGAGAGAAGAAGTCAGTATCATACCCAAACAGACATTGTTACAAAACTAACATATCTCCCACCTATTCTCCTAAGGGCTCCTTTATTTTCCCAGTAAGTCATTTGTTTTCTCAGAAGTGCCCTTCTCACCCTCTTCCTAACCTATTGCGATGGTATACAAGCCCCCATTTCTAACTGCCCTTTTGAGTCACATTTTTCTGTGAACTCCTGCGTTTATACGCGTGTGAACAAAAGTGTCCTTTCGGGCCTCCCTGGTGGCGCAGTGGTTGAGAGTCCGCCTGCCGATGCAGGGGATACGGGTTCGTGCCCCGGTCTGGGAGGATCCCATATGCCGCGGAGCGGCTGGGCCCGTGAGCCATGGCCGCTGGGCCTGCGCATTCGGAGCCTGTGCTCCGCAGCGGGAGAGGCCACAACAGTGAGAGGGCCACATACCGCAAAAAGGAAAAAAAAAAAAAAAAAAGTGTCCTTTCCCTTGCCAATCTGTCTTTTGTCAGTTTAGTTTGCAGGACACCAAGGACCAATCTAAGAAACAGCATCCTTTTTCTCATCGTGTTTTTTTGTTTGTTTGTTTTTAGCATCTTTATTGGAGTATAATTGCTTTACAATGTTGTGTTAGTTTCTGCTATATAACAAAGTGAATCAGCTATATGTATACATATATCCCCATATCCCCTCCCTCTTGCGTCTCCCTCCCACCCTCCCTATCCCACCTCTCCAGGTGGTCACAGAGCACTGAGCTGATCTCCCTGTGCTATGCAGCTACTTCCCACTGCCTATCTATTTTACTACTCTCAATGCTACTCTCTCACTTTGTCCCAGCTTACCCTTCCCCCTCCCTGTGTCCTCAAGTTCATTCTCTATGTCTGCGTCTTTATTCCTGTCCTGCCCCTAGGTTCATCAGAAACATTTTCTTTTAGATTGCATATATATTTGTTAGCATACGGTATTTGTTTTTCTCTTTCTGACTTACTTCATTCTGTATGAGAGACTCTAGGTCCATCCATCTCACTACAAATAACTCAATTTCGTTTCTTTTTATGGCTGAGTAATACTCCATTCTCATTGTGGTTTTGATATGCATTTTCCTAACGATTAGTAATGTTAAGCAGCTTTTCCCTTGGCTCATTGGCCATTGCCTATCTTCTTTGGAGAAATATTTAAATACTTTGCTCATTTTTAATTGGGTTATTTGTCTTTTTTTTTTTTTTTTTTTTTTTGCAGTACGCGAGCCTCTCACTGTTGTGGCCTCTCCCGTTGTGGAGCACAGGCTCTGGACGTGCAGGCTCAGCAGCCATGGCTTACAGACCCAGCCGCTCCACGGCATGTGGGATCTTCCCGGACCGGGGCACGAACCCGCGTCCCCTGCATCGGCAGGCGGACTCTTAACCACTGTGCCACCAGGGAAGCCCCTGTTATTTGTCTTTTTGTTGTAAGAGTTCTTTATACATTCTGGATATGAGACCCTTATTAGATACATTATTTGAAAATATTTTGTCCTATTATTTAGGTTGTTTTTTCACTTTCTTGATAGTGTCCTCTGAAGCATGAAAGTTTTTATTTTGGATGAGATTGTTGGGAGGAAAACTTTTCCTCTTACAACTTGGGCCCAGTGGTCCGGGGTATGCAAATTAGCTAACAATAGATTAGCAGGAGGAAAATCAAGGTTTTTTTTATGCTCTCAGCGGAGAGTAACTCCCTCAATAGCCAGAGGTAAAAGTGTTGTAAGCAGAAGTTAACAAAGATTTGTTTGTTTGTTTGTTCTTGTATTTGCTTTTAGGACTTCAGTGGGAAGGTATGAAAGGTTCTCTTGGACTTTTAAGTGCTAATGGAATGGGGTAGTCTGTCTGCATCTCAGCTGAACTCACAGGAAACGCCCTAAGAGTGGGGCAAATGGCAGCTGTATTTTCTGGAGGGTCTGCTTCAGTCAGATAAGGTAAGTTCAGATAAAATTTCTTTCTGCGTCTTCCTAGCTCAAATGCTTTCACTTACAAATAATTTTTATACTCTGAGTGGGTCCCCATGAGGTTCAATTTATCTTTTTTTATTTTTTATGTTTTGGTTGTTTGTGCTTTTGACGTGATGCTTTTGATGTGATATTGTTACCAAACCAAACTGGGGTCTGCTCTCCCGTGCCCAGTAAAGCCAATCTACTGACACTGGGTTGTGGTGAAGGAAAGTGCAGTGTTTATTGCAGGTGTCAAGGAAGAAGGAGTGTAGGCAGCTAATGCTCGAAAGACCTGGCATTGACCCACGGTGCTTTTGACTTTTGTGGTAAAGAAAACAATGTACTTGTATTGGCAAGTTGAGACCTCTCTGGTAAGTAACAGAGCTCATATGTGACACCAGGGTATTCTTCCCTATTGCACTGGCTTTGCCTATGGCAGAGCATTGGTTGGGGTTCTCCCTTTTGGACTCAAGCTTGGTCATTTGGCTTTGTCTGTGATGAAGCATTGTTTGGAAATTTCCCTTTTGGAGGCTAGGGAACTGTGACCCTGGGAGATGATTTTGCATTGCATTGGTTTGTTTTCTAGGTATTTGACAACATGGGCTGTGAATAATTAAGTATGGGTGATCAGAGGTCTGTTCTATCTGGTAGTCCCCTACGGTGTATTTTATAAAATTGTTAAATTTTCAGCTGTGTTCCTATGAAAAGAAAGAAAGATGGATTTGAGATGATTATATGTCTCCCATCTTCCCAGTGGGCACCTCCTTGACTGATAAACCTTCCTCTGCGCCAAACTCTGTTGTTTCAGTTTGTCTGGGCTCACTGTGTGTTGGGCACATGAACTTGGATTTGACAACAATATCTACAAAAACATTGCTTAATCCAAGACTTTCACCTGTTTTCTTACAAGAGTTTTTACGATTTTAGCTCTTACCGCTAAGTCTTTGATCTGTTTTTAGTTAATTTTTGCATATAGCATGAAGTAGGGGTTCAGCTCCATTGTTTTATTGTAAAGTCTATTCTCTCCTCGTTGAATTACCTTAAGGCCATTGTTAAAACCAAGAGACCATGAATGCATGAGTTTATTTCTGGACTCTCAATTCTCCTCCATGGATCTCTAGGTCAAGCTTTATGCCAGTACCACACAGTATTGATTACTCTCTTTTTCTGTTTATATTTTTCAAATACTGCTACAGTGAACATTTGCAATAAAAATTCTAAAAGTCGTTATAATAATACAGTGAATCTCTTGAAATATGTTAGTTCAGAAAGAAGTAGCGTAACAGGGCTTTCCTTTCCAAAAGGCTACCAGCTGGGAAAATCATCATGTAAGTTATTTCACACAACATGCTTCAGTCTGAGAAGGAAGCAAATCTTGAGAAGCCCTTTATGTTCATGGACAGTGATGTTCACTCAGGGATCCTTGTCTTAGTCTTTCTTCACCTGAGCCAAGCACATCCACCTTCTGCTTGAGTAGGCTGATTTCTCAGCTGGGAGCACATAGGTATATTTAAAAGATGACAGCAGTGCTTAGAATGAGACTTGGACGGATTTTCAGAGAATGGGTGATCATTATTCTGTAGCTAGTGGCATTTGAATGGATCTTAGCTTAGAAGGGATGAGGGACCCTTCAACGTTCTGACTACACAAATGACAATAATTCTGATGAGAAGGAAAACAGAAGGGTGTCTAAAGAAACCAGTGGTTGTCCAAGCATCGTTTTCAGTTTTGTAAAGATGGTGACCAAATTTGTCTTGCCTATCACTATATTTACATGGCTAGCAGAGACCCTGGCATAGAAGGCATAGAATTAGTGCTGATAAGTATTTGTTAAACAATGAGCCTACATTTTAATAATAGTTCTCTCTCTCTCTCTCTCTCTCTCTCTCTCTCTCTCTCTCTCTCTCTCTCTCTCTCTTTCTCTCTCTCTCTATATATATGTGTGTATATATATATATATATATATATATATATATATAATATCAGATGGAAAGAAATGAGTATAAAGTAGAAGGGAAAAGAGGAGACATTGAATAATTGGAAGAAAATAACTCAGAACAAGATACTAGAAAATATTAAATGAAAATTAAATAAATATTTGTTGGAAACAGAAGACTATCACAAAAGAAGTGGTCCCACTCATACTACCCGTTGGTCATGGGTCGATAGGTATTTTGCTCCACAGTCACTCAGGGACCCAGGCTGATGGAGGCTCGGCATCGTACACCTGCATCATTTGGACCACGCAGCCTCATCAGTCACTGTAGCTGTAAGAGATAACTTGGGAAGTACATGCAGGCTCCTGAAGGCTTCTGCTCAGCAGTGACACGTGACCCCACTGCACTGCAAGGAGCTGGGAAATAGGAGCAGGCACCCCCAGCCTAATCAATGTTTTATTTAATCTTTTATACATTGTAAATTTTTCAGCCATACATTGCTTTATCTTCAGCCTAAAGGATAATATCTAGGAAATCATGGGTTTGGTCTGCTATTACATTTTCTCTAATACATATTAAAATGAATGACTTTTAGAAATAAGGAAGTTCATTCACCTAAAATTATTTCACATATTACAAAATGTGTCCCTTTTAGAGACAGATGAGCTTGTTGCATGCAATCAACTGCAGTAAAGGGAAGAAGGGAACACAGCCTATATGGGGGGGACAGTGCACAGTGGCTGTGAAATGCTACAGGATTCCTGAGTGATCAAACTGAAGAACAACTATAGCAATGGTGCCCCCAGACGAGGACTATTATTCTGACTTGGAAATATTGAACAAGATGGAAATGCATAAGAATTAAGCCGTAGGAGATTAATAATAATAGTAGTAAAGAAATGCAACATAATGCAAACCCTCCACACTTGCTTTTTTTTTTTTTTTGGAGACTTGTGTTAGTCATTTAATGACTTATTTGAAGGAAAAGTAAACTGGTTCCCTTAAAAATCACTTTGCTTTGATAATTGCAATCACTGGTATTGTTACCGCCTGCTGTGCTAAATGCTTTCCTCACCTTATCTCACTTAATCTTTTCAACAACTATACAAATTGGATTCTATTAATATTCCCGTTTTTAGGACATCTGAGGCTAATTTACGTTAAGATACTTGCCCCAGATCACAGAGCCAAAACTGAAACCCAGGTCTTCATCTAAAATCCAAACCTTTGAAATCAATTCTTATTTTCCATCTTGTCTTAGGGTCCTTCTTCTTAATTCTTCTGTCATTTCTTTGTCTCTTACTATTCTTCTTAGAGGTAGGCAAGGTGTAAAAAACAATAGTTCAAAGAGGACTGTTAGATAGATTTTCTGAGTAGTTATTGTCTCGTTTTCTTACTTTCATATTTCTTTTCTCATCCTTCTGCTTCTTTTTAACAACTTTCCCAGTCCAAAGGCCAGAATCAACAGGATCAAAAATCAAACAAAAATCTTGAGCTTCCCTAAGGACACACATGGGGGATTTGGGAATCTCAGCTGTGCAAATATGACGCCATCTTTAGACAAACTGTCTGGAAGGATAGGGGGGACCAGTCCCTGTGTGTTGCATGCAGATGTCATGTAGCCATGCCTCTAGCCAGCTTTATTATCTGACAGATACAGAGCACAAATATTGACTTTTGCTATTTTTACTGTAACTGCGGCCATAAACGTTGATTACTGCAGGAGAGAGCAGACAGGGAAGAAAGCAGCAGTGTCTTCACAGCCCAAGAGAGCTTTTGTCTTTGCCTCAGGACGGAAAAAAGTAGGAGATGAATAAGGTCCTCATGGAACAATTCAATACAGGAATAATAAAATGGTGATGATGTGAAAGATCCCACAGCTTTGACGGACTTGGAAAAAAAAAATCCCTATTGATTCCGCACTGTCATCTGTGTTCGTTTAGTCCAGGCAAATTCTGAAAATAGGAAGGACAGGAACTTAAGAGAACTCAGCCAGCCCCCCTCCCAATGCTTTACACTCTTATCTAGTGGGACTTCTTCTTCCCATGGCAGTACACAATCACTGATAACGACACTTTCCAATCTCTTCCCATCCATATCCCAATGTGGCATGGCAAGGGAAATAACCAACACAAAGCATTTCCTTGGTCTTTTGTAGGAAATGAAGAGATTCCTCTTTTGGTGGCAATCTGTTCATTTGGCAAATGCACAAAAGCAAGGGGATTTTCTGATTTAGGGCTTGTTGTTGTTGTTTTTTAGATCCATATGTAAAACTTAGCTCGCCAGTGTAGAGTAACTTAGATTTCCTGTTTGATTAGATTTATGTGCATTGCATGAGCTTCGGGAACCAGCAAGATCAGAGTACTCATTAAAGACATTGACACGATGGAGGCACAGGCTGCCCTAAACCTGGGAGTGGGTACAGATGACTGGCTTCCAGATGCGAGAAAACGGGACTCGGCAGCTCAGCCAGGCACTCAAAGGCGTGGCGTAGTTCAAGGCTTCAGAGTCTCCACCTCGAGGTTCATCTGTCTCATGCCAGCCTCTCACCCCAGGCACAGATCAGCCCTGAGCAAACAGATCTGTGCCTTCTTGAGAGTTTCAGGGATGTAGAAATAAAATCCACCGAGTCACTGTCAGGGGTCAAAAATCACTCAAACAGATGCAGAGGAACAAAGTAATGAATGTGGTCTGGAGGTGGAGGGGTGCCTGTGTGTTGAAGGCGGGAGTCTATGTTTGTGCATGCTAAGGACAGACCAAATCCTATTTTCCCTTTAGAGTCACCGTCAGGAGACATAACGCATTAGTCCATCGCAGCAGCGCCTTGCATGGTCAAAGGCTGCTGGTATCTCCCTTGAAGAGTCATTCATTAATTGATCTAATGAGCTTGACTGAGGGGTTTCTACGCATGAGAGGTGGGGCAGAACATATGAACATGTCACATCAAGGAAAGAACGTGGTTTTCAGAGTCAGACAGAGTTGGATGCAATTCTAGGTCCCAGACACATACATACACTTTGTGTGATTTTGTGAAAGTTTCTTGGGTGTTTCTGAGCTTTCTTTTCATTTTCTATTAAACAGAAACATGGCCTGGTTATTGGGAGGCTGAAAATAAATGACATCTGTACAGTGTTTGGCATATAAGCTTACCCCTCTTTATTACCATCCCCCACCCCATAAGAAATACCAATCAGGAGAATATAGAATGTTCTCTATCAAGAAGTTTATAGTATAATGCAGAACTGAGCATCAGTTCAGGGGAATTCAGTGGGACCAGTATCTTAGAAAACTGGCTGATATGTCCTGTCTGGAGAGCAGGCTGCAGAAGTACACTTGTCTAAAATTCACATAAAATATTAATCTCCTGTCCACCTTTGTATGTACCTTATAGAACACCTTTTCTTTCAAGCTTTTTTGTAAGAAGAGTGAGGAGTGCCATTGATTTAGAGTCCTTCTCCACCACCCAGTTGTTTAAGCCATTATAATGGGAAGGTCTTTGCAAATCCCCAGCCTTTAGAGGTCTTCTCTCATTTCACACTTGGTGACATGAGCTTGTTCTCTGATCATCAGTTAAGTTTTTTTTTTTTTTAACAAATTGTAGTCTCTAGGATTTTCAGGTGAGATTGCATAACACCGTTAATCATCCTAGATCTACATTTTATGCCCCCTCTTAGAATCATGAAGTTCTCGAAGACCAAAACACATAAATCCCCATTCATTGTTATAAATACAAAGCAAGCCTCTCATTTTTCTTTACCAACATCCACCAAACTCCCTCATTTTGGATAATTATTATCCGATGAGAGTAAAACCATTTTTGTGTTCACATTATATTTTATTTATATATTCATTTTGTTGATCAGACAACAAAAATGATGGCTGTTTTTAGTGAGTTTGTGGAGTAACGTTGACATCAATCATTAAGTCAGTTGGTTGTAGTGAAAATACGTTTTTCTCTAGTCCTGCTCTTGACAAAATCAAAGTAACATAACGTGGTATCCTTTGATTAGATGGGCAGATGGAGGGGCCAGGCCAGTGCCAGGATATATAATAAACTTACATAAGCTCAGCCAGTAAGGAACCAGGACAAGGGCCCACCCTAGCAGGGAACATGCTGGCATAGGACAGTCATGAAGGCTGCTTGGACATGCAGTTCATAGGATTCTTGGGCCTAAGTTCATGTTCAGCTTTATAGAATAGGAAACGATTTATAGACCCTTTCACTCCAGCGGGGAAAGAGGTATTGTTTGTATTATTTCAGGGTCTAGCAGGCAAGTATAACCTTATTATGGTGGCTTGACTAGGATAGTTGTGTCCTCACACTAATACAGGGCTATTTAAATAATCAGGGAATAAACACTGCATTTGAAATCACAGTATCTGCCTCTATGTCATGTTCAACTATCTGAGCGATCTCAGCCAAGTCACAGCTCACTCAGCTTTGGTTCACTTATCCATAAAGTGGGGAAGGACATTTCCACTTCACAATGTCGATAGGATTAGGTTAAATTATGTATGGGAATAGACCTAAATTAATAGTACAACAAAACATCCATTTCTCTGTTCTCACCCTTCTTACCTTCACCCACTTTTACTAAACATTCAGAAGTCTTTGATGACTTTCTGGTAAAGCCAAAGACATGAGCCTGTCATTTAGGGCCTCTACCTGCCTGCTGTAATTCCCCACTATTTCCTTATACACATTTTTAGCCCACAGCAGCAGATCTATTTTCCCCTACATGAGTCCATTGTAGTTGCAAGATCTCACTGGGACATCCAGTTGTCCAATTTAGCAGGACATCTCATCTGGTAGCATTACTGCTGTGAAAGAGAGGATTATTGGTTTTTAGGCATGGAAACTTCATGGTCAGAATCCTGGCCCAATCCCTGGGCTTGGGGTCGTGCTCAGAAGTTCACAAGAGCCAGAATGCCAGCTTATTAATTACCAAGTATTAATTGCCAACTGTTTATATTATGCTAGAACAACATCTTCATAGAATGTCACATTATAGTCATAGGTTTGCTGGATGACTGTGAAATCAGAGCAGGAGGAATTCATTTGATTAAATTATTAATGAGGGTGTCATTAATGCAAAGAGGTCCAGATCCCAGTGAAAAATAAGGTTGTGGGCACCCCGGAGAGGCTTGGGCTCTCCTGCAGACCTCATGGAGGTGCACGGTTGTAGCTGGGTGATGGGGCATGAATTCGTGGGACCTGGACCTGTTCTCAGAGGCAGGGTCTGGTGGACAAGGGGAACGCCTGAAATTTAGTGAGTGTGTCTGCAGAGGCTCTTACTAACCCATCCGGCGGCTGACTTGTATTGGAGAGAGATCAGCGTTATACTTAGTGGGTAATTATAGAAATGGAGGCTGGGAGAAATCCATGCAAACCTTTCCTCGGTTAGCTCATGAGTCATTTTCCCCCAATAAAGAAGAACCCCATCTAAAATAAATTAGATCACCTTGCTTTTCTTAGCAGCATGTCGTATGTTTTCTTCCCCTCTTGCCCATGTTCTGTCAACGATGAGAAATGGTCTTGCAGAGTCCCTGACAAAGCAGAGCTCACAGTAGAACCAGCCTGACCCAATAAGCTGACCCGGAAACCTCGTGGGAGATTCTTCTTGAAACACCCCAGCCCCGTTTCAGGACCTCTGTGGTTAATCTTCAGATAACAGGCTCAGCTCCTTACAGCATGTCCATCACCTCATCTATAGTGTTTGCCATTCTTAGTTTGTATCAAACTCTAAAGAGTTGGGGGAAAAGAAACATTTTCGGGCAAGCAGTTCAAAAGTCAAGGTGATTGGTGACTTCAGCTCTTTCCCACATGACACACCAGAGAACTCAACTCAAAATAGCAACGTGTACAAAAAGAAAATCACACCATCCCAGCTCCCTTACTGTGCTGAGTAACCATGGGGAATCTTGTAGGATTTTCCCATTAATTCTCAGGAATGGCCCACTCTAGCCTTCCTGATGAGTTTATCAGTCTGTATTTTATTAGCAGTCCTGTTATGTGTGCTCCAGTACTCTAAAATGCAGCTGTGTGATTATCAGTGTATGTGGAATATAAACGTCTAGTCACCTCTGAGCCAGAGACTAGAATATTCCCCAGGCATGTCTTGCTGCTGGGTAAAAGGGGCATCCCTACGTGGAGAGAGAGCTGTCTGCTATGTCCAACAAGCAGGGGCCGGGGAAGAGCAGTGTAGGGGGGTTGGGGTGGGGAGTGTAGTCTGAACGGTGTATTTCATGCTGCAATTGCTTATTTGTTTTCATTTGTAACAATTATTTTGAAATCTCAAATAACACTAAAAAAGAACTCAATGTCTTATATTTCCAAAGGAAGGCAGAAATTTAAATGGCTGGGAAATACAAGTCTAAACTAGTCTCAGAGCAAATATAGAGACAAGTCTTATACAAGTGCTTTACCAATAAACAGCCCTATAACAGAGAGAGTATAATGATAATAAGATACAGAACATGGAGTTTTAAACAGGAAAAGCTCACCGATATGCTCAAGGTCCTTTTTAATTTTTTTAACTTTATTGAGGAATAATTGACAAATCTAATTGTATATATTTAAAGTGTACAATGTGATGCTTTGATACACATATTCATTGTGGAATGATTACTAAGATCAGGATAGTAAACACATTCAAGGTCCTTTTTACTTTGACCATTTTTGTATTAATGCCCCACAAAGGAGTACTCTAGATTTTTAAATATGCCTATGAAAGAGCCTGAAACTTCCACTGTATTTTTAAAAATTCTTTATTTATTTTTTATTTTATTTATTTTTGGCTGCATTGGGTCTTTGTTGTTGTGCGTGGGCTTTCTCTAGTTTCAGCAGCTTCTCTTGTTGCGGAGCACGGGATCTAGTGCACGGGCTTCATTGTTGTGGCACATGGGCTCGGTAGTTGTGGCACGCGGGCTCAGTAGTTCTGGCACCTGGGCTCAGTAGTTGTGGCATGCGGTCTCTAGAGCACAGGCTCAGTAGTTGTGGCACACGGGCTTCGTTGCTCTGCAGCATGTGGGATCTTCCCAGACCAGGGCTCAAACCCGTGTCCCCTGCACTGGCAGGCAGATTCTTCTCCACTGCGCCACACCAGGGAAGCCCCCTTCCACTGTATTAACAGTAGTTTCCTCCATGGAGGAGGCAGAAGACTTAAGAGGAAGTTTATTTTTAGACTATTGGACTATTTGTTAAATATTATCCTGTTAGAATGTATTCATGTGTTGCTTGCAGAAATTGAATATTAATAAAAGTTTAAAAAATTGTACGATAATCAGATGACCTCCCGGTAGTGCTCAGCCTGCCTTAGTTGAATACTTGAGGGCATTTCCTCAAGGTTTCTGGAGGCGGTTTCTCATCAGAAGGAGATGGTGCTTGGTCAAGATGAAGGAATTCCTCTCAGGGTCTGTGCTTTCCCCGGGCTGTCAGCCGAGACTCAGTGTCTGGGAATAGAGGGACAAGGAGGTACAGGAAGCCCAGAGAGAAAACTGAGTGTGTGCGTGCGTGTGTGTGTGTGTGTGTGTGTGTGTGTGTGTGTGTGTGTGTGTGGTGGTCCAAGACCCCAGCCCCGTTCAAATCCTTCCCAAGGGGAATTCCTGGATGTCCTTCTACATTACACCAAGTTTGAAAAATGCAGGGCTAAATAATTCTCTACTGATAATTCTAGTTCTACAAAAAGCCCAAACCAAACCAGATAGCCAGTAGGAGGAGCTTCTAGATCCACAGGTCGTGTGCTCTGAGCTGGAAGGTGCGACATGCACGGAAGGTGCATGGAAGCACTCAGCTCACATCTGGGCCACGTTCGGCCTGTTGAAGCCGGTGGCAAAGAAAGTGAAGGGAACCTCTGTGTCCAGCCACCCTCTTCCTGGTTCCTCACACCACCAGGCTGTGGGGCCTGTGCAGGTCTCATCCCGACGTGTTGTGATTCTTTAGTTGTAAAATTCAAATTTAGCGCTTTTTTTTTTTATCAGTTGGAACTCTTCCCGTGGCAAATGATAGAAAACCCAAGGAACTTTACAAACAATAAAAAGGATGGTGTTTTTTCATGTACCTGAGAAGCTGAAGGTTTTAGGCTAAGATGGGTCTGGCGCCTCAGGTGATGTAACTGGTTTCGTCTCATCTCCATGCTTCCTGTTGTCCCGTTCTCAGGTTCCAGGTGGTGACCAGGTGGTTGCCTCTCAGGTTCAGTGCAGCATAAGACAGATCATCCCTTTCTGGTCTTCCCTCTCTGGTCACACCCATGAAAGTCCAGAATTTACTGATTGGGCCAGCTTTAGTCGTTGGTCCTGTAGATCCCAGTCACTGGGGAGGGGAGATTTGGTGCTCTGACTTAGGGCACCATTTCCTGACGTGTAGAAAAAACAATAGGTCCGCTGGTAACATCTCTGCTGGCTCCTCTGACTACTTATACACAAAGTTCTGAAGACAGTAGGAAATATGGTTCCTTGGGTGACCCCTCCTGCAGCCTTGTCTGTCCTTCGTGAGTCTAAAGAAAGAATCAGGGACAAATGTCACCTCTCTGCAGCTTAAGTTTTCTAACATAACTTAATTGTAACCAAGGTTTTTTTTAAGCAATACACATTTTTATTTAAATGTCAAATATTTTCAAATCATGCAGAAATATATCAATAATGTCTTTAGAAAACCCACATAAGCAAGCCCTGAAGACAGCAGAGGCTGCAGATTGAATCTCAAGTAGAATAAGAAGAGAATCAGTGAAGTGACTCAGGGAGTTACTGCATGAAAAATCACACAATGGAAACCTCTAAGCGTGTTATCCTTAACAAAGTGATTTTATTAGGCAAAGTCCGTCTCTATTTAGCACAAGGAACGCATTATTTTAGTTCATTAATAATCCCAAAAGTGCCTTTTTAATATTTTGACAGTAATTTCAAATGGAAACACTTTCATATGCATACATAGAAATGACTGTTTCAAAAGGTATACACACACACACACACACACACACACACACTCGTACACACATAATTATTATTACTAGTTGAATCATAGCCTGAGGTAATGAGGAAAGAAAAGGTCAGTCTTCCAAACACAAAACACATGCATGTTGAGAGCACCATAAGCTGAGAGGAAAAAACAAATTGATTCTCATATTTTTCATCAAGTTTTTTAGAGTCACGAATAGCAGAAACCCTTCTGATTGATTAAATTTCATAATTCTGAATTTGATCAAATCATAAAACACCAGTCAGACTGTAGTTTTTATAACCATTATAGATAATGAGGGAAAGATGGAATTAATAAGAGTTCACTAAGAGTATTAAATTATCCCATCTTTATCTTGTTAAGAAAAATCAGAAATTGTGCATGCATGTGTGTGTTTTCAATCACAAAGAAGGCTTTCTTCTTCTAAACTCGCAGAAGCCGTTTCCCAGCAATCTGAGGCAGCATAGTTACAGGCGAGAAGGATATACTCTCTTTTCCATGTGTTATGGAAACACATGTGTTATGCCCTCCTGGAGGACAGGGCTGTGTTTCCCTATTGACTCTCTGAAGAGTCCAGACCAAGCCAAGACCTTCCTCACAAACTTGGGCTCAGACCTGAAGAGTTTCCCTGAAGTGGTACTGAAATTCCTGCTGGCAGTCTCCTAAGAAATGCTAAAATCTTCTTAGGAATTTAAATTAACCAGCTCTTAGAGATGTGTCTAGCTCCAGCTGTGAACTTCTCAGCTTTACTCAAAGCCTTGTCAGTGCAACAGAGGAGAGATTCAGCCGAGTTCCAGAGGGTCTTAGTGCTCTTTGCAGAACCAGCAGGGGGAGCCAGAGCTTAAAGTTATATCTTAGGCATTCAGACTTTTTAAAAATTGATTGTGTCTTTGGATGGATGATACACAGCATAGGTTACATAACTTGCGGCACACCACAAATGAAATCAGTGCCATTAACACGAGATTCTGGGATGAACATTTGGGTAAAGGTGGCTGTCTTTACATTCCCATTTATGTGACTAAGAACAAATAGAGAAAATTCTTCACCAATCTGCTGATGGTTGCCATCGATATGTCAGAAATCTTAAGGTGCTTTTTACAGCACAGATTGGAGAGGAGAATTTATTGGCTTGTGGACTTCACTGCTTGCAGCCTGGCTGAAGAATATGCTAGGACTCCCTGAAAGGACCCCATGTATCTGGGAGTCATGCGTGCTCATCCACCTGGACAGGTTAGCATCAGGGAAAGATGAGCTTTGTTTCTACCTTTGATGAGCTCAAAGCACCCAGAATCATATGGGGCAGAGAAACCAGGTGTGATTATTTTTTTTGACCTACAGTAGCAGGGATGGTACTAGTCATGAAGGCAGGCGCCGATCCAGCTGATTTCCGGTTTTACAACAAACCCAGAAGTACAACCTGAGGCCCGAAGGCCGTGTTGCCACTGGCTGTTTCCTACTCCTTACAGAAAAGTGGACCTCAATTTCAGCAAAGCAAACCTAGATTTTTCATTTTTCCTTTTCCTAAGTCTGAAAGAGTTAAACTATTGTAGTTAAAGTGGTTCAAACTAAACCCCTGTCAGGTAGACTCACTTCTATAAATGTGAGCAAACAGAGGGAAATACACACACACACACACACACACACACACACACACGATTCTGCCAAAGAAGAGAAACAATCTGAAAAATCCAGCCTGTGAAATGAAATTCCTACATGAGATAGAATAAAGTGTATGAAAATCTCTAATCGGTATTCTGACCAATTTCGAGAGGCAGTGGCATCTGTGGGCCTAGAGGAGGTTAGTCATGAAAAGGTACAGAGCTGAAGTCAGGCAGATTGTTAACAGACAAAAAGCCAGCTGGTTAAATGTTAAAACCTCATGAAAGAAGTGAAAGGAAGATCACTGCCATGGAACACTGAAGTGCTCCAGTTGAAGGAGGTTTAAGAAAGTCTCTCAGAATTCAGAGGAAAAGCGTACTGACACTAAATGGATGAAGAAAAGAAAAGAAATGTGTTTTGTGCATCATGAGTTCTAAAAGTATACAACAGAACAGATTAGAGAGAAGAAATCACCAAAACAGTGATGGAAGAGAAAGTTGCTAAAATGAGTAAGGGTTACCATCTTATTTAAAAGGTTTAGCAAATCCCAGGAAAGATTTATTTAATAAAGCCACTCATTGGATGAAAATAATCAAGCACATTTATATATTAGCTCTTAGCAAGGAAAAAAAAATTAAACAGAATGGGCATGGTCCCTCTTCCAATAGAGCTGAGTCTACTTAGGCAAATCACAATCAGTGGCGTAAAGCATGGAAAGTGCTGGGACAGAGGTGACACGCTTACAAGAGGTGAACTTTAACTGGTTTAAAGGGATCAGGGTTGACTTTCCAGAAGAAGTGATATTTTAGCAGACTTGAGGAATATGTAGGCATTATCTGATTGAATAAAAAAGGTCTTAGTAGGGGAGCAGGAATGTAATCAACCTGGTTAAGGTCTTGAAACTGAAAGAGAGCATGGCACATTCGAATAACTAAAAAATTCCTGTAAGCCTGGAAAGTCAAAGAAAAGATGAATTAGTGAGGCTGATGGAAAAACAGAGGCAGTGTTACAAATGATCTTGTCTGTATGACTCACTTTAACCCTTTTGCTACGACTAAGGATGTAACAAAAAGATAAGGACTTTCGGTAAATAATGATTGCATGTGTATTTTCAAAAGGTTCTCTAGGGACTTCCCTGGTGGTCCAGTAGTAAAGAATCCACCTTGCAATGCAGGGGACACGGGTTTGATCCCTGGTCAGGGAACTAAGATCCCATATGCTGTGGGGCAACTAAACACATGTGCCACAACTACTGAGCTTGCTTTCCTCAACTAGAGCCCACGTGCTGCAAACCACAGAGCCCACGTGCCCTGGAACCTGCATGCCGCAACTAGAGAGAGAAAACCTGCATGCCACAACTAGAGAGAAACCCGAGTGCCACAACGAAGAACCCGTGCACCACAATGAAAGATCTCGCATGCCTCAACTAGGACCCAACACAGCCAAAAATAAATAAATAATAAATAAATCTTAAAAAAAAAAAAACAAAAACGGGTTCTTTAGTGATGAAGTGAAGAATGAGCAGCAGAAGAGCCAGACGAATAGTTGGGAGACCAGTTAGGAGGCCGTCACGGAAATTTAAGGAGGGAAAGGGAATCTAAACTAGGGGAGTGGCCAATGCAAATGGAGAGAAGTAGGTAGATGCAAGAAGTTTTTAAGAGGTAGAATCAACCTTAAATTAATTGCATGTGGGCATCAGGAAGAAGGAGTCAAGGATGACAGGTGTCCTGAGATGGGAACTTTCGTAAAAGGTTGTATTATTTGTTCCACTTTGAACTTGCTGAGTTGATGTGTCAATGAGACATTAAAGAGGCAATTAGATCTAGAAATGGGAAGAGGGATCTAGGCTGGAGGTAGGGCCTTGGGAGCGCTTGGTGTATAAATGGTAAATGGTGCCATGGGAGAGGATGACACTGCTTACGAGAGTGGAGAGTAAAAGAGAATGATATTCAGAATGGAAGAGAAGTTCATTCTCAACATCATTCTTTTCTTGCTCCCCCCCCACCCTCTTTACCAATGTCATCCTCTCCCACAGCATCATTTACCATTTATACACCGAGCGCTCATAGGCCCTCCACTAAAAGGATGCACATGATCCCTGCAACTGGAGTCTTAGGGAAGGCTCTGCACCTATTTTTCAGCAGTGAGGGGGTCACAACCAGGAGACTAGGCAGATGGTAGCTGCCAGGATGTGGTTGAAAAATTGAGGCTTTAAATGACATGTAGTAAAGTTTGCCTCCCTGCCCCCAACCCAAGTATTTGGAAAAACAGCAGGGAAGGGTGTTCTAAGGGGAGAACTACGTTTCAAACATGGCATGAAGGTGAAGTGACAGAGGATTTAGAAGAGCCCATTTCTCACTGAAGAGGAGCTCCAACTGGCAAAGTAGAAATTCCTTGGAAGAAAGGGGAGAGATTTAAGAGAAGGTATAAAGAAGTACGTGGAAGGGAGGTGATTAATGAATGGCAAAGTGTTACATCTCATGCCTTGAAAAGAGATATGAGATAGGAGACATGATGGAGAAAAAGGAGAACCACGTTGAGTTATATTATAGATATATATATTAAAACGTCGTATTTTGTAGAAAAAATACAGTAAGTATCTAAAAAGAAGGAGATCAACAACTAAAATGAGAGCTAAAAGCAGTTTGTCACCAGATGGTGACTCCAAGTATCAGACAACTGTGGGGAAACACTGTTACAGATTTTGAGATGGAAAGATTGTGAGACCAGAATTTTATACCCAGCTGTTGTTTATGTGAGAGGGTGCTTAAAAATTCTCAGAAATGCAAGGATGCAGAAAATATAGCAACCAACATACACTTCTTGTGAATGTACTCTGAGAACTCTAATAAATTAAGAAATATTAGGAACATAGCTTCTATACCAAGATGGGAGACTAAGCATGTATATATCTCTCCATTTTCTCTTCAAATCCCAGGAAAAGGACTAAAAAAGGATAAGAATGAGGTTAAATCTTCAGCAGTCCTGGAAAACAGAGACAGTTTTATCTGCAGAAATTTTAAGGAATTTTGGAAAATTATAAAGTAGACTGGTTTGACAGGGAAAATAGAGCCAAGAAAATCACAAATAGAGACATCTGCAATGGATCACTGAAGAAGCTAGTACCAGTCTTCCCCACAGAGCCCTGGAAAAACTCCAAGGTCATCAACAAGAGCTGGAAATATTTGTTGAATGATGTTGAATGAATGGGCAGCCTGTGTGGCAATTAGCAGCATAATTAATTGAAGGGTTGCCAGCCCAGCTGGACTGGTCCTCAGTTCTAGTACACAGAGGGCTGGCTGTGGTCTTTTCTCCTAGGAGGTAGAAGATGAGATGAATTCTGTAAATAAAGGGGAGGCTCTGTCTCCCAGAAAGGGAAAAATAAAAGGAAAGCAGCTCTGTAGATGAGTGAAATGCCCTAAAGCTTTCTGCTCCTAGAGGAATATCTGCTTGGCTTGCTCTGATTTATTGAGATGAGTCCTTAACCTGCGCATGTGCTCTCTGCTTGCCCAACCTGAAAAGAAGTCCGTTTGTGGGAACATCACCTCCCATCCACCCAAAGAGGACTGAAGCACGCTCCCATTCAGGGCAGAGGCCTGGGATAGGAATGGTCCCTCCACAATTGCTGGGGAAAGTCAGTGGAGTGACCAACAGTGGTCACTCTCATCTTTCAATAATAATTATAGGTGGACAAGCAGGCATTGAGGAAAAGCAAACCATTAAAGAGAAGCATCTATAGGCACAGTGGAGCAGATGGTCTCTGAGAGATTAACAAAGGCACCAGAGGATAACTTAGCTACTCAACTGGAATCATCAAAAATACATGATAGAATACTGAATAGATAGATAGATGATAGATGGTTGATAGATGGATAAATAGATGGATGGATAGAAAGAAAAGCTTCTTTTGAAAATGAATCAAATGATGAATAAGAATTTGAGAACTTTTAAAAATTAATTTAAAAATTGCTTAAATTGTTAAAATCATATGTATGCCACTAAGAGCTGAACCTAGTAAATGTGGATAATTTTCCCTTCCTGCACAACTTTTTACATTACCTGGAATCAATAATTATCTTTTTGTTCATTTGTTTGCTCAGTTTTCCATATATTTATCACCAATTTGATTCATATTCTCCAGCAATTATCTGGATCTTTTCTCAATAAATACGTTCACACTAGGTATTCTAATACTTTCATCTTTTTGAAGAAGTTTCTCCATGACTTGTTGCAGTGTGGAAAGGTTTTCGTCTGCAAGGGTTATCCTAGCGTCTCTGATCTTCTTCACTCTTCTGGGGATTTTTATTCACTTCTCTCTTGAGCTGGATACCCTGTTTCTTCGATCTCATGTCTTCTTTCTGGGTTTACTCCTTTGTTTTGGTGGAGCATGTCTTCTGGTGACTTTCCTTGGAAGGATATATAAAAGGTAAATTTTTTGAGACCTTCAATTTCTGAGACTATTTTTATTTTTGCCTGACACTTGATTGACAGTTAAGCTAGGTATCTAGTTTTAAGAATAGAAATAGGAACAGGAAAATATTTTTTGCATTTCTTCTAGTTTTCAATATTTGCTATTAAGAAATCTGAAGCCACTGGAATTCCTGATGTGTTGTATAAAACTTGTTTTTCATTTTTTTTTTCCTGTCTGGGAGACTGTAGGATTTCCTCTTTGTTCCCAGTCTTTTGAAACCACACAGTGAAAAGCCTTGATGTGTGTCTCTTTTCATTCTCTTTCCTGGTCACTCAGATGATAGTTCCTTTGGATCTGGAAACTTATGTACTCTGTTTTGCCAATGTTCTTGAATTATTTTGTTGATAATCTCCTCCCCTCTATTTTATCTGTTCTTTCTTTCTAGAATTCTCATCATTTGATTATTGGACCTCTTGGACTGTTTTTCTCAATTCCTTATTATTTTTCAATTCTTATTACTTTGTCTTTTCCATCTTTTTTCTAGGAGACTATCTCAACTTTATCTTCCTATCTTTCTATTGATTTTTTAAATTCTATTTTTAATTTCACAGAACTTTTTTTCTGAATATTTATTTTTATAGCCTTTTTAATGATTGCAATATGTTCTCTTATCTATGTGAGGATATTATGATAATTTTTGAAGATTTGTTTTTTTCTATGTGGTCTCAGTTTCTCCAGTTACTTTTGTCCATCTGTCTGTTTTGGTGTTTAGTGTTCATCCTAGGCTCACATTTGAGTGGGAAGCTTACAAGTTGATTGGAAGCTCTGAGCTAGATACCCTGTTTTATTGAAAATCTCCAACATCTTTCCTCTTGAACTAGCCAAGCTCTTTAACAAAGACTCTGGCAAGTTTTGAGGCCCAGGGTGATGGAAGAGGAAGAGGTTGTGTCTCTCAGAATTTTCTGTGTAAGTGCTCACTTAATCCATCTCTCCATAGTCCAGAAGTTTCATTTATATTCCATTGCCCTGAGACTCTCTGGTTTACTGTCTTCAGAACATAACCCTCTAGTCCTCCACCAGAGAAGAGAAGAGCATTTGCCGAGTCACAATGAATAGAAACTAATTTCTAAAATGCTTTCAGGGAATTCCCTGAGGTCCAGTGGTTAAGACTCTGTGATTTCACTGCCGGGGGCCCAGGTTCAATCCCTGGTCGGGGAACTAAGATCCTACAGGCCACGTGGCACAGCAAATTAATTAATTAATTAATTAAATCAAATGCTTTCAACCCAGCCTTTTTATTTTAGCCTCCTCCCCTCCCTTTACATCCACTTCCAGAGTAGCCGGTTTGCATGCTCACTTAGACTTTTGAGGATTCTGTGTTATAACCTCAGTTTTCTCTACTGCTGGCTTAGATTCAGCCTTCTTAAGTAATATGTCCCTCAATACTTATCCACCTGCTTTTCAGATTCCAAAATTTTGTTGCTATTGTCCCCGCTGCTATATCCTTGTGAGTGTATGTCTTATAAAATCTCCCTTTATTTGCCCTTAAAATTTTTTTTGTATGTTTTCTTTTATCCACAGATACAAATGGTTTAAAGAATTATGGGATATGTTATTGTTACCAGAATTAGATGCCATTGTTTTAACTAATCAAAACGATGTTTTGATTAGATAACGGGAAACGATGTTTCCCCGTTGTATTCTTGATTCTCTTTCTGTTTGGAACAAGTTACTCTCTTTGCCTTTTAATGGGGTTTCAGGAGGGAAGAAAAGTACATACTTATGTTAAATATGTCATCTTTACCTGGAAGTTGATTTTTTAGCATATTTGCTAATTGCAATAATTATGCAATATTGTACCTGATTATATCTAACTCTCTAAATAGTTGAAGTCTTGAGCATCTATTTTATTTAAAAAATTTTTTTCATCTTTATTGGAGTATAATTGCTTTACAATGTTGTGTTAGTTTCTGCTGTACAACAAAGTGAATCAGCTTATATGTATACATATGTCTGCGTCTTTATTTCTTCCCTGCCAATAGGTTCATCAGTACCGGGTTTTTAGATTC
Source organism: Mesoplodon densirostris (assembly GCF_025265405.1). NCBI lineage: Eukaryota > Metazoa > Chordata > Mammalia > Artiodactyla > Ziphiidae > Mesoplodon > Mesoplodon densirostris. Next base: position 39,336,451 of record NC_082678.1, on the reverse strand, counting down.
CAGATATAGGCGTTAGCATACGGTATTTGTTTTTCTCTCTCTGACCTACTTCACTCTGTAAGACAGACTCTGGGTCCACCCACCTCATTACAAATAACTCAATTTCGTTCCTTTTCATGGCTAATTAATATTCCATTGTATATATGAGCCACATCTTTTTTATCCATTCATCTGTTGATGGACACTTAGGTTGCTTCCGTGTCCTGGCTGTTGTAAATAGTGCTGCAATGAACATTGTGGTACATGACTCTTTTTGAATTATGGTTTTCTCAGGGTATATGCCCAGGAGTGGGATTGCTGGGTCATATGGTAATTCTATTTTTAGTTTTTTAAGGAACCTCTATACTGTTCTCCATAGTGGCTGTACCAATTCACACTCCCACCAGTGCAAGAGGGTTTGAGCATCTATTTTAATCAATAGAGGCTGATAATGTGCTACAACCATAGCAACCCCAAAACTTGAGTGGCTTAACAGAACAAAAGTTTGATTCTCGCTTTGTTGAATGTCCATCATGAGTAGGGGGTGGTTCTTCCCCACAGTCCCTGGGGTTGACAGAGGCTCAACCATCTTGGGGTTGAATGATCTGAAGCATACAGCCTTCTTCATTCTCATAGTAGAGACAGAGAGAGAAGGAGAACCTCACATTAGCAAATGAATATTCCAGCTTAAAAGTGATATGCTCACATTTTGTTGGCCAGAAGGTTTCATGATCTTGATTTACTGAAATATCTAGGGAAATATAAGCCCCACTAGTGTTTGAAAGGAAGAGAGATTAAGGGAGCACAAGAAGTCTCCACCCTGGCACCAACTACACATTTTAGATAAATGTTGATGTAAGAAGGCATATTGGTTAGGATAATACCAGACTGTTATAAAAAGTAGATCCAACCCCCAACCCAATTCAGTGGCTTAAAAGAAAACATGGTTTGTCTGTCTCTACTGTAGCACATCAAGGTGAGCATCCAGTGTTGGTAGGTGGCTGTGCTCCATACCAGACGCTTTCCTGTGTTAGTACCTTTCTGCTCCTAGGACTCAGAGAAGTACTGTAACACGCCAAGAGTCCCTTCCATTTTGAGTAGGAAGTGTAGTGACAGAATTCTTACACTAATGGCTGGTAAGTGTGAAAGATTCTAACACTAAGTCCCAAACCTTTCCTCTGACACCTTTCCACCCTTCTTCCACGGGGAGATGTGCCACTATATTTGAAAACACCAGAAAAGGTGTTTATGGAAAAGAAATGAAAGCTGCTAGTAAGGGACAAGACAGAACATTGTAGAAGCCTAGTCATGGAAAAGATAAAAAAGATTTCATCACGAACTGTGATGCTTCTGTGATTACATTGGTGGGAACTTTGACTCAGTGTAGTGAAGGCTTGAGGGCTTTATGCTTAGTGCATGTTGCTTTCAAAGAATGTGATCAGTGGGCCATTTCTGCAAGCAGAAATTGCTTAACCATGAAATAAACATCACGTGATTTCAAATAATGTACAATAAATGGGAATTTTTCTTATTGGCGTTGCTAAATTCATTTTCTTTCAAAAAGCATCACCTTAGAGGCAATAAGCAAGCTTCTAAATGTATGGAGGCTAAAAGATGAAATCTTAAAATCCTGAAATACAGAAATGTTAGGGAAAATAACAAGAGGCAAGATATTTCCACACTGTCATCCAACTTTCCCTGCTGCCACAGCGCTCCCTAGTATATCCTGATAATCTTTAATATTTACTCAATTCTAATTCCCCATCGATTATAAGAAGCACCATAGGGTGGGGAAACAAACCCTATTAAATATAATCTCAGGGCTTCCCTGATGGCGCAGTGGTTGGGAGTCCGCCTGCCGATGCAGGGGACGTGGGTTCGTGCCCCGGTCTGGGAGGATCCCACGTGCCGTGGAGCGGCTGGGCCTGTGAGCCATGGCCGCTGAGCCTGCGTGTCCAGAGCCTGTGCTCCGCAACAGGAGAGACCACAACAGTGAGAGGCCCGCTTACCGCAAAAAAAAAAAAACAAAACATATATATATATATATATATATATATATATATAAAATCGCAGGTTACAAGATGCTTAAAGTTTAAGGTCAGAAATCTTATAAGAAAATGTTAATTTTAAGATAGAATGAAGCATATTAAATGGATGATTATCACTAATATTGGGAGGTTATTATTGGTTGATTAATGATGAGCCAGCTGGAGATATTTTGGCACAATGTGGAATGGAAAACACTTCTAGGTAAGCAAGAGCTATAGATCAAAAGGGATATATTTTCCTGGGAAGGCGGAGGATGTTGTAGGAGTGAAAGAGGAATCATTTCTGCAGAAGTTGGGGATGGACTTGGAGACATAAGGAAATGGGTTCTCAAACGTAGCCCAGACTGAGAGAAGGAAATAGCAGCTGGATGAGAGTGATTGTTCCTTCAGTCAGGAGAACAGGATTTTGATTAGAGTTTAAAATATCATGATATGAAAAAGAAATCCCAGATTTCTTTGAGAGCTAAAATCTGGGTCCTTTAGAGGGTTCCCATTATGTTCATAATTACTATTTTTTGGTCTTTATAACAAACTGGAAAACACAGTTGCTTTCATTGTTGAAAACAAAAATAGCTTCAGAAATTCAGGAAAGCCAGTCACTTGTTCAGAGTAATTACTGGGCTTAGGTGTCTGAGTCCACCCTGATCAAAATTGAAGAGATGACACAATGGTACCCTCACTTCCTCTGCCATTGTCTCCATCCTCTTCTTCACCCAGGCACCCCACCTCAAAGGTTATCACACCTCCCAAGCTAATCCTAGGCAAGGCATGAACTCATGTGCTTATTGATAGGACAGCTTCCAGACTATGAGTAAATTTCAAAAGAAAAGAGACTTCAGAAAAAGAAATGGCAAGACAGGCCTTTGGTCTAAGGTTGAATGATGTGTTCATCCAAAGTGTGGAATGAATTAAGAAATCAGACATTAGAGGGACTCCTGGGTGAATACTAAGAGTGGCCTGCACCCAATCATTGAGGGCCAACACCACATCAAGCATCATTTTATTTCACACTTAAAAAAAACCTGAGATAGGTGTATTGCATCCTCTGTGTCACAGATGATCAAAGTCTATGGTGCAGGGACGCTGTTGTTTATTTAAGGCCATGTAGGAAGTGAGGTGGCCCAGTTCAGACTTGCCGTGCGTGTTGCCTGACGGCTGAGCTCATGTTCTTCCTTCTCCACAAGAGACTTGGGGTTATAGCACACAGCAGAGGCCAGCACCAGGCACCTTGTGACAGGCGCCATCCCCTGATGGTCAAGGTTGGCCTGGGCTGATCCTCATTAGACTGAGGAATTCTGTGATATTCTGAAGCATCATATTCCAACTGGAATCCAACAACAACTAATACTTTCTGCTGATTAAACCTATTTCTAAAAAAATTAAAAAGAAGTAGAGTTCCCTCCTGACTATAGTTGATATTTTGTAGGCAGGAGGTCAGCCGCATTCCACACATCCTCCCCGTCCTCTTCCTGGCCCCACCAGAAACTTCCTGCGTCCATGGCCAAACAGAGATCTCAGAGCTGAGAATGGTCTGTGGAGGCTGGTCATGGAAGCCAAACTCTACAACTGTTCTCTGTACTTGTCTGTGTGATGGAAGTTTCCCCACAATGTCCCCTCTCGTCTGGGAAATAATTTCTGTTCTTAGCAAGAACACTGATTCTGGAGTGGATTACAGGTCACTTGCCATGAAAAGGGTAGGAGATGAGAGGAAAAGGACATGCATGCTTCTTTGCTACGTAACCCCATGAAGATGTGCAAGGCTTTGTGCGGTGGTTCCAACAATATCTTAAGAGAACCTCCTTGACCTGTCCAAGTACTTCCTCCACTTGAAATCAACTTAGGGCAGGAAGGTCAGCTTTGGTCCCTCTCACGTGACACCGAGTAGTGAATGAGAGACATCCAAGGACTTGCTGATATAAATACATGTGAAAATATTTTTTGTTTTACCATGAAGCCAATTAATATCTGTGACAGCACTTTGGACACTTTAAAGCACTGCTCAAGAGTGAGGTGGAGATGTGACTGTTTTCTTTATCTCTCTTTCAAAGGCCTGCATCCATTGGTTGGCCTCAATCGTATGTCCATCTTAAATTAATGTTCCTTTCTTAATCCAGTTTGGTAAGGTATTGACAAAGCCAGCACTGTAATTTTAGCAAGCCAGGGTAATTGCATAAGGATCAGCCCTTTGGAAGATCCCAGCTTTGCTAACTGATAGGTAATATCTTAGAAAAGTGACTCGCCAGCTAAGGCTGAAAAATCTTTGGGTTTCACACAACCTGAGGAGTGGGATGGAGAAGTAGCCCCCAACATCGCCACCAACCTAGCTTTCACAGCTGGACCTCAATATTATTATTTTTTAATACATTTATTTATTTATTTTTGGCTGTGTTGGGTCTTTGCTACGCACGGGCTTTCTCTAGTTGTGGTGAACGGGGGCTACTCTTCGTTGAGGTGTGTGGGCTTCTCATTGCGGTGGCTTCTCTTGTTGTGGAGCATGGGCTTAAGGCGCATGGGCTTCAGTAGTTGTGGCACGTGGGCTCAGTAGTTGTGGCTCACGGGCTCTAGAGCACAGGCTCAGTAGTTGTAGTGCACTGGCTTAGTTGCTCCGCGGCATGTGGGATCCTCCCGGATCAGGGCTCGAACGTGTATAGACCTCAGTATTATTATAAACTTATCTGATGTTCACAGCAGGGCATTTTGTTTACCTGCAGCACATAATTTCATGGAACACCAACCTCAGACAAGGTTACCTTAGACCATGATAAAAAGAAACAAAACAAGGCCACTTCATAATTTTGTATTAGCATAGATAATAAAAAGGTCGCAGTGACACTTGCAAGATATACCCAGTCGTAGAATCAATTGCCCCAACTCTCTGACAACATCCAAGCTAGCAGGAACCTCTGAATCTTTAGAACATTCCCTGAATCACTCAACCAAAGCTCAGTTCCTGTAATGGGTTCTTTCTAACACCCTTCTACTGAGATACCTCCAGTTTTCTGTGATGCGTGTTCTCCCTTGTGTAATGAGACATAAACCCAATTCTTTCAACTCCAGGTGTTTTCTTATTGGACATGGCTCAGGGCACTGACAAACCTTATAGTTAGCCCACAACTCCACCACTTCCGAACCAGAGTAATTGTCTCCCTCTCATCATCCTCCTTCATCGCCATCCAATGCCTGTGCTATTCACAGGTGGAAAGGTTGAGAGGTGGGACATACA